>NW_022900926.1:59678426-59710337 GCF_012274545.1 Fukomys damarensis | reverse complement strand
TGCTTTTTTTTTTTCATTTTTCATTTTGCATTTTCGGCTTCATTCCCTTTAGGATATACATGAGAACTCTTTGAGTGATTGTTGGATGGAAGTTGTTTTCATTTAAGCTTGAAAGACTAAACTCCAAGCTCTCCTGCCCTTTAAGATTTGTGCTGAAAAATCTATTGTAATTATAAAGAATTTACTTTTATAACTGTTGTTTCTGTTAGTTGTATAATTTTTTAAATCATTGTTACTTGTATAGTTTGTTGTTCTCTAACAGCTTTTAAAATTTTGTTCTTTTGGACTTCTGGAATGTTGATTATGATGTGTTGTGGAGAAGCTCATTTCTGATTGTGGCTTCTGGAGTGCTGTATGCCTCATTTATCTGTACATTAAATTCTTCTTGATATTTAGAAATTTGTCTGCTATCATTTCTGTAGTTTTTATGCCATTTGTACCATCTTCAGATTTTTCACTAATTTCAGTTAATGTTAGATTAGTCTTCTTTATATACCTAGCAGTTGTGGAACCCATTTTTCATGTTGTCTTATTTCTAGTATATCTGTGAGAATATGGTCACCTACGTCAGCCCTGTTTCCGAGTTCTGACACTCAAAACACCAGCCACTTCTGTTGCCCATACTTGCAATAGAATTGTTAATCTCTTGGATTTCTCTGTGATATCTTTTTATGACTCTCATTCTTTGCTGAAGTAATTATTCATGTTTGATATCATATTTTAAGCTTAGTTATTTTTATTAGTATTCTTAAGCATATTTATCCTTTTGTTTAATAGGTCTATTGTCTGTTTAGTTACATCTTCTTTGAGCTTTCCAATCAGAAAAAAATTTTCTTTTTTTTATGATTTCATATAATTTGACTGAGGTTTGATTTGATCTCCATCAATGTCCTGTAGATGAGCTTTGGGGAAGTTTGGAATTTATTGAGATACTAGGTTAACTTGTCTTCTCATGTTTCTATTTCTTTGTATGTGTGCTACAATTGTTGGGTCAATTATACTAGAAAGATAGCATTGCTAGTACCTCCATAATTAGTGTCTGCTTTTAGTGTGGCATTGTGGCCACTGCTAACTATAAGCTTTGCCTCTGTCCTGTGATCCAACCACCTCTTTTAACTTGAAAGTGGAGGGTATATTGTGATTAGTCCAGCACTCAGTTGTTCAGAAATGAACCACAGCATTTTTGATGAAAGGAAGACAAAGCAGAACTTTCAGAACCACCCTCATATGAACGACACATGACTGGCCTGGCTTTTTACCATGGATGATGAGGCCCCGATGTTCTTCCCAGCCTACACCTCACATTCTCAGGAGTCCAGTGTAGCTCATGCCCTCTGTGTGGCTGTCTCCCACTCGGTCACTTCGGTAGGGTGACAGCGGACCCCCTGAACTATAGTTCTTCTATAGTATTCCTGACTTAAATAGTTAATCTCTTCCCTACATGGAGCCTCATTAAACCCTCTCAAATATGACAAACATCACACTGGATTTCTTCTCCAGCTCTAGCCTGCCTTGTGGAAGGAGTCACTTTCTGAGTGAAACTCCTCACTGTTTGCACATCAAAATATCTGTGTGCTTTTCATGTGGCCGGTGCTGCCAACCCAGTCCATTGAGTGTCCCTGGAACTGTATATATTCCTTTTATTTCTTTTTTCTTTTTACGTAATTGTTCTGGCTGAAATATTTAGTATTATATTGAATAAGAATAGTGAGAGTGAAAATCTTTGTTTTGTTCTTGATTTTAGAGAAAATGGTTTTAGAGTTCCTCTGTTTCACATAATGTTGGAAGTGGGTTTGTAATAAATAGCTTTTATCAGTTTGCAATAATATCCCCTTATACTTATGAACCTAGACCCATATATCTCACCCTGTACAAAAATAAAATAAAAATATATCAAGGCCTAGATATAAAAACAGAAATAATCATCTGGAAGATAAAATATGTAAAACTCTTGAAAACATGGGCAAAGTTAATGACTTTCTTAACAGAGCTCCAATTGCACAAGTAACAACAATAAACAACAAGTGGGATTAAGTCAAATGAAAAAGATTCTATACAGCAAAGAAATGGAACAACTTATAGAATGGGGAAAAAAATTGCAAAGTAATCCTCCGACAGAGGACTAGCATCCAGAGTACATAAAGACTTAAAAAAATAATTAGATTCCACAAAATAAAAAAACTCCCAAAATTTAGTAAGTTGAAATGAAAAAAGTTCAGCACATTTGTCCATTTGAGAAGTGCAAATCAAAGCAGCACTGAGATTTCATCTTGCTTCAGAAAAACTGTCAACAAAAACTCAAAAACAAATGCTGGGTGAAGTTATGGGGGGAAATGAATCTTCTACATCCTTGTTTAGCTTGTAAACTAGTGCAACTACTTTGGACATCAATAGGGAGCTTCCTGAAAAACTGAAAATAGAAGTTGCATTTAACCCAGAAATTCCCTTTCTAGTAATCTTTTCAAGACAGTTAAATACATCCTATTGCAGTGATACGTGTATACCAGTGTTTACAGGAGCACATCTCATAACAGCTAATCCTCAAAGCCACCTTTATTTCCATAAACAGATAAATGAATACAAAAGCACAGATACACAATGCAGTCCTATTCAGCCTATGGAAGGATAAATTTGAGTCATTTCTAGGAAAATGAATATATTTTTAGATCATAATCTTAAGTAAAGTAATTCAGACACAGAAGGTTAAATGCTGAATGGTTTTGCATATGAGAAACAATATGTAAATAATTTGAAAAGTGGCTAAAAGAATACAGAAAAGAGAAATTTAGACTTTGTGGAGATGGGAAGAGGATCTGGGAAGGCAGGGAAGTGGGAGGAAGAGGATGAGAGAAGTAAAAAGGATCAAGGTGTGATGTGTATATGCAGCAATTCCCATTGGCGAATATATTTATTATGTATTGCAAACATATAAGAAGGAAAAGGAGTAAAAGTATACGCTCCAGTCGATTTGAACCAATTTTATGTAAACACTCCTTTTCTCCTTTTATTTTAACAGCATTATTTAACTTGTAATGAACATTTATTTTTTCCTTTTTATTGAGTTTGTTGTTACATTCTAGGTATATAATACAGTTACATTCATATTTCAAAGTTTAAGTATAATTTGAGGAAGTAAACATAAATATCCTAGGAATATTATAGTAAGTAATGATATGACATATTTTCACCTTATTTTAACTGCCATCGTAATTTTAAATAGAAAAAAGAAATATAGAACTTAATTTAGAGATAAGCATATTGCGAAAACAGATTTTAGTTTTCAAGATGGAAATTATCACATGAGCTACAGAAATTAAAAGAATCTACTTTCTGGAATTTTTAAGGCAGCATATTCCTAACATTTGACTACCGACTCCAGGCTTATCTGTTATTTCACACATGTTATTGAGTCAAAGAATATTTAAAGAATAATTGCTAAGTATTGTTACAGAAATAGGAAAAGTGAAGTTTAAAAACAAAAATTCCTGAGAAATAAAATGTTGAATAACATGTATTTTCAAGGCGGAACATTGCTACAGTTAGTGCTGCCTCTCCCAACACCCATTGAATTGTGCAGGAAGCTTGTAAACAATGTACAACCCTGTGTGTCACAATACTTATGTACTTAGACTTAGGTTTGGTTATTCTGTCAGACAGTGTTTGCAAGATTTTATTACAATTTCTTTAAAACATATATTTATCTTTAATGCACCTTAAGTTATTTGACAATGATAAAGACTTTTTACCATCTTTTAGCTAGCCTAAACTACAAATTCTGATTCCGTTTGCAAGCAAAGCTATCAGTCTATGGAACTTTTTAGAATAATTTTGTAACATATCCAGATGGCAGAAGGAATGCTGTTTCAACCAAAGTTGAGCACCAAGAAAGGACCAGGTGTCTGAATGCTCTCCAAAAGCAGGTGCGAGTGAGTGATGTCTATTTCTCACACACAATTGCATTCCACTTTTTCATTTTATTAGCAGCAAAACTACAAGATGAAATACCTGGATCCCTGTTTTTATTTAAGTATTTATTAATTTATTTTCATACCTGGGATAGAACTCAGGGCCTTGCGCTTGGGAGGCAGGCAGCAGAACCACTGAACCAAATCCCTGACCCTGGATCTCTGTTTTAACACTTGGAGAAAGACTTCCTGGGATTGCTGCCTCATCTGCCATAGACTAAAATATAAATTGGAAATGAATTTCTATTGTTTTAAACCACTGAGATCATCATATATGGGATTTAGGATCATTTATGTCACATAAATATAGAACAGTGATAGTCACTTAAGGATCTCCAAATAACATAATTATTTATTTTACAAAACAGTGTTATACTGTATTGAAAATGGGTTAAAGCTTACAATGGGTTCAAGCTTGCAATATTTATGTTTCTTGTACAAGATTAAATAATAAATGTTACTTAATGTTCCTGTTTGGTTTCTTGATATATATCTTTTAATTTAATTTAATTATTATTGGGTATTTTTGTGTGTGTGTGTGATCCTCCTGCCTCAGCCTCCCAAGTACTGGGATTACAGGAGTGTGCCACCATGCCCAGCTCTTTTAATTTAATTTAATTAACTGATTCATATAAGCATAAATCCTGTCCTTTTTATTGGAGTACTATATCATTTTCCATACAGCTATGCATTTTGTAATGTTTCAAAAAATTAAACATATTTATCATCTCAAGTATTCACCTTTTCTTTATGTTGGAAACTTTCAAAGACTTTTCTTTAGATTTTTGAAATGTACAATACATTATTGCTATCTAGTTATTATATTGCACATAGCATATTAGAGTTTCTTGCTCCATATATTAGTGTTACTTTGTATGTATCAACCACTGGATCACCATCTGCCCTTCTCCAACAACCCTCTGCCTGGTTGTATCCAATAATAAATCTTTTCAATGATTTTATTATATTATACTTTTAGACTTTTAATAACTATCCATTTTATTTTTGACAGTCACTACCAGTGACTGTAAGATAGTCTCTTACAAATTCTTGCCACCTTTGTAAGACATTGTTTTGATAAATGAAACAACAAACAAAATAAATGTTATACATTTTGCTAGGTCAGCATATATGATATCCTAATCACTTAAACTTTTATAGTAGACTCATAAAGTTGTACATAATAAATTGATCTAACAATTACTGAAAGAGTGGTGACGTATCCAAATGTAATTATATATAGTTCTGTTTTTCCCCCTATAAATATTTTAAAGGACTATCCTGATGTATCCATGTTTCTCCTTCCTCTCCATCTGCTGGAGTTAGAACTTCATTATTAAAATTAAGTGGGTTTCTGGAAATAACTGAAATGAAAATTGAATGGAAACCTATAGCAATTTTCTAATGACCCTCACTGTTTTTTTAAATTTTAAAATAGTAGGAAACAACTAATTCAGTGTATAAAATCTTAAAAAACATGATGTTCCTCAATTTTTAACATATACCTAGTATATGGAGATTTTGCTTTATGTGGTCAAGCCCATGTAATATTTTATTATTCCTATTTAAAAATGTGATAGTTAAAGAGGTACGGTCTACCAAAGTATGATACAGGAACTGTCAAGCGAAAATGCCTAGAATTTTCAGAAGTTAATGTATAACACATAGAAGTAGTATTTAAATTTTTAAACATGAAATTTAAAAAGGGATACACAACAATACGTGTAAGAACATTTTTTTAAAAGAAAGAATGTCAAACATTGGTCTGTTACAGCGAACTCATAGTAAGAAACGTGGCTAAATTTAGAGAGAAATTAGATCATGAAGGATCTTTCATTAGTCACTCACAAATTTGAGTATTCAATCTCAAGCCAATGGAAAACACAGCAGGAAGGTCTCATGATTTGATGTAGTTAATATGTTATTCTTGTAATTAGAGGGAGAAACCGTTGTTACTGGGAAAAGTGATTTTCCTCAATAGTTCCATGAAGTCTCCCTAATGCACAGCACCACTCACGATGGCACAGCTTGATCAAATTTCACCAAGTGACCTTACATAAAACGCACCCACATCGAGTCAGACAGCACTGAAGATTGAGTTCCACCAAAAGCCAACCATTGCTATGTATGCTCCTCCCCCAAAAGAAAGTGTCCTCCCTTGTAACATCAAAGTTTAGTTTTCTTATTTTGATGAGTCTGCTTAAAACCCCATGCAGTATGTGTACTTTTGTACTGGTTTTTGCTTATTTATTGGTATACCTAGAAGTGGTTCAATTGTTTGTAGTACTCTACAGTATTACATTTTTACCAATTTATTGTAGATCATGTATGGATCATACTGTTATCTAGGGCTTTTCATTTAATTGAATCTAATACTGATATTGTAAACATTCATATATAAGTCTTTGGATGTCCAATTTCATACACATTTTTACTCTTATTAGTATGTATTTGCAGCATATAATTATTACTTTCAGTGCAGGGCATTGGTATATATACATAGCACGTTTCAATTTTGGGCACACTTTTGTGGAGTCTAGACTAGGTTGTGAAATTCTGGGCCACACAGTATGCCTCTGTGCAGTTTTAGTATATACAGATTTTTAAAACATTCATTTTGAAATATCTGGTAATCTTGACATAGCAAGCAGAAGCATAATTTAGACTGTTAGGGGAGGGAGCAAGTATGCATGTATGGGTTATTCACATAGAAATTAAAACTTTTGAAGAGGATTAGATTACTAGGGGTATATCATAAAGCCCAAGAAGAGAAAGCTACAAGGAGGAAACCTAGGAAATCCTTAAAAGTGGGTTCAGAAAGAGGAACCCAAAGCAGGAACCCAAGAAGGAAAAGTCACTGAAAAAATTGATAACAGACAAGTTGTACATATATTTCAGAAATAATATAGTCAAGAAATATTCATTCTGAACAGGATATTGAATCCTGTATTTATTTGAACTCAGTACCTGGAAGGTCATTGGAGTACTCATAAGACTAAATTAATAGAGGCAGGGGTCATAGAATAGATGATTACAAAAACCTAAAGAGAAAATTACTGGTAAGAAAGTGGCAAAATTGAAATTTTTTTCTAGTAAAATAAAGAATAAATACTAGCGAGACCGCTAAAGGAAAAATAACTTAAGAATGAGCAGCTGTTGTCTCAGGCAAATTTGATTATGTGTGATTTCTGTTTATTTTCACAATCTATGAAAAATATTCACCTTTATTTTCTTTCTTATAATAATAGGTGCTGGCCTCTGATATTATTTTTAACAATGATATTATTTTAGATGGCAGTAAACAAGTCGATTAAATTTAACCAAAAAAAAAAAAGAAGAGAGAGGAAGGAAGGAAGCAAAGAAGGAAAAAAAGAAAGGAGGGGAAGAAGGAAGGAAGGAAAGAAGGAGGGAGGAAGGGAGGGAGGAAGGGAGGGAGGAAGGGAGGAAGGAAGGCCTTCTCTGAACTTCCATTTAATTAGTACTACCCACAAATTTATTTAAGATTATCTCTGAATTTTACTGGGGCTGCTCCTTAATGTTGCACCCGGGTCTTTCCACAGCAGCCACAGCAGAACTGTTCAGTAGAGCTTGAAATTAGTGAGAGTCGGGAATCCTCTGACAGCCAGTTGGATCATGCTGCCTCTTTTGAGCAAATAGCAGCAGCTATTTCGCTCATAGGAGAAATAAGGTTAGTGGAAATATTGCGGGAATGCGAATGCCACTGCTTGGCAGTAATTGGCCCTTTGTAATCCATGCTAGCCTCATTAGGAAATCTATAAATTGAAAGCTTAAAAGCCATATCTCAGAAAGTAACACTTTTTCTTACCTAATGAAATGAGGCTAGGTGTTTATGGAAGTAGCCAACTTCCTTTTAGCTTCAGTAATTTTGTGTTTGTATTTAAGGTATTTAGTAGAAGTTGCTGTTCTAAAATAGTGCACTAAACCATTATTTGCATGTTTATATATGACACACACACACACACACACACACACACACACATATGTCTGCCCTATAATTACTTTTGTCCCTCTATATGTAGTTTTGAAGTTAATGTCAACTTAGTTACTAGTTAAACTTATTTCTTTGAATGCAGTTTTGTATATGTGTGTGTCATTGTTGATTAATTGCAGAAATGTAACATTATTGACAAATATGCATATACAGAATCAGCTCTCTAAATCAAATGAGAATCTTTTTGCTAAATTTCACAGATTTTACCTCAACATGATTAAGAACTGAACATCAAAAATGTGAGTATTAAACTGTAAAGGAAACTAATTTTAAAGTATTTCATATTTATCTCATCATGTTAAAGTTATAACAAAACCTCCGTATTTTAATGAGCAATTGATATGTTTAGTACTACTGACATATGTAAAATGATATATTCATGGTTAAAAATAATATGGCAAAATATTTTTAAAAAGTTATAAATATGCTTCTTTGATTTACTAAGCTGATTTCTCAGACTTATCATAATAGGAAACTCAAAGCTCTAAAATATGTTTGTATTCTGGCTCAGATAATGTGTAATTAAGAGGCAGAAATTTTTACAAAGTTGAACCTAAGAATAAAACTATTACTCATACATCATTTTTCTTAAAAGGACAATCTGACCACAGCCTGGAAAAGGTATTTGCTATTTCTGTATAGATGACAATTGATATGTAGAATTTGTAAAGGACTCCTATGAAATGACAAGAACACAAGCAATCTGATGAAACAGAAGGGGTCAGTAAGTATAAATGTGTGTTCAAACTATCAGTGACCATGAAAATACAAATTAAAACTATAATGCTTTTTTTCATCCTGTTAGATTGATAAGAATTAAAGAAGTCTGATAATATTACTCATTGCTGATATATACAAAGCACCAAATGTTCATGAAGAGTTTACCTATTATTTTGACAATGACTTACAATGGAATTGAAAATGCTCTTATCCTGACTTTATAATCCACTACTTAGGTATTGTTTTAGTGCCACACTTAGGCATAGATAGTGCAAGTTTGGATAGAGAGGCATTCTAATAAGGGGGGGAAAAAACCAGAACTCATACAAACATCCATCACCATTACAAAATACAAACACTTATTAAATCCATATATAAAACTAAAACCATGCAACAGTGAAGAAAACTACTCCAGTCAACAAGAGCAGATCTTCAAAAATAATGGTGCAATAAAACAAATGGCTAATTATAAGAAGTTAAAAACAAATAGACCTGAACACTCTAATGGATATCAGGCATGGCAAAATGATGAGAAACATACTGACAAAAGAACATATTTAATAAAATAAAATTAGGATGAAGGAGGGGGAAAGATTTATGCCATCAATTACAAATACACAGAGTTTAAAAATTATACTTACTTTCTTATATTGCATGGTATACAATGCTGTTTCTGTAATTATTTTTTCTTACTCTGTATTTATATTTATATATATGCAACATATTTTGCATATTAGATCTTTCAACGATGAATTTAAAGAGAATTAAATGTTGGTATCATGTAGAAAAGCAGTGTATTTGACAGATTTCTCACATGGAAGGTTCTCAAAAAGCAGGGTATTCTAAAAATCTATCCATCATTCCAATTGGGTTATTTTGATCTTGGTGTTTTGAACAACCCTCAAACCAATTTAATTACTAGATGATACAATGATAAATGTAAATAATTTAGAACTGATTCTACTTTTATTTTGGTTTCTAAGCTATTTTTAAAATCAGAATGAATTAGTTTTCATTTAAATTTTAAATAAAGCTTTAAATAGTTTATCAGCTTTCTTGTATGAAATTTTACTGATTATTGGTTAGTCAGCAATACACGAATGACTATACTTTTGTAAACTTTTTATAGAATAGTTTTTTGTTATAGGGGATTGAATCAGGACTTTGCTCTTGCAAGGCAGGTGTGGTGGCACTGAGCTAAATCCCCAGCCCAATAGAATAATATTTTTCCACATCCATTTTTACTTAAATTTATCATTGATATTTCATTTTCTCATTAGTTTTTCCAATAGTAAAGTTTACCAATTTCATTTCATGTTTTTCATCTAGAGTATTTTTTATTACTATTTTTTCAGCTTTAATTGAGTTTATTGGTACATTTTAGGGATACAGTACAGTTACATTATTACTATTTTTAAAAGGCCACTTTTGGAAATTCTTACCTAATTGGTGAAGAAAACGTGAATAGATTTTAAGGTAAAGTGATAAATACAGGAAATATTTAGAAACTGGTTCACCACTAAAGATTCAAGTTAAGAAAGAAACAGCAGCACAAAGCATGACTTTATTGCTGCTGAGAAACTAACAGCTAACACTTGAGGGTAGGATAATGCTCCTGAGTTACCCTACATCAGTTTTCTTATTCGGTTTAATGTAGAACACTACATTTTGGACAAATGTCAGTTCATTGTAATGTTATTCATGTTGGAAGAATGTACATATTTTAATTCTACACTTGTTTTCACAATTGTATTTCCAGTAGAAGTTGTATATATGAGTAACAAATTAAGAGGAAAAGAAAATTACCATGGATCGTCTCTTTTTAGCCACAAAAACAATTTTACTGTATTTGGTAATATATAATATTATAAATTATGCAATAACTCACATCTATATGGTGAAAAAACATAGCTGCTTAGCTTATCTGTCTCATATTCCTAGATATTCCACACAATTTTCTTAGAATAGAACTTGTTTTTATAATGTCTTTACTGGTTTAATGTTTATGTAAACTGTTCATTTCTTAGTAAGGTACTGTTTGTAGAAGTTGTAGAAGAGTTGTTGCACTGAGGTTCCAACTGGTCACAGCAAATACTTTGGGACATGTGGTTAGATTTGAACAACTGTCACATGCAACACCTTTCTTCTAGCACTTTCTAGCTTCTACATAGCTAACATTTCCTTTTAAGAACTCTTAAGTATGTCATGAAGAGTATGTGGTGACATGCACAAATACACCAGGAACAAAATTACCAGGGCTAGCCATGTGCTTTGGGCTTGGGCTCCTGCTGTGGTCCCCCCAGGCTCTGCCACCTTATTACATGGTTGACAGAGTCTACAAAGGTGACCGCAGAACACCTTGTTAGAGAGAGACTTAGGAAGAAAGGAGAGAATAAATGTAAATATATACCAGAATGTCAGTTACTTTTAGGTTAATGAAAATTGTATTCTTCTAATATAGGATGACATGTTCTCTTCATTTTCAAACCTTATCGCAGAAGAAAGTTTTGAATCGAATGTGGATATTTCTTCATGTGTAAAAAGGTTCTGTCTCTCAGTGGGGTTGTGACCACATAACCACACTGAAAATTAAACTACAGAAAGTCGTGACTTAGTGACCCTGAACAGTGTAGTGGGTTCTCTATCTTTGTGATCACTGTCTGGTTTTTGTTTGTTTGTTTTGGTACTTGGGACCTTATGATTCAAGGCAGGCGGCAGAACCACTGAGCTAAATCCCTGGGCCTGTGACCACTTTCTGACTGGGAGAGCAGTCCACTGTCACTGCTCAGTGCCTCCAGAAAGTGCCATACTCCCTATCACTAGCCCAAGAAAAATTCAATGTTCAAAATTTGGAGTAGGTTTCAGGTTCTACAGAATGCATATCATTTTTGTACCACCACAAACAGTTGCTAAGTTGAATCATCATAAGTATCCTATTTTTTATAAGTTCATCAAAATAATGTAGGCACTCATCCATCAGTGTATAAATAATTCAAACACTATATATGAAAATGATTTTAGCACACTAAAAGTCTGCAAAGTGATGATAGTTGTGCAATTTTTCACTGCTTACCCTACTTTCTCCCACTTTGATGCCACTTTTGTTAAGTTATATAAATTGTCTCCACATTTATTGTGCAGTATGCATTTCCACATATCAATCCCATTAAATAAAATTCTTATTATTTCTATTTAATAGAATAGGAAACAGAGACTAGAGAGGTTTAAAACCAAACCCATAAAATTTTCATAGCAAATAAGGAAAGGTAGCAGAAATTGAGTTCAACTCTCATGCCCTTAACCACCAAGTTTACTTATGCATTCTGTGAATTTGTGAAATTTCTAAATGTCATAAAATCTAAATAGATGGAGAAGACAGCATACTGCAAGAAACAGGAATGTATCTTAAGCAAAGTGTAAGGCAAAATGCTTCCCATTGCAAATGGTTCTGATTTGTACAACTCTATGAAACCAAAGAGAGATTCCTCCATTTGCTTCAATATTGTCACGGTGGTGTTTTGGATACTAGGGTGTACTTTGGGCACATTTTGAAATGGAACTTGATCCACTAGTTCCAGAAGTAATAGTTCATTTCCTGTCAAAACTAAATAATGCAGACAACATCTGTCCAGATCTAGGACCTCATTGGAAATCAATGAAGATATCAAAAGACTGGCATGTATTACTGACTTGATAGTTTTTAGGTCAAGTGATTTTTTTTCCCAAAGAACATATATGATTTCCTAAATATTTGGTGTCTGGAGTAAAAATATTAAAAAAAACTAATAACTAGTTTATCTCTTAACTTGTGAAGAACTCACTATTTTTCCTCAGAAAATCAAATGCTTGAAAAATTCATAAGTAAAAGTACTTATTTTGTATTATTATTTTATATATCTGATTTCTATTCCGGTGGAAACAGAATAGAAATACCAGCTGGAGGCCAGAAGTAAATTGGAAATCCTTCTTCTGACTTTTTAGCTGTCTGCCAGAGGTGACAGACACTGCTAGTATATTATAAGTGAAAAGAAAAAGACTTCCAAAATTCACTCATCCAGTTGTTTTGGTTGTCAAACCTAAGATTCTTTGACAAAGGACCACGTATAAACTCCTTTTCAGTAATTATCATTGAATATTGTGAATATATTTTACCAGAAAAATGTAGTCTATGAAATATTTTATTTGCTATACTATCAACAATCAGAAAGATCATTTTATTTTCAATTGACTATGAGTTTGTAGAGCTGAAACCATAGCAAGTATCAAAGACATAAAAAAGTTAATCCTAGAGCTCATTCTACTTCTGCGGTCTCTATCACCACATATGCACATAGGCCACTAAATCTCCTTTTATTATGGGATGTAGGTTTTCACATTCAGTGCTCTCTTTCAGGCTTTTTTAATGCTTAAAATCTTTTAGCCTAAATTCTATGTACAAAACTGTTCTGACAAAAGAAAGTACAGGATTTCATTCATATCAAGAGATGATACATAATAAGTTTCTGGAAATATTTCATATTACACTATTTTGTTTTCATCTGACAGACAGCCATGTATGGTGTTCCTGAAAAGATACCAGAATTCACACTTGCCAATAAACATAGCATATTGACAATCTCTCACACCAGACAAACTATTTGAAGCTAAAAGTGTAAATAAGGATCCAAATGTATAAATGACAATGTGAAATAGGAAGAAAATGTCTAAAGGAGTAGGGGAAATGGGAGGAAAGAAGGGAAAGGAAAAATATGAGAAAGGGAAAAAAATGGAAACAAAGTCTTTGTCAATAGGGAGGGGTGGAAGGGTTGAAGGGAGGACAGGGCAATGGTGAAAAAATAAGAACCAGGGTACATCATGTAAAGGCATAAGTTCCCAATGGTGAATGTAACTGTATTGTATGTCTAAAGTGTACCAATAAACTTAATGAAAAAAATATTTTGAAAAAGACAGCAAGAGCTAAGCAATTTATTAACTACTCTTACTATGTGCATATTTTAAAGTCATGTTTTGTTTTAATCTTACTTAAGGAACTATATCTTGCAGTGAATTAAGATTTAAATATGTTACAAATTTGTTTCTTTAATGTCTCAAAGATGAATCTAGAAAAAATTTCTTAGAAATTCACTTCAAGTCAGTAAAATTACTTCAAATCAGAGTTTTTAAACTGTGGGCTATAGAACACAAATGAACCGAGTAAAAGTATAGAATTTAAGTTTTGGTTTACAAGTTTTGCATTTCTTTCACTGAATAGTGCTTAGATTGGCAACACATTAATTTTATGAGTGATTTTATCTAAAATCTATACAAATTTATGTAGTTTGAAATTAAAATCACAATCTGTTTTATCTTCATAGGTGTATTTTTAAAACAATTTATCTCCCATTAGTTTTGGATTTTTAAGCCAAAAACATCTAAATACCACTGGGATAGTTATTTTTAAATTGTTGAAAATAATACTATAAGTTTACTAATTTTCTTCTCCTTGAATTTTCTTTGCTTTTGACTTTAAAGTATTTTGTATTTATTTATGTGATTATTTAGCATTTGAACTCTACAGCTAGTGTCACTTTTTTATCTTTAGTTTCATTTTGTGCTTGTCTTAGATGTGAAGTTCTAAAGATAGTTTATGCTGACATATTTTTTTTACAATCAGCATGAGGTCATGTGAATTTGCATCCTGAAATTATAATATTTATTATTATACAGTAATGTATGTGGCAGTCATATTTTATAATCCCTTCTAATATTTTTTCTTTTTTTCTCCCTTGATTAGAAAACTCTGATTTTTTAAGAATCAGTATTTTAAAATATTAAATCTATTAATGGGAAGACAGAATTGCAATAACAAAACCTCAGGATATTAAGATTCAGTCAAGTATATTGACACACCAAGGGCACTATTGATCCTTGTATACTTTAAAATTGTTCACTAATTTTATCCACAAAATTCTTTATTCTTATACTCCTGTACTCCACATAATAGGCTGTAATTATCTGTAGAACAGATGATTCAGTGTGCAAGTTAGAATTTGAATACTATTACATTATTGTATCTTAAAATTATATAAAGTATGGATATTTTGACTTAGCCATATACATAGTCATAGACTGTCTTAATAGTTCAGTAAAAAACAAACAAATAAACAAAAAACTACCTCACAAAATGGAGCCTTAGGGGCAAACTCCTTTTTACCTAAATTATGATTATCTTAGTTCTATTATCAGTATTAGGAAAGTACACTCAAGTATAACCTTTAATATTCTAATGGCTGTAAATTCATTGGTATAGGACATCTAGCACACACCTTATAACGGGAGACTTAGTTGTTCATTTATTTGTTGTATTTGGTGACTTAATAGCTAAAAGTAATGTGTTAGGCCATAAGTTTTATTCTGTGTATGAATGTGCAGCAATTCACTTGATATCTTTACTATCCCACACATCACATTGTCCAATATATATTTTTACTTATTTAAAATTTGTAATGCAAAATAGTAGCAAACACCTTAGTTTTCTTCAATTGAATTTCACTAAATAATGCTAGATATACATGGCTGGCCCTCTGGCACGACATCAGAATTAATAGAAGTAGATTAGCCATATTTAAAAAATGAAAGCAAAACATTAAGATAGGGATGCACAGTTCTTTTATTTAAAAAACTTTGGGTCCTGAAAGATTCTATATTTTGACATTTAAACTAAAAAATATGAATATAATGAAGCCGGAAATTGTATTTAGAAGAGTGTGCTTTGCCTGTAAACCTTTAATATTTCTCTCTTCCCAGATGCTCTTTTTTCCAGCCATTCATTCCTTGAAACATATAATCGTGACATTGCCATGTCATCACCTCTGCTAACCTCTGCTTTAAGTATAGCTCCTGTTCTCTGTTAAAATTTATGAGAGAGAAAAAGAGAGAGTGAGACTAAGAAAGCAAAGGGATTCAAATTTAGCTCCTTAATTTCTTTCTTGTAGTAGTTGCTTTCTTCCTTGTAGTAGTTTGGGATATATTCAGTCAAATGGAAAAGTAGGATAAGAATTTACTATGATTTTTCATGTATTTACTCTTGGAAACAGGATCGTGATTCATGTGAAAATTCTATTTGAAGAATATAGTTCTGCCATGTGCAGTGGAACACTAGTGTAATCCTAATACTCAGAAGGCTGAGGCCAGAAGGATCTCTGAATTCCAGGCCAGCCTGGGCTACCTAATAAATTCAAGGCCAGCCTGAATTGAACTATGTATTGAAAATTTGTCTAAAAAAAAGTCATCCTGTGTGTCAAAATGAAATGAAACCAATGCAGCACAACAGTCAAGGAACTGTCACATCATTCATTCACTCATTCATTCTATGAATATTGATTGATAGGTCTTGTGCTAAACTGTTTTACTTAGTGAACAAGACACATGAGATCCCTACCTATGCTTCTGCTGCTTACATTCTACTGAGGACAACTACGAATTTCAAAAATTATACAACTAATAAGGATAATGAGAGAGGAAAAATGATAAGGGAATGATCAGAATAAGCTTGTTTTGTTGTTGTTGTTGTTTGTTTGTTTGTTTGCTTGCTTGTTTGGGTTCCGGGGATAGAACTCCGGTCCTTGTGAGGCAGGCGCCGGAACCACTGCTCTAAATCCCCAGCCCGAGAACAAGCATTTTTAAAAATCACCATTTGAGGAGAGATATATTTCTGATAGCAGGAGGAAGTATGTATTTCTAAGAGGAACATACCACACAAAGTTACAGCAAACAGATTCTGAACAAAAGACAGAATTCTGTTTGAAGAACACAGGCTGAGCTCAGTGTGCCTAGCAGGTGAGAAGCCTAATGCTGCTTCAGAGAAGGCCAATCATAGTCCCATCAGACAGAGCTGGTGGGTTAAATCCAGAAGACTGAATGTTATCCTGTGATAAGAAGGCTTTTCTAGGGGTGGGGGGAGTATGGGACTATAAGCATGGCACCGATTTCTCTTTGAAATGATCACTCTTCAAAAGTGGAGTGTGTGAGAAGGAAAAGTTGTGATCAGGACAACACTGAAAACTAAGAGACAAAGAGGAAATTTGAATTTGGTTTGAACTGTACCAGTAGAAGAGAAAGGAAGAGTACACTGAGCCTAATCTACTTCCCTACTGGCTGATGGTCAGAACCTTGTGTTTAAGGGTTAGAGAAGAATCACTAAGAAATTCAACTCTTTCTTTGGAGTGAGTGAATATGTTAGTTACCCTGATAGAGATTAAAACTAAAGCATGTTCCAAGTGTAGGGCAGTAGTAAAACACACTGTATTAAAGAGATTCAACACTATTCACATCTTCTCTGAGAAAAACTTAGTAAATATTATGAATATACCTATAATAATACTTGCAATCGTTTTGGTTTAGATCTAGAGTGTCCATCAAAAGGCTCTTGTGGTTTTCTTTGGCTTGCTGATGAGTTTATAGCTGATGTGCTATGGCTAGGAGGTGCATCCTGCTTGGAGGGGCATGACCTGGGTGAACGAGTCATGACCTGGAAGAGAGTATTCTTACCCCAGCTGCTTCCTTCCTCCTCTGCATTCTGATGACCATGGGTAGCACACCTTTTCTCTACCTGGTTCCTCTGCTCTCCTGTTTTTGCCTTGGAGTCAGCTGACCATGGGCTGAAACTGGAAACAAAAGTAAGCCTCCCCTATTTTAATTTTGTGGGTTTTGGATATTGTGTTTAGGGACAGGGAAATAACTGAGATAGTAATACAAGATGATAATAATATTTGGGCATGGTTTTAAAATTTTGTGTGGATAGATTTGCAGATGTAACTGGAAAATAGTATCAGGGCACATGAGATAAATGTCATAAATGAAATAGAAAAATCCAGCAGTTAATAGAAGTTTAGAGATGTGAGTGATGTCATTAAAGAATTGTGCATGAAAAATTTATAGGGGTGTTTGAATGTGAAAACATATATACAAATGAGGGATTTTAATCTGCTTAAGCAGGATAGGCACTTAGGAGAAACTAACTGCTTCAAAAAAATATTTTTTTAAAAGAAGGACTGTAAGAAAAGTAGGCAGCAATTACATACTGTGCCCCTATGAATATGGGTGCACATGTATAGCTATGGTATGATTCTTTGGGAAGACACCCAGCAGGGGTATGCTGTCAAATGGAAAGGGTCAAATGGGACAACTAATCTTAGTTCTTTGATGTATGTCCATACTGATTTTCAAAGTTGTTGAACCATTCTGCACTACCACCAACAGTGGAGTAGGGTTCCATTGTTCCCAAAGACATGCCAGCGTTTGTTATTGATTGATTTCATGATAACAGCCATTCTTTCTGGGATGAGGTGGAATCTTAGTGTTGTTCTTGAATAACTAGTGATATTGAACATTTTTTCCTATATTTATTTAATTTTTTCATCTACTGGAGACTAGATAAAGAAAATGTCTTTTTTTTTTTTTTTAAACAAATTGGGACTAGTACTGAGCCAAAAAGAATGAGAGACTAGAAACATTTATAGCTAAATGGATGCATATTCAGGCCATACTCCTTAGTGAAATAAATAGGACACATGTGTAAATACTGAATAGTTTCTCTGGTATGAGAAACTGAAAGTTTAAATAAGAACCAAAATGTATAATAGATAACGTGAAATAGGAAGATAAGGTACAAAGGGGAAAGAGAAGTGGGAGAGGTAGGGGAAAATAAAGAAAGGAAAGGAATAAATATGAGAAAAGGAAAAAATGGAAACAATGTCTTTGAAAATAGGGAGCAATGGAAGGGTTGAATGGAGGGCAGGGAAATGGAAAAAAACAAATAAGAATCAAGATATATCATGTAACCAGTACTGCAAAGAATTCTAAACAATATCCTAGAAAAGGACAATGAAAGTCACAATACCATGAGGCCCAACACACTAAATCAAATAGGCAAGGCAAGAAACTAAAAGGAGATAGGAGAAAAAGTAAAAAGAGTCAAACAAAAGGACAATAACATGAAAATAATAAGTTAGAATATATAAGTTATAACTATCAATGTTAATGGCCTCAATTCACCAATCAAGAGAAATAGACTGGCAGAATGGATTAAGAAGCAAAATCCAACAATATGTTGTATACAAGAAACACACCTAGTGCAAAAGGAAGCCCACAGAGGGAAAGTGAAAGGATGGAAAACAATTCTCCATGCGTCAGGAGCCCAGAAAAAAGCAGGGGTAGCAATCTTATTCTCAGATAAAGTAAATTTCAAACCAAAACTCATTAAGAGAGACAAAGAAGGACACTACATCCTTGTAAAGGGAACAATTCAAGAAGAAGACATGACAATCATAAACGTATATGCACCAAATATAAATGCCCCAACTATATAAAACAAATATTAAGTAACATGAAAAACCAAATAAGCACTAATACAATTGTAGTGGGGGATTTCAATACCCCACTATAACAAATTGACAAATCATCTAGGCAGAAAATCAACAATGAAATAATAGAACTGAACCAAGCTTTGGAACACATGGACTTAATAGATGTTTACAGAGTGTTCCACCCCACAAAATCAGAATATACATTCTTTTCAGCTGCACACGGATCATTTTCCAAGTTAGACCACATATTGGCTCACAGAACAGGTCTAAATAAATGCAAAAGAATTGAAGTCATCCCCTGTGTATTATCAGATCATAGTGCAATCAAGCTGGAGATCAATAGCACAAGAAACTGTAGGAACTTCACAAGCACATGGAAACTGAACAACACTCTCCTAAACAATCAATGGATTACAGAGGAAATTAAAGAAGAAATTAGACAGTTTTTACAAATAAATGAGAATGCCAATACAACATACAGGAATCTTTGGGACACAAATGAAAGCAGTTCTACATGGAAAATTCATAACGTTGAATGCCCACACTAGGAAAACAGAGCGGGCTCAAATAAACAACTTAACGATGAAACTTAGACTCCTAGAAAAACAAGAGCAAGAAAAACCCAAAGCTCGAACAAGAGAGGAAATTATAAAGATCAAAGCAGAAATCAATGCAATTGAAACTAAGAAAATGATACAAAAAATAAATGAAACAAAGAGATGTTTTTTTGAAAGAATAAATAAAATTGACAAACACTTAGCTAATCTTATCAAAAAAAGGAAAGAAAAGGCTCAGATACATGCAATCAGGAATGAAAAAGGTGAAGTCACAACAGATCCAAAAGAAATCCAGAAGATCATGAATACCTACCTTGAGAACCTGTACTCCAATAAAATGGAAAACACAAAAGAAATGGACAGATTTTTAGATAATGACGAATTACCAAAGTTGAACAAAGAAGATAAAAATATTTTAAACACTCCAATTACAGTCAGTGAAATTGAAAATGTAATTAAAGATTTACCAACAAAGAAAAGCCCAGGCCCTGATGGATTCACTGCTGAATTTTGCAATACATTTAGAGAAGAACTACTGTCATTACTCTTCAAACTTTTCAAGGAAATTGAAAGGGAAGCTATACTTCCAAATTCATTCCTGGAAGCAAGTATCACTTTGATTCCCAAACCAGGGAAAGATGCAACTAAAAAGGAGAACTACAAACCAATCTCCTTAATAAATATAGATGCAAAAATCCTTAATAAGATACTAGCAAACAGAATACAGAAGAAGATCATCCATCCTGACCAAGTCGGAATTATTCCAGAGATGCAAGGGTGGTCCAACATATGAAAGTCAATAAATATAATCCATTATATTAACAAAGTCAAGGGCAAAATCCATATGATCCTCTCAATAGATGGAGAAAAAGCATTTGATAAAATTCAACACCCATTCATGATAAAAAACCTGCAAAAAATTGAAATAGATGGTCTATACCTCAACTTAATAAAGTCTATCTATGAAAAACCAACAGCCAACATCATATTAAATGACCAAAAACTGAAAACCTTCATGTTAAAATGAGGAACAAGACAAGAAAGCCCATTATCATCACTCCTCTTCAATATAGTTCTGGAAACATTAGCCACAGCAATTAGACAAGAGAAAGAAATTAAAGCAATAAAGATAGGAAAGGAAGAAGTTAAACTGTCATTATTTGCTGAAGATATGATACTCTACATTGAAGACCTAAAAAGCTCCACCAAAAGACTTCTAGACTTAATTGACAGATTCAGTAGAGTATCTGGATACAAGGTGAATACCCAAAAATCAATAGCCTTCTTATACACAAATAACAGACTCACGGAGAGATAAATAAGGGAAAAAATTCCTTTTACAATAACATCCAAAAAAATGAAGTATCTAGGAATCAACCTAACAAAAGAAGCAAAAGATCTCTACGCTGAAAACTACAGCACTCTGAACAAAGAAATCGAAGAGGATATAAAAAAATGGAAAGATATACCCTGCTCCTGGGTAGGAAGAATCAATATAATGAAAATGGCCATACTACCAAAACATCTATATACATTCAATGTAATTCCATTTGAAATTCCAACACTATATTTCACAGAACTAGAAAAAAGAATACAAAAATACATTTGGAACCATAGGAGACCTAGAATAGCAAAAGCCATTTTAGGCAATAGACACATGGCACCGGGTATAACAATTCCCAATTTGAAACTATACTACAAAGCCACTGTGATAAAACAGCATGGTACTGGCAAAGAAACAGGCCTGAGGATCAGTGGAACAGACTGGAAGACACAAAAACAAACCCAGATGTACTCAGCTACCTCATCTTTGATAAAGGAGCTAACCATCCTCAGTGGAGGAAAGATAGCCTCTTTAATAAATGGTGTTGGAAAAACTGGATGTCAACGTGCCACAGATTAAAACTAGACCCTTATCTTTCGCCATGAACTAAATTAAAATCCAAATGGATTAAAGATCTAAATATTAAAACAGAAACATTAAACTTGCTGGAAGGTAAATTAGACAGAACTTTGGAAGACATTGGCATAGGAAAAGACTTTATGAACAAATCCTCAGTAGCACGGGAACTAGCAGATAGAATCAACAACTGGGATCTCATCTTACTAAAAAGCTTCTGTACTTCAAAAGAAACCATTAGCAGAACTAAGAGACAATCTACAATGTGGGAAAAAATTTTTACCAGCTGTACCTCAAACAAAGGACTATTATCAAGAATATATAAAGAACTCAAAACAATCATCCCCCCAAAATATAAAATCCCAATTCAAAAATGGCCATCCGAAATGAACAGACATTTCTCAGACAAAGAAGTAAAAGCAGCAAGTAAATCTATGAAAAAATGTTCCACATCACTGATCATTTGAGAGATGCAGATGAAAACAACACTGAGATTCCACCTCACCCCAAAAAGAATGGCTGATGTCAAGAAATCACACAATAACAAATGTCGGCGGGGTTGTGGGAAGAAAGGAACCCTTCTCCATTGTTAGTAGGAGTGCAGAGTGTTGCAACCATTATGGAAATCCATATGGAGATACCTCAAAGAGCTTGGACTGGAGGTTCCATTTGACCCAGCCATCCCTCTGCTGGGTATCTTTCCAAAAGAACTAAAAGAATCATATCACAGAGAAGTATGCACTCCCATGTTTATAGCAGCACAGTTTGTAATACATAAAACTTGGAAACAGCCCATTTGCCCATCCTTTGGAAACTGGATAAAGAAGATGTGGTTTTTTCTGTAAAATGGAATATTACTCAGCCATAAAGAATGAGAAAATAGATTCATTCATAGGAAAATTGATACATATTGAAGATATACTCCTAAGTGAAATAAATAAGGTACACCTGTGTAAATACAGAATAGTCTCTCTGGTGTGAATAATCTGCAATAATACAGAAGATCCTAATAAGATTACCGACATTTAGAAATGGGAAGAAAGGAGCTAAAGGTCTAGGGAAGGTGAGATGGGTAGGGAAAGGGTAATAAGGGAAAATAAAAAAAGTGAGATAATAAAAAGATGGAAATAAAGTGTAGATGGGGAGGGGAGGAGGGGTGAAGGGAGGGCAGGGACAAGGGGAAAAATGAGATCCAAGATATGTCATGTAGAGGTACAAATTCCCAACAAAGAATGTAAATGTACTGTATCCCTAAAATGTACTAATAAAGTCAATTAAAGCTGGAAAAAAAGATATGTCTTGTAAATGTGGAAGTTCCCATAACAAATGAATGTCACTATTTTGTATACCTAAAATATACCAGTAAAATTAATGAAAAATAATAAGGTAAATTAGACAGCAACATGACCAACTTGGTTGGCAGAAAACTTGCTAAAAATAGAGTGACAATGACACAATATCACAAAAAATGTCCACTGAAACTCTGAAGTACATATGTTTATTATATAGTATTAATATATATTATTATATAATGTATTATTTTATAATATATATTGTTTATTATTATATAATGTATTATTTTATAATATATATTGTTTATATATTATTATTATTATTATTGGTACCTGGTATCTAATTCGTGTCCTTGCGCTTGTGAGACAGGCACTGGAACCACTGGGCTAAATCCCTAGCCTCTGAAATAGATAATTTTTAAGTTGTCTTGAAAAGTAGCACCATGGAAATCTTTGTTATATAATGTTGTGTGAAAAATATTTTTGAAAATTACAAATTTATTATTATCTCAGTACTGTATATGAAGATATAAAATAAAAACATTGGATTTAGAAAAGTGTTATGTGATAGCAAATATTTTTTATTTCTCTGTACACATTTTATGACAAGTAATGTAACGTATTACTATGTGGTCAAAAATAAAATTAAAAAGGAGAATGAAAGAAAAATAACAGGCTAAAAATTACTAAACATGAAATTCATCAGTATATACATATTGATTGCCTACTAAATTTCAGAAATCATACTTGATACTCACCTAAGGATAGCCTCTACTGGATTAAATGACTTAAAATAAAATGATGGAGAAAATGAAGTCAGCCAATGCTCACTTTTCCCTAAGATCAGAGCTGAGTTTTCACTTTTCTCTGGAAGCACACAATAGTGGTCAGAAAAGTGGATCAGTGACTACATGTTTCTGAAAAGCTCCTATGCATGCAAATCACTTGAGTACATGTAAAATATGTTCTTCAAACAAAGTTAGTGAGCAATGCAGACTTTTAAAGCTTTAAAGTAACTTCAACCTCCTCCCTGTAATTAGAACAAGTTTTAAAAAATATCTGCTTATCTCAGTTTTATCACTTAATATGTATGATGATAATAATAATATTGGCTCAATTTTTTTATGTTTTCCAAGGTCTGTAAGCAAGCAGAAAATAGAAGCCAGTATTGATTTTTGGAACTCTCTCTCTCTACTATTGTATGTCCAAAATTGTCTGTAGAACTCATGCTAATTCACAATGCATGCATTAGTAACATTTTAATAGCATTTGATATTGCAACATTAGAAAATATTTGAATATAAATTTCTCACGATCTATTGACAGAGATCCATGTATTGATCAAACTATGCCTTTCATAACATTACACAATATGAGCATTTTTAAGGAATTTTAAATAGTCACTGTTATTAAAAAGCAGTGTTGTTCCTCTATGACATGCGTACAAGAAGCCAGATGTGAAGAAGTTGATGATCCTAGGACCTGAATGAGGTGTGGGGTTGTCTTATTTGAATGTGGAGTGCTGACCCCAATGACTTTTAATGTTCTCAGTTTGACATAATTTTAGACAGAAATTTTCCTATTAGCATGTGTCTAGTTTACCTTTCAAGCATGTTGTTCCTATGCTTCAAATTTATTACCTTAATCCTAAGTCACATTCCCTTGTTGTTATTGCTATTTATTGCCATGTGATGTGATTTTGTTTATAATAATTCTAGCTCCACATTCCTTGTCTGCCTCTCCCTTTTAATGCATTTTTTGCTATATTGGTAGAATCATTATCAGCTTATCTTATTATCTGTTACTGCACTGTGAATTCTGGATTTCCACATGTGATGCAGCTTTGAATATAGGTAGCTATATTTGTCATCTCTGAATGAAAAATAAAGGAAGGAAAACAAGACATTCCCTGAATGATGAGCTTTCACTGTCATTGAAATTTCTTTTGAAGCATTCAACATGCAGTTTTATTACCTTTACTCTTGTAATGAATGTATCACCAACACAGTTTTACAGTGCAGATGATTTGAACAAAAAGTTCATTTTCTCTCTTCAGATTCTTATTCTATCACTTCTTATTTTTAAATGTATTTTGATTGGCTTGGGGAAAAGATTCAATGCAAAAAGATGTATCTCCAGCTCAAAATTTAACTTTGTTTATTCTTCATTGAGTTTATTGGTACATTTTAGGTATACAGTACAGTTACATTCATCATTGGGATCTTGTACCTTTACATGACAGGTCTTGGTTCTCATTTTTCCTCATACCCCTTCCTTCCTTTCATTCCCTCCACCTTCCCCTATTTACAAAGACTTTGTTTCCATTTATTCCTTTTCTCATGTTTTTTTTCTTTTCCCTTATTTCCTTTCCCCTACTCGTTAGCCCCCTTTTTCCTATTTCACATTATCAATTATACCATTTGAACCTTTTATACACTTTTAGCTTTTCACACCAGATAAGCTATTTACACATGTGCATCCTATTTATTTCACTTAAGAGTACAGCCTCAATATACAACCATTTTCCCATAAATGATTCTAGGTTCTCATTCTTTATGGCTGAGTTGTACTCCATTTTGTAGAAAAACTACATCTTCTCTATCCAGTCTCCAGTTGCTGGGCAATTGGGCTGTTTCCCAGTTTTAGCTATGACAAACTGTGCCTCTATAAATATAGGTGTGCATATATCACTGTGGTATGATTCTTCTAATCATTTCAAAATTATTCGCAGCAGAGCAGAGGGATAAATGGGTCAAATGGAACCTGTAGTACTAGTTCTTTGAGGTATCTCCATATTGATTTCCACAGTGGCTGCACCAGTCTGCACTCCCACCAACAATGGAGAAGGGTTCCTTTCTCCCCACAACCCAGCCAACATTTGTTATTGGTTGATTTCTTGATAGCAGCCATTCTTTGTGGGATGAGGTGAAATCTCAGTGTTGTTTTCATCTGCATCTCTTGAATGACCAGTGATATGGAACATTTTTATTTATTTATTTGGTGCTGGGGATCGAACTCAGCTCCTTGTGCTTATAAGGCTGGTGGCAAAACCACTGAACTAAATCCTCAGCCCACTGAACATTTTTTTAATATACTTATTTATTGCTTTTATTTCTTTGTCTGAGAAATGTCTGTTCATTTCAGATGCCCATTTTTGAATTGAGTCTTTATATTTGGGGGGGCTGAATTTTTTGTTTTTTATGTATTCTAGATAGTAGTTCATTGTCGAAGAAATAGCTGGTAAATTTTTTTTCCCACATTTTAGGTTATCTTTTAGCTCTGCTGGTAGTTTCTCTTGCAGTGAAGAAGCGATCCCAGTTGTTGATTCTTTGTGTTAGTTCCCATGCTACTCAGTTATGCCAGTGTCTTTGAGAGTTCAACCTAATTTATCTTACAGCAAGTTTAGTGTTTCTGTTTTAATAGTTAGATCTTTAATTCACTTGCATTTTAGTTTACTGAATCATGAAAGATAAGGAACTAGTTTTAATCATTGGCAGGATGAAGTCCAGTTTTTCCAACACAATTTATTAAAGAGGCTATCTTTCCTCCACTGAGGATGGTTGGCCCCTTTGTCAAAGATGAGGTAGTTGAGTATGTCAAGAGTAGTGTCTGTATCTTCCAATGTATTCAACTGATCCAAAGGTCTGTTTATTTGCCAGTACTTTTCTGTTTTCACCACAGTGGCTTTGTAGTATAGTTTCAAATTGGGGATTGTGATACTCGCTGCCATGTCTCTGTTGCTTCTGATGGCTTTTGCTATTGTAGGTCTCTTCTTGTTCCAAATGAATTTTTGGATTGTTTTCTCTAGTTCTGTGAAATATACTGTTGGAATTTCAATTAGGATTGCATTGAATCTGTATAGAAGTTTTGGTAACATGACCATTTTCACTATGTTGATTCTTCCTACCCAGGAACAGGGGATATCATTCCATTTTCTTATATCCTCTTAGATCTGTTTTTTTCAGAGTGCTGTAGCTTTAAGTGTAGATGTCGTTTGCTTCTTTCATTAAATTGATTCCTACATACTTCATTTTTTGGTATGCTATTGCAAAAGGAATTGGTTCGCTAATTTCAGTCTCAGTGAGTCTGTTATTTATATAAAAGAAGGCTATTGATTGAGTGTTTACCTTGTACCCAGCTACGCTGCTGAATCTGTCAATTAAATATAGAATTATTTTGGCAGAGTTTTTTTTGTTGTTGTTGTTTTGTTTTGTTTTTTGTTTTTTATGTAGAGTATCATATAATCAGCAAATAATTACAGTTTAACTTCTTCCTTTTCCTATCTTTATTGTTTTTATTTCTTTCTCTTGTCTAATTGCTTTCACTAATGTTTCCAGAACTATATTGAACAGGAGTGGTAATAGTGAACATCCTTGTCTTGTTCCTGATTTTAGCATGAAGGTTTTCAGTTTGTGGTTATTTAATATGATGTTACCTGTGGGTTTTTCATAGATAGCCTTTATCGGATTGACATAAAGAACTTTTATTCCAATTTTCTGCAGTTTTTTTCATGAATGGGTATTGAATCTTGTCAAATGCCTTTTCTATTCATCTAGTCAGATGATGATATGGTTTTTATCTTTGACTCTGTTAAGGTAGTGTGTTACACTTATTGATTTACATATGTTGAACCATCCTTGCATTCCTGCAATAAATCTACTTGGTCAGGATGTATGATGTTCTTGATGACTCTCTGTATTCTATTTGCCAGTATGTTCTTGAGGATTTTTGCACCTACGTTCATTAGGGAGAGTGGGCTGTAGTTCTCTTTTTTAGTTGGGTCTTTCTCTGGTCAAAATTTAACTTGTAAAGTTAGATTTTTTAATCTTTGAAAACAAGTAGTCAATGATGGGTATTTAGCTCAGTGGTTCTGGTGTCTGCCTCACAAGTACAAAGGCTCCAGTACCAAAAACAAACAAATAAACAACAACAACAACAAAAAAAAACCAAGTGGCTTCTCCAAATTTATTCCTAGGACATAAGCAGCTACTTCTATCTCTGGTGAGCTAAGTATACAGAGTATTCAGATGCTGGCGCCAGGAGGTCAAGTTCAGTTTATTTTGTTTTGGTTTTGGTACAGGGAATAAAACTTGGGTCCTTGTGCTTGTGAGGCAGGCAGCAGAACCACTGAGTTAAATCTCTGGCCCAAAAGTTCAGTTTTATTTCCTTAACCAAGGGAGGGAGAGGTGTGGATCCTGAAAGGAAAGAAACAAGCTTGAATATGTCTATTATTTTAATGTACTTCCTACTCTCATTGTTGCTTGCTTTAAAAGATGCTAAAACATCTGTACCTGGTGAAGAGGTGATTTGAAGCAAAATTTCCCCTTCTTCTCTTTGGAGCTAGCTTTGAGTAAATCTTTTCTTCTTTTTACCAAAATAAATGGCCTTATTTTTTTGATCAATGGCAAACAAAATAATGTAAGCCTATGAACATGAGTGATCAGTTACAAAGGTGACAGTGTTAATGTTCAAATCGGGTTATTCTCTCTCAAAGATGAACAATGAAACTGTGGACCAAAAATAAAAAAACAATAACAACAACAACAAAAAACCACAAAAGCGCAATTAAAAGGAATGCTTTTTGAAAAGGTAAAAAGAGAGAAAGCTCCCAATAGCTTAGATGGGGTCTGAAATGGGTTGCCAGATTTGGCCCTTTCTCTACAATCTTTAATATCTAGGTGGTTAGGTCAAGGAAAGCATAGCCTATAAAACTTGGGTATGGACTATCCAAGCTCTACCATGACCTATAAAGAAACAGGATGCATTGATCATGCACCCTTTGGGTATTTAGAAAGCTTACTGTGTAATTAAGGAGAATGAAGCAAAGAGAGGAGATCAGTTACATTGGGTATGTCTCTGTACCTGTTTTTTGCATTCTTGAACTTAATGGCCTACATGGTTTGAGTTAACCTACTAAGCCTCTATCAGTGTGTGTCATTGTGTGTGTGTGTGTGTGCGTGTGTGTGTACCATTTTATTTGTAAGCCTCACAAGTCTGACTCCATCTTAGATCCCATCCCTTGCTACCTGCCTAGTTTAAAGTTAAAAAGCTAAACTACCTCTTATAACAAGATATTTTTGTGCATTTTTTATTTTGTTTCCTGAAATTCTAGATTGTGTACTCTTTGTAAGAAAAGTGGTTCAACTGTTGGAACTTAACACATTTAAACAAACATGGTTTAATGGATTGACCTTGTGGTTTTTGATCTGAAGTGAGCCTTATGAACAAGATACAATGTTTAGTATTTCTCTAAGAGTAAGTTCTTGTTCTTGTTGACATTAGGATAGGATAGTGTTTATACTCCAAAAAATTATGATCCCTATTGCAAAGCCTTGAGGTAACTGAAATGGACATTGAGAGATTTTTGTTTGTGTTTGTGTTAGTGAGATGGGTTTATAAAAAAAAATACTGCCATCAAAATCTAGAAGAACTGAGGATGTCAGGAGATGAAAATATAATTTAGAGTTAAAACAAATGAATCAAGATGCATAGAAATTGATATGGCAATATTTATTTACAAGTTTAAATTGTTATTGTTTTTATTTCACAGTTGTATGATTGACCTGCCTCCAGCAAACCATGCCATTTGAGATTTCAAAGAGACAGGATAGATTATTTAAACTTTTCATATTGTTTTACTTTTACAGACTCTCTTTTAATCCATAAGTATTTGAAATATATATTCGTGTCTTGGGCTCTTGTCACCGAGGGTGATGTTGACAGCAAACCTATATAAATTTAAAGGAAAAGGAAAACTGAAAAATGAGAGATCCATACAAAGAATGAGAGACCGACCTTTATTTGTTAAAAATCAATAATTAGGCCAATAGAAGACAATAAGAAGTGAAAGAAGCCCTCCAAGAATATGCAATGCTTATTACATTAGCAATTACAAAAAGATTAGTTAGTTGCCCACTGTGAGGAAAGTAAGTTTACAACCAGTGAGTGACCCAAAACCATTTGTTTTGGTTCCTCTACAGAGACAGTTTTGGTTTTTTGTTTTATTTTTAGCACTACTATATTTTCTATAAATTTTCCATGCTAAATATATGTCTTTTCTTCAGTATTAAGTAGGCTAGCCTTGAAACAAGGTATAATTTGAATTTAAATGGCGTTTGTTTTTTATCAGGTTTCATGTTATTACATATATTAAAAACATTTAATAGGATCCTAGATGATGAGCCATTCTTGTGACAAGTGTCAGGTACACTCACATGGTATGAGAAAGAATAATATAGTACTAATAGCAGCTTTACTGAACTAGGGACTAGAGACAAGGTAAGAGGAATTATCTAGCCTGAGAGTGAGGGGGCTTATAAGTAATACTCTGTGAAATAAATGGAAACTACTCGATGTAAATCAGAATGTACACCTAGTCTTGATCTCATAAGTAACAGTCTATACCTGAATTTAATTATGAAGATTCATAGATTGTCAGTGACTTCTAAAGGAATATATAAAGTATAAAATATTTAAATCTGTGGCTGTTACTATGTTTTTATAAAATTAATATGACTAGACTGAGATAAAATAACATGAATCATTGCAAACATTTTCTCACAGTTGACACTCAGGGAAACAAGAAAGGAGATAAAGTTTTATTTCATGATGGAAATAGCTGGAAAAAGGAAAAGGCTCCAGGTCTTTGGGCTAACAAGACTCATGATAGTGCTAAGAGGATCATATTGGCCATGTGAACTGCCCCAAGGAAGAGCAAAGTCTGAGACTGCCAGAGGGTAGTTACTGGAAGACAGCTGTTTACTGGAAGGACACTGGAGTGGGGTCACAGAGAAGGAAAGAGTGGTGCATGGATAATCCTTGACTTCAACAAATCTAAATACAACTGAGAGTTCTGGGAGTGGATGTACATGCAGTTAGGTTTGTGTTTGTGTATGACACAGTGTGCAGGCACCATAACAGGAAAATAGGCTGTTTTCTTCTGTCATTTGTTTCCCATCACATATTAAATTAGCAAATTAACACTTAAAAACCAATTGCTTTCTGCAGGTAGAAGATGCTTGCAAATGGTTCACCACTGAATTTTCAGCAGAAAACTGGAACAAAAGTTAGTAAACTTCTAAGCAACATGAAGTTTAATCTGCTAGGACATAGATTAGAGAGATTGAGCTGGTTGGAATGGTTGTCGGAGGCAATTTAGACTCCATTATACTGAAGTTATTTCTGTAAATACAGATCACATCAGAGGTAACATGGTTGACTGAAGCACACATTTCAAGTACATAGAGAAGAAGGTACACATGGTTGACAACAGGATCAGAGAGGGGAAAGCAGATGGAAAGTGGGGCTATACCTATCAGTACAATTTCTATTTCCTCTGTAAAATACACCATCGTGACAGTTCAGGACTTAACATGCCAGAAAAATTCCCAGTAATGGTTGTTAATTTCCAATAAAAAATGCTCTACAATGTTTTATGAAAGCCAAATATCTGTAACAACTACAAAATAAAACAAAGATCAGCTACTCTTGTGGTGACTCTGGTAAAATATATCCTGGTTTTTTCTTTATGAAAAGTTGATATCACAGACTCTACAGTCAGCACCAGAATTTTGTGAGGCTATACACCCCTATGAATATGTATAACTGTTTATAAGTATGTGTATACATGCATGTGTGTATATATATGCATATTTGAATAATATCTGCCTCATCTATTTTAAGAATTCAAAAAAATGTAATTATCATGATAAAATATAATTTCCCATAAGGAAGGAAATAATTTATATGGCTATTTCATCTTATGTGGAAAAAGCACTAACTGTATGAGTGTTCACTAAATACTTGTCAAGTAAATTACTATTTTTGGGGGGTACCAGGGATTGAAATAAGTACATTGCTATTAAAAAGAGGACAGGATGTCTAAATATTTTATTTTACTTAGTCATTGTATTTTTGAGAATAAAAGTAATACCAGTGATTCAATTTCTTATATCATTAAGTGAATAGAAATAAAAAAATAAAAGTTGAACATGGTGTTAAAATAATGTCAAAGTTTATTGCAAATTCAGTATATATTGGCCGTTTGCTATCCCACTGACATTATTATAGGATATATTTAACTTATATTTTATTTTTTAATAGAAAAGCATAACTATTAG
>NW_022900926.1:59630142-59678219 GCF_012274545.1 Fukomys damarensis | reverse complement strand
TACATGTATGGTTGTGAATAATATACATATTATAATATATATGTACATATAACTATATAATAAAGTATTTTAATTATTTAATATTTATATAATATTTGATTTTGTGGTTTTAATTTCATTATAATAATTCTAGCTCTACTATAGTATTTTATCTAAATGAAACAGACAAAAGTAATAACAGTAATTAACAAACATTCCAATTCATGCTGAAATAAATCATTATAACTTTAAAAGTGGGTAGTTATATATAAAATTTATGTATCTTTTATGCTACATTTTACATGGTTCAGAGGAAAAAAATCATTTTTTGAGAACTTAAGTAGGGTTTAATGAAATCTTCATTTACCAGATACTCAAGATAATGTTCGTGGGATCCACCACACCAGCAAATATCAAGCCTAATCAAACCAAGTTCAAGAAATTATGGGAGAAACTGGTGTGAGCCAGAGTGGCACAGTTGCAGGCACTTCCAGACATGGTCCCACCCAACCTGGTTACCAGGCTTAGAAATCCCAGCCAAAAACCCAACAGGAAAAACGCTGCACAGGTGCATAAGTAACAGCCAGAGGCCTTGTCTAATATGATTGGTAAGTGTGTGCAGATACTAACCAGAAGCCCATACAGAAACCAGCAACCTGGGTGCTCAGTGTCCAGCAAAATGCCCTCCCAGATAGCAGCTATGTAGAAGGGCTGGCCCTAGCCAGAGGAATGTACACATTCCATCTTAAATGTGCATAATCCCCAGCCAGAACTCCGCCCAGATAACAGGGCAAAGTAGGGATCCAGAAGGCCATACACCAGGAAATGGTGTAGTGTTGAGCAACAGAGAAAATGCCATTCAGTGGCTTGCTGAGAATTAAAGACCACTGGGTGAGCAAAAGGTTACCTCAACAAAGTTACAGCAGGCTGCATACTTTGAAATGAAAAGACACACAAACAAGTCTCAAAAGCAGACCTTCTTATCACCTATGGCAATCCCAAGGGGAAACAAGAAGGAACAATCTGATACTCAACCATCTGGAATCCCTAAACTGGCAATGAAAAAGGATCTGAAAAAAATTAAATCAGAAATAATTTCTAAGATAACAACAGAGATTGTACCTATAGTGCAAGATGTGATTAATAAATCTAGAGTAGACACAGTTAAAAAAAATAGAGGAGCTAAAGAACGTGATGGAATCCCAACATGGAAAACAAATGGAATTCATGAAACAGATGCAAACATATTTCCAGGAGATTAAAAACTCCATTCAAAGTTTACACAGAAGAAGAGACAATCTGAAGGTGGAATTTCAGATGTAGAAGACAGGATTATAATTCGTGACCAGAAAATAAAATTACTGAAAAATAGTAAGGGACCATGAGAAATTAATCCAGCAGCTGCTACATGATGCAAAAAAGAATAACATAAGACTAATTGGAGTCAATGAAGAAACAGGAAAGTGCAAATGACATAAAAATTTTTCAAAGAAGTAATGGCAGAAAATTTCCCAAGCAGGCAAAGAGAACTTAACATATAGATAATGAGGCATATATGACTCCAACTGGCCATGATTAAAAAAAAAATTGCATCCAGGCATATAATAGTTAAGAGTCCAGAAACCCAGCAGAAAAACAAAGCAGTTAGAAAAAAAGAAACAAATCATATACAAAGGAAAGCCATCAAAATCACAGCAGACTTTCCACCACAAACCCTAAAGACAAGAAGAGCTTGGTATGATGTGTTTCAAGCACTAAAAGAAAACAACCTCCAACCCAGTTTTATGTACCCTGAAAAACTATCTTTCAAAAAGGATGGAGAAATAAGACTTTCATGACAACGAGCACATGAGGAAGTTCATGAGTATTAAACAAGCACTCCAAAAATTTTTAAACAATATCTAAGGAAAAGACAATGAGGATCAAAACACCAGGAAATCCAGCATAATGACTCCATCGGGCATGACATGAAATTAAACACAAAGGGGAGAATCCAAAAAAAAGAACAAGTCATGACAAGGATAAGTAAATAATATCAGATATAACCATCAATGATAATGGTCTCAATTTACTAATGAAAAGAAATACACTGGCAGAATAGGTCAAGAAGCAAGATCCAACAATATGCTGCATATAAGAAACACACTCAATTCAAAAAGAGTCTCATAGACTGAAAGTTAAAGGATGGACATGTGACAGGAACCAGAGAAAAAGCAAGAGGAGCTATGTGCTATGCAGATCATATAGATTTCAAACAAACATTGATTAATGGGACAAAGAGGAAACTAAATCCTTATAAAGGGAAAAATCCAAGGGAAAGAGATGACAATCATGAGTATACATGCACCAAACTATATAAAATAAATAAACTATAAAATGAACCATATAATTAACTAAACTATAAAATAAACTATATAAAATAAATACTAATAGACATGAAAAATCAAATAATCACTGATACAACAGTAGTGGGGGATCTCAGTACCCCACTGTCACAAATAGAGCAATTAAACAGAAAATAAACAAAAAATGCTAGAACTCAATTAAATTCTTGAACTAATAAACTTAAGAGGTGTTTACAGAGTGTTCTACCCCACAAAATCAGAATACACATTCTTTTCAGCTGCACACAGGACATTCTCCAAAAGAGACCACATACTGGCTTATAGAACATGTTTGAGTAAGTGCAAATGAATTGAAGTATCCCCTGTATGTTATCAGACCACAAGGCAATTAAGTTAGAGGTCAATAGCAAAAGAATCCACAAGAATTTCATAAACACATGGAAATTGAACAACATATTTCTGAATAACCAATGGATCACAGAGAAAGTTAAAGAAGAAATCAGTTTTTACAATTAAATAACAATGTCAATACAATATATCAGAATCTATGGGAGAAAAAGAAGGCTTATGAAGGAAATTCATAGCAATGAACATTCATATTAATAAAACAGAGCAAGTGCAAATAAACAACCTCAAGTTTCTAAAAAAAAGAAGAGCAGACAAACTCAAAGCTCATGCAAGAGAGGAAATTATTAATATCAAAGCAGAAATCAATGCAAAAAAGTCTAAGAGAATGATACAAAAAAATCAATGAAGCAAAGAGTTGGTTCTTCAAAAGAATAAACAAAACAGACAAACCCTTAGCCAAACTTATTTAAAAAAAAAAAGAAAAAAAAGGGGGTCCCAAATCCAAGCAATTACTAATGAAAAGAGTGAGATGACAATGGACCCAGCAGAAATTGAGAGGACCATTATTATCTAATTTGAGAACCTATATGCCAATAAAATGGAAAACACAAAAGAAATGGACAGATTCCTAATTATGTAGGAATTACTAAAGTTGAACAAAGAAGACTAAACATTCTAAACAACCCAATATCAATCAACAAAATTGAAAATGTAATTAAAATATTATCAATTAAGAAAATCCTGGTTCCTAATGGATTCACTGCTGAATTCTATAAAACATTTAGAGAGGAACTACTGTCACTACTGTTTAAACTCTTCCGTAAAATTGAAAGGGAATCAGTACTCCCAATTTCATTCCTGGAAGCAAGAATCATCTTGATCCAAAAAGCAGGGAAAGACCCAACTGAAAAATAGAACTATAGGCCAATCTCACTAATGAACTTAGATGCAAAATCCTTAATAAGGTGCTGGAAAATATAATTCAGATCATCAAGAAGAGCATGCACTCTGACCAAATGGAATTCACTGCAGGGATACAGGGATGGTTCAACATACACAACTCAATAAATATTATATACTACCTTTAGTTTTCTTTTATTGAGTTTATTGGTACATTTTAGGTATATAGTACATTCATTATTGGGATCTTGTACCTTTACATGACAAGTGGTCCTGGTTCTCATTTTTTTACCTTGTCCCTGCCCTTCCTCCATCTCCTCCTCCCCTCCCCATTTACAAACACTTTATTTCCATTTTCTCATATTTTCCCCTTATTTCCTATCTGCTACCCTTCCCACTTTCCCTATACCTTTAGCCTTTTACTTCCCATTTCATAATGTCAGCTATCTCATTAGGATCTTAAGTACTATTACAGTTTATTTGCACCAGAGAAACTACTTGGCATTTACACATGTGTGACTTATTTATTTCACTTAGGAGTATATCCTCAATATATATCCATTTTCCTATGAATGAGTCTAATTTCTCATTCTTTATGGCTGAGTGGTATTCCATTTTATAGAAAAACCACATCTTTATCCAATCTCCAAATGATGAGCAAACAATCAGCCCCCCACAAATATAAAGACCTGATTCAAAAATGGGCATCTGAAATGAACGACATTTCTCAAAGAAGTAAAAGCAGCAAGTAAATATATGAAAAAAATATTCCACATCACTGGTCATTCGAGAAATGCAGATGAAAACAACACAGATTCCACCTCACCCCACAAAGAATGGCTGATATCAAGAAGTCAACCAATAACAAATGTTGGTGGGGTTGTGGGGAGAAAGGAACCCTTCTCCATTGTTGGTGGGAGTGCAGACTAGTGCAACCACTATGGAAATCAATATGGAGATACCTCAAAGAGATGAACTAGAGGTTCCATTTGACCCAGCCATCCCTCTGCTGGGTATCTTTCCAAAATAATTAAAAGAATCATACCAAGTGATATATGCACACACATGTTTATGGCAGCACAGTATGTAATAGCTAAAACTTGGAAACAGCCCATTTGTCCATTAATTAGAGATTGGATATATGCTATCTTAACAGACAAGGATAAAAAACATATGACAATCTCAATAGATGCAGAAAAAGTGTTTGCCAAATTCCAACATGCATTCATGATAAAATGATAAAACCTCAACATGATAAAACCTGATAGAAACCATCTATGAAAAACCAAAAGCCAATACCATAGTAAATGGTCAAATACTGAAATCCTTTATGTTAAAATCAGGAACAAGACAAGAATGTCAATCACCAGTCCTGTTCAATATAGTTTTAGAAACATTAGCTACAGCAATTAGACAAGAGAAAGAAATAAAAGGAATAAAGATAGGAAATGAAGAATTCAAATTGTCATTATTTTCACATGACATGATACTCTATATACACTACCTCAAGAATTCTACCAAAAGTCTTGTAGACTAAATAAGCAAATTTAGTAGTGTAGTTGGATACAAGGTCAATGGGCAAAAATCAATAGCTTTCCTATACACGAAGAACAGACTCATTGAAATAGTAATTGGCAAAACAGCTCCCTTCCCAATAGCATCCACAAAAAATTGAAATAGCTAGGAATCAACCTAAGGAAAGAAATCAAAGAAGCAGGTGTTGGTGGAATATGCTTGTAATTCCAGCACTCAGGAGGCTGAGGCAGGAGGATCACTGTGAGTTCGAGACCAGCCTGGGCTACATAGTGAGTTTCAGTTCATTCTCACCTACACAGTGAGACCCTGTCTCAAAATAACAACAACAACAAAGAAATAAATCAAAGACCTCTACTCTGAAAACTATAGGATTCTGAAAAAAGAGATAAAAGAGGATATTGGAAAATGGAAAAACATCTCTTCCTGGGTAGGAAGTATCAACATTATGAAAATGCCATACTTTCAAAATGGCTATATAGATTCAATACAATCCCAATTGAAATATCAGCAGAATATTTCACAGACCTTGAGAAAACAATCCAAAAATTTATTTGGAACAATAAGCTACCTAGAATAGCAAAAGCAATTGTAGGTAATAAAGTAGGGGTATCACAATGCCCTACTGTGATAAAAACAGCATTGTACTGGCATAGAAAGAGACCCAAAGACCAGTGAAACTGATTAGAAGTTGCAAAAACAACTCCAGATACAGACAACCACATCTTCATTAAAGGAGCCAAACACCCTCACTGGAGGCAAGATAGCCTCTAAAATAGCCTCTATTAAAATAAAGGGTGCAGGAAAAATTGGGTTTTAACTTGCCAGATATTAGGCCTATATTTATCAACATGTACTAAACTAAAATTGAGATGGATTAAAGATCTAAATATTAAAACAGAAACACTAAACATTTGAAAGAAAGGTTAGGTAGAACTCTCAAAGGAAAAGATTTATTGAACAAAACCTCAGTTGCACATTATCTAGCACAAAGAATTAACAAGTGGGATCCATTCTTATTAAAATCTTCTGCATAGCAAGAGAATCACCCAACAGAATGAAGAGACAACCCACAATGTGGGAAAACATTTTTACCAGGTGTTCCTCAGACAAAGGTCTACTATGTCAAATGTATAAAGTACTTAAAAATATGAAATCTCCCAAATTTAAAGATTCAATCCAAAAAATTGGCATCTGAAATGAACAGACATTTCTTAGACTAAGAAGTAACAGTAGCAAATAAACATATGGAAAAATGTTCAACATCACTGGTCATTCAAGAGTTGCAAATGAAAACGATGCTAAGATTCCATTTTATCCCAGAAAGAATAGCTGCAATCACGAAATCAACCAGTGCTGGTGGGGCTGTGGGGAAAGAGGAAAACTGCTCCACTGATGGTGGGAGTGTAGACTGGTGCAACCACTATGGAAAACAGTGTGGAGATACCACAAACAACTAGAACTAGAGGTCCCATTCGATCCAGCTATTTCCCTGCTAGGCATCTTCCCAAAAGAGTTAAAAGAATCACACCACAATGATATATGTTCAACCATGTTCATAGTGGCATAGTTTGTAATAGCTAAAACATGGGCACAGCCCAATTTCCCATCAACTGGAGACTGGATGAAGAAAATGTGGATTTCTAAATAAAATGGAGAACTATTCAGCCTTAAAAATGAGAAATTAGAGGCATTTATAGCTAAATGGATGCACATTGAGGCCATACTCATAAGTGAAATAAATAGGACACACATGTGCAAATGCCAAATGGTTTCCCTGGTGTGAGAAACAGAAAGTGTAAATAAGGATCAAAATATATAATAGATAATGTGAAATAAGAAGAAAAGGTGCAAAACTAAAGGGAAGTGGGAAGGGTAGGGGAAAGTAAAGAGGGAAATGGAATTACCATGAGGAAATGGAAACAGACTTTTTAAATAGGCTGAAATGAGATCAGGATATGGGAAAAATAACAATCAAGATATATCATATAAAGGTATAAATCTCCAATGATAAATATCATTATATTTTATACCTAAAATATGCCAATAAAATTAAATAAAAAAGACATGATGCAAGATAACTATTTATGAATATTGATTCTTAAACACCTACAAATTGATCCCTGAAAAAGGAAAACATGAGATGTGCCACAAAATCCCATGCCTCTGCATTTTGGGGTAATTTTCCAATTTCTTTCAGACAGCTTGGAAAAGCATAATGATGCCTCTGAACTGAAAGAGTAGAGCACAATGCTTGTGGCAAGTGAAGCAGCTGGAACATATCATTTGTGATGTCAAGGTACCAGAGAGAAGAAGTTGAGAAGACTTGGACTGCAAAATGAAATTATTTTTGCCTCCTTAACTGAAAGATAATCTGCACATGTTCTAATAGGGGCTAAAATTATAGGGTTGAGAGCTGAAGAGAAAAATAAGATTTGAGCATTGCTGGGGGATATGTGAGCTCTGGCCCAGTGAGAGCAGAGAAAGGATGGATTAAGGAAAAGTTTACACACTGGGGGAAAGGGCCATTTCCTACAGTAACATCCACTCCAGAGTGGCCATATAAAAAAAAAATCACAAAATGAAGTTCAGTAAGGAAAAAAGCTTCAGTTCCTAGATTTTACTCTAAAATTTGATTCGTTGTGGTATCTGCTTTAAGACTAAAGACAATAAAGTAGATAAAACACTTCCTGCCACCATATAAATAATGAGAATCCGTTGCCACTTACTACACCTTTTACCTTTAAATGAGAACTTGTAGGTACAGTGCTAGGTGTCTGGATAGGGTTTTGAAGTTTTATATTTTTTAATGCTATTTAGCTTATACCCAGTGATAGTATATATAGCCTTTAGCATTAGGGAATGTGTAATTAACATGAAAACCTATGTATCATTTTAGAAAAAATCAGCAGAAAGGGTATTTCAGTTGTTCTTGGCCATAAACTCAAACTGCAAAATTCAAATTGATAACTTTGCTGAAGCTAGTCTAATCTAATACATAAACAATTTCTTCTTCAGTGTTTCTGAAAAATGAGAGAGTCGGTATATTGTTCTGTATAACTAAATTCTTAACAATAAACCAAATGTATAGTTATTTCAACAATCCATCAAACACAATGAAAATATTTTGGACAAGAAAATACCTCAAAAGCTCAATAAAGAAATACTTTGATTTTCTTTAATTTGGAGCTGTGTATATTAATCACAGGCAAATTTCAATGAGTGGAAATGAAAGAGACTGTGGAGAATTAGAGAATACTTAATGCATAAAGGGAAATACAATTAAAAATAATATAAATTGCATTAGCAGCTTTATGAATCCTATAATAATTATGTGCCCTGTTATATTACAAGTTTTTTTTACATCAATTATCTTTTTTATTTTTCTGATTAATAAATTTCTATATGTGTTGAACTTGGGTCACAGTAAGGAAAAGCGTGTCCAAGTTTATACTAATGGAAGGATTCACTCCAGAGGTTGAGCTTTAAATCAGTGCTCCATGGGAAAGACTAGATGTTGAACACAGAAAAAATAAGGCTGGTCAGACTCTGAAGCCACCATAAAGGAATGTCCAATTCTTGGGGCCAGGGATTTAGCTCAGCGGTTCAGTGGCCTGCCTTGCAAACGCAAGGACCCGAGGTCAATCCCCAGTACCAAAAACAAAAAACAAAAAACAAAAAACAAAAAAAGGATCTCCAATTCCCAAAGCTGGCATGGTGGTGCATGCCTGTAATCCCAGCACTTTGGAGGCAGAGGCAGGAGGATCGCTGTGAGTTCGAGACCAGCCTGGGCTACATGGTGAGTTCCAGATCAGTGTCAACTACATAGAGAGACTCTCCTAAAAAAATAAAAAAAAGAAAAAAGAAAAAAAGAATGTCCAATTCTCAAATGTTTCAAAATAAATGAAATGTGGAAACTGTGACACCACTGTAATAATTGTTCCAAATAGGGATAATATTGATGATGCATTTGGTAATAATTGAACAATTTTACACACACTCAAAAGAGTTTGGTTTATTTCTAAGGACTGTTACTTTAAGGGAATAATAAGTGAAGGATGCATAATCCTCATGAGATATATGATGTGGAGGACTGCATAATCCTCATGAGACATAGAAAGGGGTTAGTGTTAGGCCACCGGCGAACAGAAAGCATAATTTTATTTTCTAAGTTGCTAAAGTCCCTATGTTCCACAGCATTTTATTTCTGACCCTAAAGTCAGAGATTGCATGTTGTGTATGTGTAAATTTTTCTGTTTCTAGTATCTTTCTATTCTCCCTGAAACACAGTTTTCATTCCTGCCAATTGCCTGCTGAAGACCCAGGAGATTTAATTATAATGGCCTGGTTCCTTCTATTTAATGAGATGCTTTATTTGTGTCATATAATTGTTTTGGTTAATAGATAGAATAGAATGACTAAGTGCTCAGCAGTTTGAATCTTTTTTACAGGATGATGAGTATATCACAAAGAAAGTTGCCTTATAAGTTTAAACTTTGAAGACAGGAGAAGAACATTTATGAAACTAGACTTGTGGAGTGAGGAATGAAGAAAGATTGATTAATTGGTATATAATTAAGTTATATTTATATAGGAATGAAATAGGTGTGCTGTTGTACTGTAGGGTGAGTATACAGAACAAAAATGTGTAGTACATTTAAAAAAGCTGAAAGAAACAATTTAGAATATTTTCATCATAAAGAAGTGGTAAATGAGATAGGTATGATTAAACTGGTTAAAATTGTGCAATATGTATATATATATATATATTGCATCCCATGGTACCCCGATGATATTTGCAACACTTATGATGTTAAGTATCAGCTAACTGCAAATTTAATTTAAATTTTAAAATATTTATGCAACTACAAATTCCAAAGGGATACATTGAAGGTTATACCCAAGAATGACCTAGACAGACTATAGGTGTTCATAGTGTGTGTAGTTTGCCAAGTGATGTTCTCTGACAAGTACAGCAAAAAGCACAGTCACTTTCAAAGATCTTATTAACATTTCCAAAAGTCTTTCAAAGCTGTAAGTCATTGAAGTTGATTTTAAAAGGAAGAGGAATTTCCATTTTTATAAAGAGTACTTATAAGTTATGATATTGGTTTCCTCCTGGTTACAATTTATATTTATTTATATTGTACTTTCATGTTTCACATCATGGCATCCCTATTTACTTGCATATTATTTCTTAGGGAAGTATTTCAGATATTTCTAAAGAACTTATGAAGAATAGTGCTAAAATATGAAAAATTATATGTAAGAATTATATGAATTATAAAATTATTCCCATCTTTTCTATGAGCAATCAGGGTATTTCTCCATATTTGATAATACCCTTTTTTGTCTTTTATTTGGTTACCTTATCATAACATTCAGAATTATTTCAATGTTGTATAGCTTATGTCTACAAGTTATATACCTCACTTACCATTTAATGGGCTACATTAAAATGGGATCAACTTTTTCCAGATGATCAATGCTACTTTTATTTTTAACATAATTGTCTAATTTTGATTTTAGAAATGACTTCTAATTTAGTAAATTACCAAAATGTTTCAAGATACAAAGAATTTCAGTTACACAGAAATATTCAAATTTTACATTACATAATATTTCTCAAAATTAGTAACTTTGGGGGCACATAAAACCTTTTGGAAAAGAATTTATAGACTTGCATTTATTATATCTGTATGTTATACTGTAAAAATTACTATAACATTTAACTCAGACATCATCACTGGCTGTACATCTGCTCAGGATCCTTAAATAATTTGTGATTGTGAGAGCTGGACGTGTCTAACACACTATTCTGAGTTCAAAATGGACACGAATCTTTTTAGGTGATGAAAAGAAATTATTGTAATGAGAGAAGACACCACATTTCTTTGCCTGTGAGTGGAACCAAAACAACTGTGGTGAGACACCAGGTGTCCACTGCATGTGTGGACATTTGCTTCTATTTAAAAAAAAAACAAAACTCACTTTACAAGTTCTGAAGTGACATTGAACTATATTACTTTTCTTCTCATGCATTTGGAATAATTCTATTTCAGAATGAAACATTCAGAATAAATGTCCATCAAACTACAATTTTATTTGCTTGCTTTTTTATTTATCATAATAGGTAAGTATAGACCTTCTCTTATACACTTTGAAGTTCCATGTTTGATAATGGCTCTTTGTAATTACATTTTGCTGTTGATATATGGTGGTTTTTGCCAAGTAACACAAACTTCTTTAAGTTGGAAGTCAGAAAAGAGATAAGGAAACCTACATTTCTAATATGCTGAAGGTTAAAATGATTTCAAAACATGCTTCAACTTCAGAATATTGCATATTTTCTATTCACAGGAGTAAATAATAAAAAGTGACATAGCAACAAACATAGAGAATCAGAAAATACTTTGTAAAAGCTTTTTTAATATTATTGGCATTCAATAATAAATGTTTCTGAAATTACACAATTTGCACAAATTTATGCAATAGCGCTAAGGCAGAGAATTAGCTAAAGTAGTAAGGTAATAGAGTTAGCATACTGTTTGTTTTAAGCAAGAAATTTATGTAATTCAAAGACTGAACTTTGAAATAGTTCAGATAGATCACAAGCACACTATAATCTGCAAATGAGTCTGGGGCAGAAAAATACTTTGTGTGATGTGGCGAATTTAGGTGAAACATGGGACCTGGACTTACAGTGTTAGAAGAAAGAACAAGACTTGAACACCTTGGAGAATTTGTATTGTGGTTACAGTACACATACCTATATCAAGGAAGAGGATACATGGTAATTATACTGTAGTCTACCATTGCCAGTATGATTCAGGGCACTTGACTTTTATCTTTTCTTGACATGAGGTCCTTTTAGAAACAATTTACAAATTAGCTCTGGTTTGTGAGTTCACTATCTACATATTCAATGAAAGGAAGGGGTTTGAAATTAATAGTAAAACATATTCTAGTTATTCGTGAATTTGTGTGATTATTCTTATGTTTGGGTGGGGTGTGTGTGTGTGTGTGTGTGTGTGTGTGTGTGTGTGTGCATGCTTGTCTGTGTGCTTCATGTAGAAGCTTGATTCACAACAAAGTAATGTAGGTTTTTTTCTTTCAAGTACAACTTCTCTTTGGTTTATCAAATAATACTTCGAAGATACAAGCAGAAGTAACTGACAGAGTGAATTTGATAAATAAATTATTACTCTTTCATACCGATTTTGTTGAAGAAAACAAAGATAATATTTCTGAAATATTAAAATATGTGGCTTTGATTTTGTTTAGGTATGTTTTATTTCTAACCCTTCTCTGTTTATGAGAGAGGAACTTTCTGGGCCCTCATGGCTAGGGAGTGCAGACTGCTGAACCCAAGGCAAGGCATTAGCTTGAAAACTATTTTTTAAAATAAAGTTCTAATATAATTTGAGTTGCTAAAGTATAGTATATCATATATTGTGATCATTATCAAATAAGATACAGATGACAGGATTTTGTTCCTCCCTGCTGAAATTTTATATATTGGAGAATTTCTTTTTTTTCTTACAGTTTTTATAATTTATTTTAAATGATATGTAAAAATATAAAATTTGATCATGTTAAAGGTATACCAGGTATGTTTTGATACATATGTACACTCTATAATTTGTAAATCAGGGTAAATACACTGATTTTCTCAAATAGTTATCTTTTTTTAATAATGGTTTTTTCAAAATCCTTCTATCTTTATGAAATATGTAGTGCAATGACACACTAGTTTTCTGTCTCTATTTACTTATAATTTTATCTATTGCTTAAACTTTTGCCTTCACTCCTGAGAATTTCTTAAGTAGTTTGCAAATAAAGAGCCATTCATTGAACAATGAGAAATTTGAGGAAGGAAATATGTTCATAAATGAATTGTTTTAAAACCAGATATAGGAGACCATTTTGTTCTCCTGATGTCAGAAATTCTGACTGTAGGGAATAGCTCATCAACATTGTCAACTGATGTAATATAAGGAAATTTATTTTAAAATTTAAGAATTGTTTACTGAATAAAAATCTGGAACAACTTGGTATCAAATCCTGAAGTCTTGAAACATCAACTTGTTTAAGAATATGGTTAGCTAAAGACATGAAGAGTTATAGATCTTCTAAAGTAGGATATTATAAGATTTTTATTTTGAAATATTTCCTTATCAGTATTTACTGGGTTAATTGTTTTATATGCTTTCTCATTCACTTATACAGGCACGTGCATAAATATTTTGAACACGTTAGCTAAAGATGTTTATCATTACCTAAATATGAACTCCTATACATTTTTATACAAAAGCTCAGCAGTCTAAAGCTTGTTACATAATTATTTTTTAATATAAAAGGCGATGATTGAGAAGAATTCATGAGGTATATGGGTTTTTTTTTTCACACAATTGAAGGCATTACAAAAAATTGATATCATGTTTTGATGAATGTTTGTATTAAAATATAACATCAGTATTTACACAGACCTGACTGGTTAGGAAAAAATACAACTATGTGTTCTATAAATGTACCAGTCTTGGTTATATTAAGTAGTAATTTCTGGTAAAATATTTGAACACTCAATATAGCCTGTTAATTGAATAGCACATGCCTTCAGTTGCTTTTATTTATTCATTTTCAAAATCCAGAACCAAAGAAATATTCAGTCCTTTGTAAAATTTTGTATCTTCTAACGTTCTAAACAATGTAATGCTTTTGTGAATTAAGAAGGTATTTAAATTGGGCTTCATTTTATAGAGGGATAAAATATGGCATAGGAAGCTTGTATAATTGATTCATCCCTGACATCTAGGCATTGTTAGAGTCAAAACATCGGATTAGCAGCTTCTATAAGAATAAACCTATGCCTTTTTAACAAGAGAACTCAACATGGGATACATCAGAGCAACAGACTCTAGTCTGAAACGTGTGATTTGGTATATAAAATGTTCTGCAGTAAGGCATAATTAAATTTTCAAATTTTTTAATGCAGTTCAGCTTGAAAATTTTAGATGAACTTATTCCAACTTTGCAGTTGAAAAAATGTATGTCTGCTTTCGGTTCATTATCACTTTGATGTAAAAAAAAAAGATGGAGGAAGTAACTCTCTTCCAGGAGGACTTCAAGACTATACTGCTTTTGAAACAATAATTCTCACTCCTATTCTTATTTGAAGTGAGGCAGTCTTGACAATCTGAATAGGCAGAGTGGGGAAAATAATGCTTCATGTAGTCATGTAAACCTTCAGGAGTAAGAGAGGATTTATGAAAAATATGCTTTTCAAGAGAAAAGCAGACATACACAAAGCAACTGTCAATTTTCAAATATTCTATTTTGCAAATAGCCTTTATTCTACCTACCTTCTTTTCGTGAAGCATTACTTGAGTTTTTCTTTGCCAGAGGCTGAACTGGAATGAAGGAACACAGAAAACGCCATCAACTTCGTGGAGGTTTTGAACCCCTGCCAGATCATCCACATGACTGTGAGTGAGAGAACCCAGGGTCCTGTCAGGCAAGATGATGTTTGGCGTCATGATCTCAGCCTGGTTGTACTCCTCTTTGGTGTGGGTCAGGGTAACTAAAAATGATGACAGGTAAAGACGGGGATAAACTTTTAAATCATACACTCCAATTTTTAAAAATATTGCAACTACTTTAGTTCCTTTAAAAACAATAGAGTCTGAGCTAAACCAGATGAAATTTGGAGACACTTAGAATACTGTCTCAACAATAGATGAAAGAAAAAAACTAAATGCATAAAATTTACACTTATAGTGTAAATTATATCTTTATGAAAAAGTGATATACACTGGGGATTGAACTTGGGCCCTTGTTCTTGCAAGGCAGGCCACCGAACCACTGAGCTAAATCCCCAGCCCTGTTCATATTTGATCTATCACATTTTCCTTTAAAAAAATCAAAGCTAAAATGTTTATTTTATTTAAAAAGTCATACTTATAATCTATTTTATAAATGAAAAAATTGTGTATCAAAGAGGCTAAGTGTATACTGGGGATTGAACTTGGGCCCTTGTTCTTGCAAGGCAGGCCACCGAACCACTGAGCTAAATCCCCAGCCCTGTTCATATTTGATCTATCACATTTTCCTTTAAAAAAATCAAAGCTAAAATGTTTATTTTATTTAAAAAGTCATACTTATAATCTATTTTATAAATGAAAAAATTGTGTATCAAAGAGGCTAAGTGTATTCCTGGGATAACATAGTTCATAAATGTTAATATGAGATTTCAAAACCAGGCAGTCTTGTTCCAGAGTCTATACAATGAACTACTTCACTGCAGTGGAGTGAGAAATATGGGAGGGACAAGAAGCCAAAAAGAAATCGATATAGACAGAGAAAAATGAAGGCCTTTAGATAATAAAAGATTATAGGTTTGGGGAAGGAAAGTAAACTTGAAAATTCATTGTTTAAAAACAATGGCTATTACAGTTCACATTTTTAAACTTTCGCCAGGCTGTGGCAAAGTCCAAATTGTGCACATGGATTGGGTTCCTCTAGAAAAGAAGAGATGCTGAGCATCAAGTCTGAAGTTTCCTTGTGCATCTTTCACATGAAATAAATCCTGAACAAAGGTGGCCACAAAGGAGGACTGGAAAGGGTAAGTTATATTGTACGGACTCAGAGAGAGCTGAGCTACAAAAGAGAACTAAATTTACAAGTGACTAAAAAAAAAGCCTAAATGCCCTTATGGAAAGTGGTATGTGTCCATTAGAATCGCACAAATGGCTTAAGATTCAGACATAAATCTAAACAGGCCTTCCTTTGGAGAGAAAAATCCACAAAAATTGATACACAAATTAAGAAAAAACAAAAGTTGCCTTTTTTTTTAAATCTCACTTCCTAATGTCCTTAGCAGTACAGTTGAAAAAAGATAATGAAACTATGTTAGATATACTAACTACAAGCTCATAGGCCTATCTGTAAATTAATGATTTTTTCACAGTTCTTCACCTCTGTAATCAAGATACCCTTTGGAATTGATTGAAATAAACAGTCACGCTCTGAAATGTGTCCCCAAATTATTGTGTTAAATGTAACAACAAAGCAGGAAGGAAATCGACTTGTTTGAGAACTATATAATGTCCTTAGATAAATATCTGATATATAAAAGATATTATGAGTTCCAAGAGCTTCTCTCTTTTTCAATATTGTGTTCTTACAAGGAGAAAATGCACGTGTATTTTTTTTATCTGCTTCAGGGAACTCTCATAGTTTTTATTATATTCTTAGCTGTGCTCCCTGACTGCTCACACTGCTGGAGTGCCTGGCATTGGGGACAGAAAAGCAATGTACCATGGTCAATAGTAACTATTATAGCAGTTTCACTTTGAGCAGGCTCTTTGCCCAAAGTCCTAATTCAAGTGATACTGAAGAGCTCTCTAGAGATTGTAATGGCAGGCAATTGCAAATGTGTAGCCCACAAAATCACTTTTACTTGGTTTGAAGGATACTTACTGAGCGCTTTTTATTCCGGTGTTCTTTTTTGTCAGATGACCAAGTTCTACGAAATGAACAAGGCAAACCGCTGCGGTGTTAAGTGCCAAGAGAAGAATTGTAAGAATGAAGAACGAGAAATAATTCTGATAATTGTATTATATTCTCTTTTTATTTTTTTTTTCCAGGTGGGTCTCACCGTATAACCCAGGCTAGGTTTGAACTGGTGATCCTGCTTCAGTCTCCTGAGCGGTGGAACTGCAGATGTGTGCCATTATGACCCATTACAGTACATTCTTAAATGTACTTCAAGGACAAAGAACATAAAAAATATTCTGGCTATTATATCAATGCAATTAAAATTGCATGTTGTATAAATGAATGTAACCACTATTGGGTTCCTATATGGAAAGTCTTTAGCACAATGTAAGTGGTATCAGTTCTGCTTTTTCTTAGTTTATATTTCATTTCAAGTTTACTTGTTTAGAAGAATTTGATTTTAAGATTATTTTGCTTCATAATAAAATTATAAGCCAAATATATTAAAGCATTGAAAGAGAAATTATTTCATATTCTTCATGTCTTTCACCATAACACATTGTAGTTATTGGTGAATATGATTATGTTCTACTGTTGCATATGTGTATTGGTATGATAGATAGATTTTACATTTTACCAGGTTCTTTCCCCATTCTCCTACTACTCCACATTATGGATATCTGATTATGTCAACATCATTGATTAAGTAAATCATCCTTTTTCCATTGTCTCAGAATATTACATTACTGCATGCTAAATTTCTTTGTATATCTCAGTCCATTCATAAACTTGAAATTCTGTTTACTTGTTTGAATTTTTATTTTTAAAATACATTTGCATAAAATTTTACGATTAGTGACACCATAACAACTCTTAATATTTTCTTTGTTCTTTATATTTTCTAAGAAATATCTCTCATAGACAGAAAATAGTAAAACAATAACTACATGTACATAATTTAGATATAAATTTCTGATCTTTTAGTGTCCACAGCTATTCTTTGAGTTTTCTCTCATCCAGTTGTCTAGTAATTAATCACATTATGTCTACTGTATTTTTCAACTCATATTCATGATATTAACTGTATTTTTATTCCTGTGCTGAGAATCTTTAAAATTTAAATTTATACACAAGTTTATTAAACTCACCATCCCTTGTGAATGATTCAAGACTATTAGAACCCTTCAATCTGATCTTACTCTATCTTTTTTTATTGAGTATTATAAATTAAAATTTTATTAATATTGTTTTAACTAAAATACTTAGATCTTCTTGATTTTGTTTCCCTGTTAATGAGGTAATGCTTTAGAACTGGCAATGAGCACCTAGAAATAGTAAAATCTCTAAGTATTTCTCTGAAAACATTTTTGTTTTTCATTACTCTTGAATTATGGTAAAAAGCAATAGAGTTTTCTGTTCACAATTGTATTCTCTCAGGGATTTGAGAAGAAAACTATATGGGCAAACCACTCTTGAGACAAGGTCTTACACGGTGGAGTGGTACTCTAACATAAGAAGGATAAACTGGAGTCATTCGTAGGAAAAGGCGTGTATCTAGAGACCATAATGTTAAGTGAAGTAACTAGGACACAGATGCTTATATATTGCATGGTTTCTATTAAATGAAAAATTATATATAAGTTAATATATATTATGAAATGGCAAGAAGATAAAGAGAAGAAAAGGTTTTAATCTTACATGGACGACATGTCTAACAGTGTTCCTTGACTTAGTGCAATTGACTTACATGTTTTATATGTTCTTTGGGCTATTAGTCTGGTTTTCAATTTGTACATATGATAATTAAGTTTATAAAGTCTTCGAAGGTAAATAAATGACTCTTACACTGGCAAAATAAAAGGAGGCTGGAGGGGAGGAAGGAAGGGAATTGGAATGTGTTATGTACTTGTACCGATTCTCTACAGAGAATGTAATCATTATGTACTGTAAACATCCTAGTAGACAAGTACCAATAAACAGAAAAAGGCCTTCATTTTTTCCTCTCCCTTCTCCCTTCCTTCTTCAAGTGTGTGTTCATGATTTGCTTCATCAGTTTATTTCCTGGTTTGTTTCATCATCTTCTCAGAAAAGAGGATTCCTCTGGGCCCACCTATCTTCACCTGTGCTCATCAGGATGAATTGTTGCCTATAGTTATGTGGCACTTCATGCTTATTGTCTGTCTTTGCATTTGGAGGTCAGGTTCCTGAACCAAGCATGCTTTTGTTGCCATGCCACTGGTGCATAAAACATTATCTAGCAGATGGTATGTACGCAAAATATGATTGTTGAAAGAACTTATAAACTATTTTCATTTTCTAGTTGATATTGTACTATACTTTTAGTTTCTTTTAAAACCATGGCTATAAAACTTGGTTGCAAATTAGAATGATCCTTCAAAAACATACCTATGGCCCAATCCCATTTTTCGGTTTTAGAGTCCATTGTTTTGGTTAAGTGGCAGAACACTAATGCTTATATAATGTTACCCAGGAAATTCTAATATGAAATTAGGCCTGAAAGGTTTCCTTTCACTTTCACTTTGCATGTCAAAACAGGGTACAATACAATTAATTGATTTTAATTGCTCAAATTTAAAACATCCTCTCTGTCTTTCCATTTTGCCCCAGGGCATACTGACTATGTAGGTTTGTGATTGTTTGTTTTTTGAGATAGAGTCTCTCCATGCAATTCAGGCTGGGCAGACCTGGAACTAGCAGCAACCTTCCTGCCTCAACATCTCTTCCTTCACTCAAAAGAAACCTATTACTATCACATTTTGTTTGTTTTTTATTCTCTACATTATTTCTAATGCTTTGCATCTTTTGTGCTATTTTTTTAAAAGTTTAATTCTATGCTATGTACCACGGTATGTGGTACGTGGCAAGTATTTTGATGGTTTACTGAACAACTGCTTGGCAGCTCTTCCTGTTTACAAAGCTATAATATTTTGAAGGGCAAAGTAGCAGTGAGGCCTGGTTCTTACAGACTTACCTTGTGACTATGACATAATAACAGGCTTAATGTGACAAATAGAAATACTGGAAGGACCATCAAGACTGAATTCAGCAGAACTATAACAATAAAAAAATCAAGGGACTCTTACTTCAGGAGTCCTTGAACAGCAAACAACACTACTGTTATTTATAATTTATGTTGCTTGAAGTTTAACACAACCAAACTGAACATAAATTTCACTTCTGCTTTAAATTCTCTTTTCTCCCCAAACTATCATTTGTACTATAATTTTAAATCAGATTTAAATATACATCACAAAATACAACACATTGTGGGTTGTGTTCCTTTTTCTTTTTCTCTTATGTTGATAGGACAGCATTTTTGAGCACATGTACCATTTGAGTCTTTGCACAGAGGTAAACATAATTTTCCTTTGCTTTAATAGAGCAGTTTTGTTAGTTCCCAGTCCTTGTTCTGATATCTGTAATTAACTCCATTGTCGTTTGCCTTTCAGTGTTCAGATTTAAAACCTGTGCTAGTCTGTGTCTCTTCCCCTTGTCTCCTTTTTATGTCAGGTAATGTAAAATTTCTTTCATCTCTTTTTGAGGGCTTTAGTTTTTGCTAATCCTTTATAGAATCTCACATTCACTTATTTCTTTTTGTTCTTCTAAATTTTTAAGTGTTTTTATGTCAGATCTCCTCAATCCATCATCCAAGACTCTCAACATGTCTTTTCTTGTTTTTTGCTTGGTGCCATGAGATATATTTCTGACCTTTCAGGCCACTCTTGAAGTTTGCAAAGGTTATTATTTTCTCATAAGGTTGCTTGTTAAAAAATATTCTAAAAGTCATTTTGAGATTAATGATCTACTTGAAAACAATATTTACTTTTTGGTACAGCTTTTTTAAACATTTATATTTCAATAAAGTAACACATTTTGGGTGCAAGCTACCTTTTCTTTTTCCTAGCCATTGAGTTTTTTGAATACCTAGTGTTAGAACATAAGAGCAACTAATTTTCTATGATCCAATGGTATGAAATTCAACAAATCGTTTACTCTCTACCTGAAGAAAAAGGGGAAATGTTTCTGCCTCTGGAGCTCAGTAGGTACAATCAGCGGTTGTCTAGCCTTGTGGTGCAAAAAGGACAATCATAGTTAAAAAAGACCCTTGAGCACATTAAAGTTCAACCATGTGAAAAAAAAATTGTAACTCTCTAGTGGCTGGGTAAGCTGCAAAAAGCCTCTAATTAATTAAATAGTCCATAACTTGTTCATTTTATTTACGGGGCTCATCTATTGCCTCCAAAATTTGTTTCCTACTTCATTATTCCCTCAGGAAAGGCCCAAAATGCACTTTCCAGGATGGAGGCCTCTTTCATTCCAGAGAAGCATTCAGTTTGAAGAAGGTGGAATTAAGAAGAGTTTTTCATAATCCCCAACCTTACTATTTTTCAAAAGCACATCTTAAAGGGAAGGGTAGGGAAAAGGAAATAAGGGAAGAGAAAAAAAAGTCTGAGAAAATGAAAAGATGGAAACAAAGTTTTCATTAATATGGAAGGGAGGAGGGGGTGAAGGGAGGGCAGGGACAAGGGGAAAAATGAGAACCAAGACCTGTCATGTAAAGATACAAGATCCCAATAATGAATGTAACTGTACTGTATACCTACAATGTACCTATAAACTCAATGAGAAAAGAAAAAAAGCAAAAAATACCTTAAAGGATTTGAAATATCATATTTACACAAATCATGTATTTTACCTCATAAATTGGAATTGGTATTACTATTTTTCTTTTCTTTTCTTTCTTCTTTTTTTTGGCACCAGGAATTGAACTTGGGACAGCCCTGTATTACTATTTATTTTTACTAAATTTCTTACCTGGTTCATAAAACATTTATATTTCAAGAATGTAACCCATTCTGGGCGCAAGCTTAATTTTCTTTTTCCTAAACATTGAATTTTTTTTGGAGGGGGCAGGATAAGTGAAAATAATAAATAAATTCTTTTTTTATTTTTCCTCTATATATATTTAGAAAACTGGTTTGAGAAGAGGTTGCAAAAAATAGGATAGAGGACTATATTTACAAAAAGAGAGAGTTTCAAGCCTTTAAAAAAAAAAAAGGCAAGACGTAGTCCAATGGTCTAGCACTTTGCCATCAGAGGGGAGGCGAGATCTTTGATGGCTTTGGAGTTCAGCTGTGGGATGGTGCTGATCTTCAGGAGTTTGTTGCTGGCATACTTGTTCTTGATGGCGATGAATTTCATCAGGTTTTCCTTTACTTTCACCACGTTTTTGACCATGTGCTGCACGACTTCCAGCACCTCACTCTCTGAGTAGCCCGTGCAATACTGCGTTCCATTTCCTTTGGCCCAGGACCTTCTGAGACAAGCAGGAAGCAGCCGCCGCTACCTTAGAAGGATGGTAGTGCTCCACGTCGTAGGCAATGAGCATCAGCTCCATCAAATACTCGGCTCATGTGTGCTGCTCCACATCCACCTCTTGGCTTTTGATGTCCGCCTTAAGAAATGCAGGGACAGGGGATGGCCCAACTCGAAATTCAATTCTTTCAAGATGAAAGTCTCCCTTTCTCGGATTTGGGTACTGGTGTAAGCATTGTCTGCGATGTAACCAACCAAATTCTTCGATGTTTGGAGAAAACATCTCCTCGTACTTTGAAGCGAGGAGCAGAGCGGTGATCCCAACCAGCCGGAGCTTCTTGCCGGAGACTGGCTGAACCTGTAAAAAGCGACCCATGACGGCCACGCACCTGTAGAGCGTTTCCTGCAGGAGTCGGAACTTGGAGCGCACTTGTACCAGCCAGTCCACCAGGATGGCACCCATAAGCCCGTTTATGTCTCTTCCTTCTAAGAAACGTGGGCTGATGGACTGCAAAACCTCGAGCTGCCGCAGGTACTGGTAGGTGTCCTTGACGTGGTCGCTGTAGAGCTGGGGGTTCTCCCAGTCTTAGGTGGTGTCAGTGTCCCTGATTCTGCAGAGCAGTGTGTGAAAGTCTCCTCCTTCATGGAGACGTCCTCGGGGGTGGAAGAAGGTCCCTCCGGAGCCAGCATTTCCATCTCTACAGGTTTCCCCGAAGCAGTAGGTTTCAGGTGTTTGCTGACATTTGTTGCTTCAGTGTGGTGAACGGGTGCCCTGGTGTTCTGAGCTTTCTTAGCGAAGTGGACTCCTCTGGTCGTAACTCTATTCCCATTTTATTGCAGAACTGCGCGCCTAATGGTCACATGACTCTTAGCTTTAGACTTAATTCGTTTGTTAATATTCTCCAAATCATCGGACACCGCCTGGGGTCGGAGTAGCTCAATGAGGAATGGGCCGTGGGGACTGGACCAGTGCCGTGCCAGTCTTTTTTTTTTAACATCTTCCTTACGACAGTCTGAGCCCTTTTATTCTGTCCAAAATTATCAGTAACTGTGACAGGGAGGAGAGTAGGAAAGTAACGTACCACACACATGGACTTTGCATTCCTGTGAAATATCCCAATTACTCCCACAGTCCTTGAGGTGTTGTTCCCTCAGCCCCATTTTACGAATGCAGACACTGAGGCTTGGACAGGAGAAGCAGTTTGCCAGGAGTCATGTGACTCCTCACAGGGCAGGGTCAGTGCTGCACCCAAGTGACTGCCGGTCCTGACCTTCCCGGTCTCCCCAGCTGTGATCAGCCTGGAAGCCTCCATTCAGTTCACCCAGTTTGTGTTCCTTCTCTATGCTTGGGCTAGGCAGTGCTCGATGGCAGAGCTGGGACACAGAGTGTCCCCGGTCCTACCCTCCAGGAGCCAATGCTTCTTGTCAGCATGGGAATCTAGAAAAGCATTTGCCAGAAATCCATTTATTCCAGCCCCAGATCTCAGGCTGGTGGAGCAGGAAGCTGTGGTCTCACTAGCATCTCCAGGAGAGCCTGACACACTGGCAGATTTGGGATCTTCTGGCCCAAGAAAAGGAGCTTGCTAAAGGGACAAAGATTTAGAATTTAGCACAGGAACCCTAATGAATATGACTTGTATCACTGGCGATGAAGTCAAATATGCTCTGTGATACATGATTGCATTCAGGGACAAGAGGGAACTTCCGACCCTTCCCTGATTTTGCTTAGTATGCATCAAATGAAATTGCTCACTTTGCAATATCTGAATGATAAACTATGTTTTTGTGATTATCAATTGTATAAGATATTTAAACATTGAAGACTGCTTTGTCTACCTAAATAAACCCCAAATTTGTATATCTGCACAATTTTTCATTTTAAATTAAAACCATGAACTAAACTGGGATAAATTCATATGCAGTATAAGTCATACTGAATTTCCCTAAACTGCTGATTCTCAGACGTTAATGATTTTCATGACAATCGCCTGGAGAGTGTTGAAACAGATCACTAGGTATCACCCAGACTCTGATTCAGTAGTGCTGACATAGACCCTAAGAGTCTGCCCTGTTCGTAGTTTTCACTGTTAGGGTGACGCCTCCAGAAGGCCCACACTTCAGTATTCACAGTTCTAGATAAAATTGTCCTTGATTCACTTGGAAAACACATTCAAACTATTGAGAAGACAGCTGCACAGACAGTGGTTCACATCTTATTCGCTTCTCTTTTGTCTTAGCTTTTGGCTTTAGCTTTTTATGGGAAAAGAAACCGTGTGGCATCTGTACTCTGTATCTTTCCAGGTTTCAAACAGGAAGTGCATGTGAGTGGATTCCTTCATTACCCTTAGGGCAATGAGAGCCTTAAAGAGCTGAAGCAGTATGCTTCAGTGACAAAGATGCGCCTTAAAGCAGAGGTGCCCCTGCTCCATGATGGTCCGTGATGAGTGATCCGTGGGATGGATAAAAGCAAAGTAGCTGCTTTGTGGCATTGGCTTTTGTTACTGTAAATGATATCATCTGTTTGCCATTTTCTTTAAAGTTGATCAAATGTAACAGGAGACAGTGATGACAGATGCTGAAAAAGTGTTAACCTTTCCTTTTATCTTACTTGCTTATGTGTATCTTGTACCATAAGACTTCTTAGATAGTTTTATTAGCTGATAGATGAAATGTTGTACAATGGCCCACACAAAGAATTCCATTGTGAGAAATAATTGTCTGGAACTCTATAACTGATACAGTCTAAATGCTTGGCTCATGTACAGTAACCAGACACATTAATACATAATATGGTTTGTATAAAAGTGCATTGTTAAAAGAAAATTAATTTCTTAAATGCATACTGAATTTATATTAACTAATTAATTCCAGGCATGTAGATAATTGGTTTATACTATATGGAAAAACTATTTTAAAGAAATCTAACTCAGATGGTGAATTGAGATTTTTAAAATTTTTTTTTCTTGAAACTTGGCAATAAAACTTTAAAAAATATATGTAATTATTTTACTTTCTACATATTTATTAACTAAATGGACTTCATGTAGAGCAAGTGTCTGTAGGCCTTGCTTCAAAGAGCTCAAATGATCGTTTTATCCTCTAAAATTAGCATAGGGGATCTTTTCACTATAAAAAGAAACATCTATATCAGTGTATAAGTTTGTTTTTTTTTTTGCTGAACTTAGCACGACAGATTTTTGTAACCATGTAACTGCTGCCTATTAACTTTTCATATACCATTGTTGCCTTGCAGTTCCAATTCTGAACTCAGATCTAAGACGAGAGAAGATAATTATTTGCTCATCATAGGAAGATCAACATGAAAGAAAGTCATAAAGGTCCTGAGAGTATTTCATTTTTTTCTCTCTGTGTTGGAGATTGGAGGGTCTGCCTTGCGGTTCTTCACTGAAGAAGAGAAGCTACTCTGTAACAAATACTGAAAAGAAGAACCACATAAATCAATGGAGAAACAGAATGGGATAGGCACAAAAATGATCTGGAGCAACATCAAGTACTGAGGGAGGCCAGATCAGCCAGAAAGGATACTTGACTGGAGTCCTCTGCAAAGCCAAACCTCCGCACTGAGGGAGACAAAAAGTGTCCGAAGGCTCTGCGATCTCAAATTCATTTGAGACTCTGTAGTTCCCATAACTTCATTTTTTTCCCCAGAGAAGAGGAAAACACAGTATTAAAAGATATTGATCAATTATCTGAAAAGACTGTGTAAATTATCCATCGGAACTGAGGTTTAAACTGGATTTAGTGTTATCTTACTACCTCATCTGGGAAGAGACTGTGATGGTAAAACACTCGCATGTCCAGTTAATCATATACATAGGATTAGTTAATATATAATCATATACACTTGCACACAAGTTACACGACCAGTTTGGCAAGGAAACCAATTTTATGCTTATTGTTTCAAATCAAGCATGGCTTATAAATAATTGTCCCATTTAAAATTTCTCTTGATAAGTGCTGTTATTCATTATTGATCAAAATCATCTGAGATAAACATCCAACTTCTTCTATGACATCATATGTATATAATGTAATTCTGACTTGAATATGTAATTAAAGCTTAATAACCCAACTTCTGTCTCAGACACATTCCAGGAACCTGAGAAATAAAATTTATATTTGAAGGACAGAATGCACAATCTTTGCTGGTAAAACAGTACTCTGTGATACTTCATTTTTCTTGTATTAGGTAATGATGGAAGAAATGTTCTATGCTGATCTTCTAGAGAATACTTAATTTACCTGTGAGTTGTACTTTGGCTTATGTGGCAATCTGAGAGATTCAGAAATCTTCATGTCTGTTAGTGGTGTCATCAGTGGGACAAATGGGGTAAAATAAGTGAGGTATACGCACAATATGTCCATGAGATATATTCTGACCTATCTAGCAGTGGAGAAAGAATGCCATTTGCCATTTATTGTGCGGTACATATCTACAATTGTTTATCTTATTTGATAATGTTTTAAAATATGCAATAACCACAGCAGGAAACCACTGTGCAAAAAAGTTTAGTAAAACATTAAATAAAGAATTTCTGTCTCTGAAAAGACTGATGATAGATATAATTATGTAGCATATTCACACTTATTAGTCACTGTATGGGCCTTATGGGTATTAAAGATCATACTAAAGACACAAATGATGGGCCTGGGATTTAGCTCAGTGGTTCCGCTGACTGCCTCGCAAGCACAAGGACTGGAGTTTGATCCTCAGTACCAAATAAATAAATAACAATAAAGAGACAAATGTCTGAATGTTTTAATTATCAATTTAAATAATTATTCATCACAATGGGAAGACTTTAAATTGCATTGATTGGTTGATTGTGACATTAGGATCAAAACACGGCCTTGCACATACAAGGCAAGTGTTCTACTGAAACCTTGCTTTCTAAGTTGCATTTAAACTAGAACTCCATAACTAGTACTTGCCATTTGGATGAAATGACCATTTTAATCTAAAATCTAATTTTATTTCAATCTTTTCTGTGCATTTACAAATACAGAATCAATTAGTGTGCCTTTTGGTTCTGTGAGCTGATGAAAACTCTGTTAATTTAGACATTTTATACCAAAGTAGATCTGAAAGTACTGTATATTTTCCCCCCACCTCTTTCATGGAATGAAAGAAAACCATGTTTGAAATACATTTTGGGGCTGGGGCTTTGACTCAGTGGTTGCACAGCCTGCCTTGCAAGCACAAGGGCCCGAGTTCGATCTCTGGTACCCCCCCCAAAAAAAAATTGTTAAAAAGGAAACATTCAATTTTATCTCAACCTTAAAGTTATTTCTCATTGTTTTCATGGTATTTTTTTATTGAAGAAAAATAAGGGAACTACCAGTATCATAGAGAAATAACATAGTTTCTGAATTAAAAGTATAAATGAAATTTGGTTCTAATTGCACTTGAACATGTAATTTATATGTGAACTATTTGTATAAACTGAAATAAAATCTTTAATTATTCAGTCATACAATGTCCTTTAAAACTAGCTCCAGATGAAAAAATATTTAGTCACCAGTGTACACTTTTTATTGTTACCAATCAGGAGGCAGATTTTATTTCACATTAGATTTGTAGATGATAGAAAGCATTATTAAGGGAAGGGTTGAAAGCAGGGTTCTGGGTATCTTTAAATACTAGAAGGAGGCAAAGCTCTCCTATTGAGCCACATCTCCAGCCATTTAATTTTTTTTTTCTTGATATAGGTCTTTCATGTTGTTCAGGCTCAAAGCTACCCTCCTGCCTCAGCCTCCCAAGTAGCTGAGATTGCAAGACAGCACCACCTCACTCAGCTCAAACAAATTATTTTGATTAGAAATTATTTTGGCAAAAACATTTTCCTTACAGAGTAATGCAAACTAAAATAAAAGGCATAGTCAGCATACAGAAGAAAGACTTGAAAAAAAAAGTTCATATAAGGGCTGTGAAGACCTGAATTCTGAAATTCAGTCATTTAGGGTTCATGTACAATATTTTGAAAGACTGGGCATTGAAATAAGTCCAATCAGAAAGAAAACCTACTACTAGTCTTTGGGAGGTCAATAGCCCCTGAGTTCACTGTAGGGAACTACAGCACGGAGCTACTGTGGTCTCGTAAAATGAACTGACTGGAATTATAGCCATATACACTTCTATCTAGGTCAATATTATATGCCTATAATACTCTTTCTTTTTCAAAGTTTAGTATTCTAGTGTAAATATAAGTGACCACAGCTAGGAAAAAGCTTTCTTCACATCTTCAACTTTTGGAAGAATGATGGACATACTATTTCTGAGGTATTTTATTTACAAAAATAAAGGAAGTGCTGAATAGTAAGATTTTATATATCAGTTTTGGGGCAGAAATAATTTAACAGCTTGTAGAAATTCTGGTAGTAATTTTCTTCTTGTTTATTATCCAAACAGATGTAACACCTTAGTGTGTTCTTATCATAGGTGTTTATGAATAGGTTGTGGTTTCTTTATAAGCTGTACGTAACTGTCAGCTAAGATTTTATTATGCATAATATTATTGACCTTTTAATTTGTTAACAATAGAGGACTTTTTATGTCTGAGAAAGTCTTTTTTTTCCCCATTAAGTTTATTGCTACATTTTAGGTGTACAATATGGTGACATTCATCACTGGTAATTTGTTCCTTTGCATGATATATTTTGATTCTCATTTTTCCCATTCCCTTGTCCTCCCTTCAACCCCTCTCCCCTCCCTAATTATAAAAATTTTGTTTCCATTTTTTCCTTTTCTCATATTTTTCCTTTCACTGTTTTTCCTTCCCATAGAGGATTTTGATCCATGAGACACGTAGGAAGATAAAACACTGAAGAAGCGACAAGGCCTATGTATGATCATAGTAAATACATATGAAATGAAAGAGTATTGAAAGCTAAATGTAATTTGAGATTCTCTATTTTTTCACTTATACTTTATATAAGATAATTTTATAATTTCAGATGTGAAAGAAAAACTGGTGTAATAATCACATATTACCATTTTATAGAGAAGAAAACAGGTACGTGACTAGTATCTATTTTTATAGAAGACTACATTTGTTTCAATAATGACAATTCCAGATATAGAAAATGTTTTCCTGAATTCATATTCACTACTTTTTTTTCTGTACTGGGGAATCTAACTCAGGACTTTGTGTTCACGGGGCAGGCAGTGGAACCACTGAACTCATCCCCAGGCCTTCATTATTTTAAAAAAAATATATTAGCATGTTTTTCTAAAATTACATTTAGTTACTATTGAAGATATGTTTTTTTAGATCCTTACAATCTTTTGTTTATAAAAGTAGTCAATTTGAAAAAAAAAATGATTATCCACTTCAATCAGTGAGAAGGGGCACCAAATCTTTAAATTCTACCTAATCACAGCCTCCCTATGTGTAGAATATAAAGAAAATGATGGAGAGACAAGGTCACAAAAATTTAAAATCACATTGCTTATAAAAACGAATGATTCAAAATGCATGAGAGTAGGTTTCACAAATTAGGTTTTAGGGAGAAACAATGGGTTGAAGACTAAATTGTACGATATGAAAAACAGTTTAAATTTCCTCTACCTTTTCTTTTGAACCATTGCCCTTCATGTCATAAATGCACACCTCAAACTCCATTCACACACATGTTTCTTTACATTTCACTCCTAGACCCTCATGATATAATGTTCATTCAACTGTTACCTTTCAATATATTGCTCCCTTCTCTGGTATAATCTATTGTTCCCCCCCCCCGAGGATATTCTAATTTCTAGTTCCCTCTTGATTTTTTTTAAAAAAACATTTTGTGTCATTGTAGTTCTAAGGGAATAGAATAAGTGAATTTTAAGTTTTGCATATATGTTTCAGGATTGGCAAAATTGTCCTAAAGTAATAATATTCCCAAGAATTCAGTGACTTCACACAATAAACATGTTTCACTCATACTGTATCTCTAATGGTGCTGGAAAGAAAGGCTTCAAAGAAAATCTTAAGACAGTTTGATAGAAGCTTCATTTCAACACAAGCTTTCTCAGACCAAAGCAGAGAGGAAGGAATGGGTGAATTGTGTGTTATTTTTAAAAACTTCCTCATAGCAGTGGTTCAAGTGGTTCATTTCTCTGCCAAGATTAAAACATGTGGATGTACCTAACTTCAAAGGGGCATCAGCAGGGAAACATAAATCCAACCTTTGCTAGTAAGGTAAACTAGACATTTATGATGTAGAATCATGTTTTGTGTACACAAACTTTAAATTCCTTTCTCATATTTTAGAGTAGGCAGAATTTTGAGATGACTCCAAGATTTTATTCCCTGGAGTGCAATTAATATTAGGCCCTGTCCCCAAGTATAGGCAAAATCAATTAATGTATCACTCTTGATTAGGTTACTTTAGATGACAAAGGTTTTTGTAGTCTAATTAAAATCTCCAACAAGTCGATTTTGAGTCAACCAAAAGGGAGATTATCTTACCTGAGCTTAAATTAATAAAATGTTTTTAAAGCATATACTGGGATTCCCCCGGAGAAGAGATTCTTTCTGGTCATGATGAAGTCAACTGCCATGTTGGAAGATGGCCTGTAGAAGGGGTAGGAGAGGGGTTTGTGGTAGGAACTGCTGGGCCTCTCTTCTCTTAGCTAACCACCACCCTGCAGTGCAAACCAGGAAGACCCTGATTTTACAACTCACCTAAGCCAGACCTAGACTTGGAAAGCCCAAGATCTGTGAAATGCTAAGTGGATTTTAGTTAAGCCACTGAGTCTGTAGTAATTTGGCACAGTAATTGAAAAATAATACACATTTCTTTGTGTGAGATTCATCTGTGTTATCCATTTTTATAATTTAATAGACTATGTATTTCACTACACAAACATTAATATAAGCAGAAATATTGATATTGTGGTAAAAATTAAACAGTTAAAGCTTTTGTAGTGGAGATAGATAAAGGAAATCGTAACTAGTTAAAAAAATACTGCATTAGTAGAAGTATTTCTTAACCGCAGTGTTTTATAGCATTAGTGGCTCTTTCATTCATTCTTTTTTCCAACAATTCATAAGGCTGATATCTACTCCATTATGGGACATGAGGGGGAGATAAGGCTCTACAGAAATGTTGACGTATACCCTGGTCTTTAAAAGAGATTTTCGTTTACTATCTATTAAATCCAACGATAACAAGAACATGCCCCTCAAAGTACACGAATTATACAAGTCCTTTATCAGATGAAGAATGTGGTAAATTTTGTATGTTTTAAAAATGCCAGAAGCCATATGGAAAGTCGCACACAGACCAGGAGGTAAGAATTCTTTCATATCTAGACACACCCAATATTTGATCTGGATCTGTGGGCAACAAAGTTTAGTTGAAGGATCATTTCTTAAATCCTTTCTCGGTGTTGGTCATTATTTGTTCTTTAAAGGATTTTAAATTGGGGAGAGATTTCCCTAAGGACACCCCAGTTTTCTGGACAGAAATGTTGTTTAAGTACACCAATGAATTACATTCTTGAGCCCCTAAAGCTTAGAGTAAGGAAAATAAAGAGTAGAAGAACAACAGCAAGAAAAAAAAATCGGAGAATACTATAAATCTTACTTCAATTTGATTGGAATTTTTATCTGTCATTATAACTTTTGAGGATATACTAAACACCTTTTTTCTTTTTTATTCTTTTTCCCCCCCTTTTCTCTCTTTAGTTAATCAATAGAAAACAAGTTGCCAGCAGCCTTCTGTATTGATACTGACATGTTCTGGATAAAGTAGAGATTGATTCGGAATTGAACCTGATTCGATTCACAGGATTCACATGATCATTGTCACTACACTTCAGCCACCTCAGTAGGGGAAACTCTCACTATCAGACTTTTAAGCAGAGGACTCATGATAACACTGTTCCCAATCTATAGCTCTTTTTGTTTTTTCCCTTTCAGTTTTGGATTCACTTTGTAACCCAGACTGTCCTCAAAATCACTGTGATCTTTCTGCCTCAGACTCCTGTGAGATGGGATTATAGGGATGTGTTAAACCCCTGGCCACAGCTCTTGCTAATAGAAAACTAATTTTAGGGGGAAAAAAAAATCAAGTGTTGAGTCTATTGTTTAACATTTACTTTTAAAAATTTTATTTCATCTTTAAATATACACTTACTCCAACTTATACTTTTAAATTTTAACACCTGAAATTACATAAACATATATTTATACATATATATCATATATTTAATAAAAGAGTTTAAATTTCATAAGTGTACATGTTTGGAAATAAATCTAATCTAGAATTGATCTCTCTTATTGTTAGTTTTGGATAGAAAAGCAATTCCTGACCTTCTTAATGATTATTTGTTATGCTAAAATATTAACATCAGGGAATAATAGTTCTAATGCTATAGAACTTTTTAAGTAGTTATTTCTCATCTATTATTCAAAGTTTTGAAAATCAGAAGTTAGTTTTTCATTTAGAGTTATCACACAATTTTGAGCTCAGTAAATTGGCTAAATTGAAGATACTATACTTAAAAGTATAGCCATAATGAAAGAGTAGCAGAAACATAATAATTTAATATAATTTATTTATTATATTTATAATATATAATATAATCTCCTATTTATTAATACATACTATATATATTTATTATAATTAAAATGTAATCAATGGTATATAATTTCTCTAAAGAATTCTATGGATTGGAAGTTATTTGTGACCATAACAGCATTATTTTAAAAATTTTTAGCATAAAGTCTGTAAATCAGGTTGAAACATGCAGTTATGAAGAATGTCAATACCTCCCTAAAAAAAGTAAATAAAATAATCCCCAAAAGAAATGCATTTAATCTCCATGATTGATGTTTACCATATCAACTTTGTTATTTGTATCTTAGGAGAAATCAGTGCCAGAACTTTTTTTTTAAAAAGTAGCCAGTCTTCCTACTTCACATTGTCAGTTATACATTTTGACTCTTATTTGTCTTTTATTTATCTTTCTGTTTCTCACAACAGAGACACTATTTGGTATTTACGCACGTGTGTCCCATTTATTTCATTTGAGTATGTGAAATAGGCAGAAAAGGTCCAAGAGTTCCCAATGATGAATGTAACTGTATTATATATCTAAAATAAACTTAATGAAGAATAAAAAGTAGCTGGTCAAACATTAAATGAATGTATTTGCTACTCTAGGAGATAATCTCAGTATTTCAAAAGAACTATTATTTCTTTATCTCTAAAATGTGATAAGAACAAAACAGTTTCAGAGTTGAATAGGACTACTGTTTGATGTTCAAATTTTTCATAAATACAGTATTCTGGTAAGTGCCTTGTATTTCCCATTTTATAAAATTGGGCCATGCAGGACTTTAAGGCTGAAATAAGAAATTTCAAAATTTAGTGATAGGGAATAGTGTGAACACGCTTTAGTGAGTATCATTTAGATGAGTTTATATAGGCCATTTTAACATTATGGAGAACATTTTGTTGTTGTTGCTGTTGTTTTTGAGGCAGGGTCTCCTGGTGTAGCTCAGGCTGGACTTGAACTCACTATGTGCCCGGCAGGCCTAGAATGCATGGCAATCCTCCTGCCTCAGCCTCCTGACTGCTGGGATTACAGGCATGGGCTACCAGGTCTGGCAATAGAGAACATTTTGAATATCAATAATTATAAATATTCCCTTGCTTATAGGTAAGGAAATTGCATCTTAGCAAAGTTAAATTGTGAACATTCATTCATTAAAATATATTTAAACATTTTATTTTATTATTATTGTTAATTTTTAATGGATACATAGTAATTGTACATATTAGTGGAATATAGAATGCTACTGCAATACATGTATTTCAGGTTTAATGATCAAATCAGAATAATTAGCATATCAATAACCTCAAATATTTATCATTTCTGTGTGTTGGGAACATTCAAAATTCTGCCTTCTAGCCATTTTGATTCTTTTTCTGGGTTACCAGGAATTGAACTCAGGACCTTGCACTTGCCAAGCAGGCACTATGCAGCTGAGCTAAAACCCCAGCCTGCCACTTTGATTTGTGATGCTTTGATTATATAAATGCAGGGCACTGTGCCACATGCTAAAAAATCCTGATAATATTCTAAATCTGTTAAATGGCAGTACAAAAAATTAAGAGCAGAAAAAGTTCCTTAAATCTGTGATGCTAAAATGTCTTTTGTACTGCGAATAGTCCATATGGAAATTTCAATTTAGGCTTAATATACTTAAACTGCAGCAATCTTTGTAACCTATCTTAGTAGCCCACATGTCTCTTGGTGAACTAATTTGAAACTCTTAGTGGACTGTGTCAGTTGCTTCCTTGCTCTTTGGATCTTTTGATTATATTGTTATAGTTTATAACACTTGAGACTGAGTTAAACCCATGATAGAGTTGCTTTGATAAAAGTCAAGTGCAGAGGGTCACTTACCCTCTTTTGACAAGTTGCTACTCTCAAGCCATCACTGTGATCATTGGGAAATCTTAATAAATATGAAAGATCCACTGAAATGCAGGAACTCTTGGAAAACAACAGGATATCTTCTCAGTCAGTGTAGAAAGAGTGCTCCAATATTGAATTACAGGCCTATCAGAGATTTGCCAGGGATTTCATATTAAAATCGTTAAGATTTCACATTACAATCAAAGAAATCTTATATTATAGAAGGCAATATGATAGGTATATTAACTCCTATTTCGCAGGTTGAGGAATTCTAAAAAAACAACTAAACGTTGTGATAATTGCTTGACAGGTTAAGAAATACTGTGAAATGAAGCAGGTCATATTTTTAAAAATATCATAATAACTAATGCTTCAATTTAATGAAGGTTTTAATGTATCATAAAATAAATGATGTGATAATATATTTTACTAAAGAGTCTAGCAGTGGGAGTAAAACTCAATTAAGGCCAGACTCATTAACATTTAATTTCATTTGGGCCTTTATTGGCTATAACTGTAGAGGTTTTTTGGTTTTTTTTTAATCTTTCACTCTCACTCATAAATCAAGGAAGCCTTAAACCATTCATGGACAATCATGCTTTTTGTCTGTAGCTTCCATGGAGAAATCTGCTATTTCATAAAGAAATTTCTTTAAGGCTAGCATCACCTAAATTAAGAGAACATGAGCTGGTAGGCAATTATATCCTTTTTGTTTTTTTTTTTTTTTTTTCTTTTTTTTTTTTTTTTTGGTACCGGGGATTGTACTCGGGTCTTTGTGCTTATAAGGCAGGCCACCGAACCTCTGAGCTAAATCCCCGGCCCCAATTATATCATTTTAATTTGAAGATTCAAAGTGGTTTAAAATAATGAAAGGCAAATGCAATTTTACTAAATATTAGCAGGTCTGTTCACATGATGTAACACATGTAATTTTGGAATAGACAATGATGGATCTAAGCTAAACCAAAAAATTTCAGAGATCTGTGTATAGTCTTCATTCTTTTGTAATTACTTATTTTAAAGTTGAAAATAGAAAAACATTTAAACACAGTATTATCACTATAACCGTCTAAGGTTTCTTAGGGAAAGAATCGTATTTTTGTATTACTGTAGTAATTTATTGTAGAAAGCTTAATGAATCAATATTTTGCAGATAAAAAGTATTTTAGAGTCCTACTGAAACTTATATAACAATTGCAAATGCAAGCATAATGAAAAGTCTACGATTGGGTGTAGCTCATTGATAGAACACTTGCTCAGCATGTGTGAGGCTCTATGTTTGATTCTCAATATGGAGAAAAAATTTCAAAACTTTATATCACAAACACTGAGGTAACAACTGTCAAAATGCAATAAATGTTCCAAATCAAATTTCAAATTATACTTTGATAACTTAAAAATTGATTCTTGGCAGATGTTAGAAAGTTGTTGAGATGATATTTTCTTTGTTCCTGTCAAGTACATGTTCTAATCCCATTCATGAACATTTCAATGAGAATTATGAGTATCCATGTTATATTTTCTTACTATTTTTATTTGTTTCCATAAATAATCAAATTAATTGTTATACTTGTGTGTTGTAGATAGTAGAGATTCTAGACATAATAGGCTTGGCCTTTGAAGTGCCTTAAGTTCTGATCTCATGATATATTTATTTAAACCTTGTTTATTCATCTCATGGTTTTTAGATATCTGTTTTAATACATGTAGGTCAAAAAAGCAGATTTACATATTCTTCTATTTATTATTCTGAATACTTTTGTGACTTACCATTTTATATGAGTGCAGATGAAATATATTATTAATATTTATATTCTTCTGTATACTATGTTTTTTTTCTGCTGTTTTCTATTCGGGCTGATCTAATGGTATAAACATTTTAACTTACTTTTGTTCATTTCTTAAAGTAGAAAGACATTCCAACTCTACAATTTTAATAGTTGTAGGTAAACTTTAATAAAAATGTATAAATAAGAAATCTACTGATTATAGGGAACGGTTTTATACACATTATTCCAAATCAAAATAATTTTGGGGTATTTCAAGTAATTATCAATTTTATTTTTCTTATTTAAACCTCTGTAGAATTAGTGCTTATTTTATTATATTTTTGAAGTAGGTGTAATAAGTATTGTTCATATTTACTAAAATGTGTTATCATTTATTTGCTCACAAACATCTCTTGTTTAAATTTTGCCTCCCATTTTTCCCTTCTTTCTTCCTATAGTCATTTTTTTTCTGTGCAAGACTGTGAAGTATAAACTTCTTGTCTTTTTATGTCCTAAAATATCCATTCAGCCTCTACAGGCTTCATGTGTTTACTTTGGTATGGATTTCTAGATTGACAACTATTTTCACTAAACATTTTGAGAATATCGTTACTTTGTATTCTACCTTCTAATGTTATGCAGAGGACACTGAAAAATGATTATTATTCATTTGAAAATTATATTTCTTTTTCCTTATATTCCCCTTTGATACTTTTAAAGTTTTCATGTTTATTTTAGCACATTTTTGCAATGCATAATGATTACTCCCTTTGTGGGAAGTTGGTACATGTATATGACACATCTTAATTCTTGTCTGTCTTCTTTTGCTTCTTTCCCCTCTCCTTTTATCTCTTGGTGGCCTTCCCATTTGCAAAAGATCTATCACCTTGCTTCCTATATCCTACTTTTTTTAGTATTTAATTTATTTATAATATGACATGCTCATGAAGGAGAAACAATGAGATACTTACTCTCATATGACATATGTATTTCCCTTAACATTATGGTTTCAACTTAAATTCATTTTCCTACAGTAACTCGAAATTAATTTTCTTTGTAGAAAAATAGTACTTTTTATACAAATACTACATTCTTGGTATCCATTCATTTGTGGACACATATAGGCCACTTTCATGACTTAGCTGTTATGAATTATGCTGTGATAAATATGGGTATTACATGGATAACAGTAATATATCTTTTAACTCTTATGGGAAGAGACCTAGTAGAAGAGCTGTCTAGAATGGGATTTTTTTTTAAATTTTATTGAGTTTATTGGTACATTTTAGGGATACAGTACAGTTACATTCATTGTTGGGATCATGTACCTTTACATGGCAAGTCTTGATTCTCATTTTTTCCCCTTACCTCTGCCCTCCCTTCACCCCCTCCTCCCCTCCCCATCTACAAACACTTTATTATGTTTAGATTTTTGAGAAATCTCTGTACTGACTGCCATAGTGATTGTACAGATTATATTTCAGCCAACAAACTAGAAAAGTTCCTTTCCCCCCACGTCACCAGCTTATTATGTGATTTCTTTCTGGAGTCAAAGCGAGCTCCCTGTTTTTGCATTTCTCTAGTGACCAGAAATGTTGAACACTTTTCCATGTATTTATTGGCCATTTGAACTTATTCTGAGAGCTGTCTATTTATTGAATTGTCTTTTTCTTTGATTTGTTCTTTTATTTGGGAATCTATTTTACATTTTTTTGTATATCCTAGATATTAGTTCTTTGAAGATTATGTGACAATTTTTTTCATAGTCTATAGGTTATCTTTTTCCTCTATTGCTTGTTTACTTTGATGTGTAGTAGTTTTAAAATTTTTATGCAACACTTTTTGTTCATTCTATCTATCTGTCTGTCTGTCTGTCTGTCTGTCTATCTATCTATCTATCTACCTACATACCAGGGTTCAAATTCGAGACCTTGTGCTTGCAAGGAAGGTGATGGAACCACTGAACCACTGAGCTAAATCTCTGGCCTTCCATTTGTTTATTCTTGATGCTATATCTTCTCCAATTTGGGTTCTGTTCAGAAAGCCCTTGCCTATACCTTGACTTCAAGAATTTTATTTATCTTCCAGCAGAGTGTGTTGCTGTTTTCACATTTAGATCTTTATTTTTTTTCAGCTTTAATTGAGTTTATTGGTACATTTTAGGTATACAGTACAATTACATTCATTGTTGGGATCTTTTACCTCTACATGACAGGTCTTGGTTCTCATTTTATCCCCTTGTCCCTGCCCTCCCTTCTCCCCCTCTCCCCCTCCCTATCTACAAACATTTTATTTCCATCTTTTCATTATCACACATGTTTTTCTTTTCCCTTATTACCCTTCCCCTACACATCCCACCTTCGCTACACCTTTAGCTCTTTTCTTCCCATTTCTAAATGTCAGTAATCTTATTAGGAGCTTCTGTATTATTGCAGATTATTCACACCAGAGAGACTATTCAGTATTTACACATGTGTGCCTTATTTATTTCACTTAGGAGTATATCTTCAATATGTATCCATTTTCCTATGAGTGAATCTATTTTCTCTTTCTTTATGGGTGAGTAATATTCCATTGTATAGAAAAACCACATCTTCTTTATCCAATTTCCAACGGATGGGCAAATGGGCTGTTTCCAAGATTTAGCTATTACAAATTGTGCCGCTATAAACATGGGCACATTTAGATCTTTAAATCATTTTTATTTTATTTTATTTTATTTTATTATATGGTGAGGTATATGGATCTAGCTTCAATCTTCATAAGTATAGAGCACTGAAGAGGTTTTCCTCCAGTACATGCTTTTGGCCTCTTCGTCAAAGATCAGGTTACTTATTGTGTCTGAGTTTAATACAGACAACTGTAACTGATATGTTAACTTGAGTAAGAAACACCTTGCTGATTAGTTTAGCACAGTTCTGAACATGTCTTACTAAGAAGGAAGACCAGTATTTCCTGAAGGTAGCACCAGCCAATAGGTTTGTAGCCTGAATGGAATAAAAAGGGACAGAAAAAAGCATTCTCATTTCTGCTTCCTGTGAGGAGGTCCAGTCTTTGCTGCTGCCTTTGGAAATCCGTCTCCAGGCTTCCAGTGCAGGATCTTCAGCTTTCCAGCACAAACTCAAACTCTTTAGCTTTATGGTTCAGACCTTTCATTGTTTCAGGATAGAATTTCTGGCTTCCTGATAAGGACTCACACAGGCCTCTGCAGTGAGCTCCAGGTCTTCAACCTTTGACTCTGTAGAATATATATATATTTTTTTTTCTTTTTTTTTTTTTGGAAACTCTCATGAATATGGATATATTGGGGCAATTTCTTTGTTTAGCCTATTACATCGATCCACATGTTTGTTTTTGCCCTAGTATCCTGGCAGCTTTGTAATACATCTTGAAATTCAAGATTGTGATGCCTCATTCTTTTCTCTTGTTGCCCATGATTGCTTTTTTATTCTGGATCTCTTCTGATTCCATATGAATTTTAGGGTTTTTTTCTCTAGTTCTGGAGGAAATGGTGTTGGTATTTTGACTGAGATTGCAATAATGTATCTCTCAGTTTGGAATTCAGTCCCCTTTAACAATGTTAGCTCTGCCTTTTGAGAAACAGGTGTTATCTTTTAACTTTCTGATGTCCTCTCTGATCTCTTTTTTCAGGAGTCCTGTAGTTTTCATTGTACATATCTTTATTTTCCTTAAATTCCTTCCTAAATATTTATATTTTTCTTCATGCTATTGTAATACTATTGATTTTTTAGTTTCTTTCTTAGTAGGTTAAATATTTACAGCAACACAACTGATTTTTGTGCATTGATTTTTATATCTCACCATGGTGCTCATTTAGTTATTAATTCTAGAATTATTTTGGTTAAATTTTTGGTGTCATTTTTTGTAAAGAATTGTGCCATCTGCAAATAATGATAATTTGGCTTCTTCCCTTTCTGTATATTTCCCTTTTCTTCTGATTGCTCTGAAAAATATTTTGCATACTATGTTGAACAGGTATGAAGATAGGAAGCATCTTTCCTTTCTTCCAAAATTTTAAAGGAAAGCTTTCTGCTTTTCCATATTTAATATGACATTGGCAGTAGGTTTGTCATGAGCATATTTTGTCAGATTGAAATAAATTTCTTTTACCCCTATTTTCTTTACAATTTTGGCATGAATGGATTTTGTCAAAAGTCTTTAAGCCATTTATAAATTATTTACAATGCCTAATATGATTTAAATTGTTGTTATGTTGTATCATTTAAGAAAGAGTGAAAAAATAAGCCTGTACATGTTCAGCACAGATGCAGTTTAGTTTTCTCAGTGGTTGGCTGAGCCTATGGATATAGAGGACTGATGGCATTAGGTAAATATTTTGGAATTGTGCAGATTTTGGTTTCATAAAATTTTGAAATCATATCATATGCCAAACTATACTTGGTATGGAGGATCCCATAATAAAAATTAGGAAAGGAGGCACTGTCAAACATAATATTAAACCAATTATCAAAGGACCTGAACCATTTTTTAAACTGGGGGGAGAGAGAGGGAGAGGGAGAGGAAGAGACAAGGGGCTGAGGGAAGAAGAGGGACCTTTTTTTTATTATTATTTCCAATAAATACTCCTAACCTCTTGTTTTGGTTTGCAACTCCATTCTTTGACAGCATGAGGTCACGAACTCAGTTTGTACCAACTCCACTGTTTTTATTTCATCCATTTTTTAATACGTGTGGTGTTGATTTTTGTGACCATTTAATTAGGCAGCATGATTTTGTACTCCGTTTTCACATGGTATGCCTTAGAGTCTAGCTTCTCATGGAAGTTTTACATTTTACTCCAATAAAATTTCAAGTTCAATAATCAAATTCCTTTGAAAATACTTCTGGCTAGTAGAAAACGTATTAATAGAATATTTTCATAATGAGGCTGTTCTGAGACTTCATCATTTGCTAGGTAATACTACATCATAATACTTTTGTTTTTGGTAACGGGTATCGAACTCGGGTCTTTGTGCTTGCCAGGCAGGCAGTAGAACCACTGAGCTAAATCCCCAGCCCCGTAATAATACTTCTTATAGTTCATGTGATCTCTGTACTTTTTTCCTGATGAGACAGACTTGTGTTCTCCCAGTAATTTCTAGGAATTATCTTTATCTCTAATTCAAATCATATAGACTTGGAGAATTATGAGATGATTGGTATTAGTATGGTAGAGTAAAGGACCAGAAGTCTCTTTGAACCTTAAACATTTTACTGAACTGATATATGTTCAAGTTTCTCCTTAAATTTTATTTCTTAACTCAAAATATATCCTGAGAGCTACTTGCTATTTTAGACATTCTATTTGTATTTTTATTAAACATTAAAATATATAGCCATGGCAAAATGAAATTATGTAACACAGTATGAAAAAATTTGCACTGTGGATTATTAAATTTAGTATATTTGAAAATGTGAAAATGATACTTGTCTCATTTATCATTTAAGCACGTTTAAATGTATATTTCAAATTTTATATGAAAATAAATACATGAGCATATAGGTAAATATAGATGAACAAATCAAGATTTTGCACTTATTTATTCAAGTTCAAAATATTAGTAGATTCAAGTCTAGCGTTAGAAAGTTTTCAAACATCTGATATAAGTTATAATATTTTGGTCAGATTTTAGTAAAATACTTGATTTAAAATACTGGGATTTGCAATTTTAATTTTATCCCCATTTATAATATCAATCACTCTAAGTAATAAAAATGAACTTTTATTCACTGAATGTAAAATCTTTATTTCATAGCCAACCATAATTTCTGTTTGGTCTCATTTTATATTTGTTGATTATAATGTAGACAATATTGTTTTATAAGTGCTCTGATTAATTTCTTGCTCAACTGGTAATTCCTTCCATTGCCTTGTACCTTTTAACTTGTCAAAACTTACATGTATTGTTTAACCCACTTCTACTTAAAATTAACTCCCCAATGGGAAATATTATCAGCCTTTTATTTGTTATCAGTTGGAAATTAATTTTAAAGGAAAAATGAATACAGAGTCTAATTTGGACCTAGATTATTTCTACTTTTAGGTGTTTGTAATTTAAATATTTTTAAGAGTAAGAGAATAAACGTACACAAATAAATGAGCCATATCAGTCTTCATAGTTTTTATATAAGGGAGTTTATTTCCATTTTTGTCATAGATCATAGTAATAAATATGAATGCAATCTCACAAATCAAAAAGAAATTAAATGATGCACAACTTTCAATAGTAGGAATTAATAAAATAGTAACAATATCAATTGGTTTCATTTTAGTATCTTAATCATATTATCAGTAATTACAAATCAGTATTTATTGAATAATTAGTGCACATTAGGCAGGGTCTGGTACTGAGTGTGCCAAGATAAACAAGACTTAGCATTTGTGCTCAGATAGCTGTAGTAGGTCTCTGAATGAGCCCTGAGAATTACCTCAGAATTCATTTGGTGTGTACATAAAAAATACAGATTCCTAAACATCACCTTAAATGTAGGACTGTCAATTTCTGGGAAATGAGAAACGAGAAATCTTTTGGTATGAGATTCATTTTTCTAGTTTTTCAGAGTCAAAAAATGATTGGATTAAATTAGTTTATATGAGTTTACTATTCTCCAAAGATCAATATTTGTTTTTCTGAACCATCTATTTGATTTTACTTTTTCAAACGAATTGATGTGGCATAAAATGAAGTTCCAAGAAATATGATAGTAATTTTTTAATTATCTTAGCCTCATTAATTTAAAAACCTTTCACAGGAGACTTTAGGCCCATTTACATGTAATAACAATAGCAAATACACATTTAGGATATAGCATACAGTAGGATTTGTGCATATATTGCTTCATTTATTCTCACACACTCTATGAAGTATAGTTATTACCTCAATTTATAAATGATGATATTAAGCCCTGGATATTGAGATAATGTTTGACTCTTGGTCTTTATTATGCTAAAGTGTTTCTCTTCCCTAATCAGCCCTACTGGACATTTTACATATTTAAATATTTTTGTTGGAAAGTACACATACTCAAACATAACTGCAGCGCTAGGATAGCCATCTAGAATAAACTTGTTATTCTCAAGATAATACTTTATTCATACCAAAAGTCTCCTAGATAAACTTAAACAAATACGTAATTTTTTTTTCAGGGAATCCAACTCGGGTCCTTGTGCTTGCAAGGCAGGCTCCAGAACCACTGAGCTAAATCCTAGCCCCAAAACATAGTTTTATTGTCATCTAGTTACTGACTACATGTGAGGATGGGTTTATTAATGAAATACTTGGCTATTTGTGTTCATCCATAAGTAGTTTTATGTAGAAAGAAATAAAAATATTTTGGTTATTTGTTAAATTATTATTCTCTATGAAAAATGGAAGTTCAAGCAAATACAAATAATAATTAGAAATGCAATTTGAATTATAATTTTGAACTCTAATGATTTTACATAAACTTGTGTTAATTATAGAGGTCCCCCATGTTCATTGAAGTTGATTAAAATCACTTGTTGACATGAGAATGCTCATACAATCAAAAGAAAGTGTGATATTTTAATTATTCACACCTGCAAACATTCAAAGAAAAACAACATAGTGATTTTTTTCAAATGCCATAAATAAATATACAACTTACATTCATCCTGAAATTTCAAAGAAGTATTCTGAACTTTCTTATATGAAATTTGAAAATAGATATTGTCCCCAAATTCTTTTTTTATAAAGAACACAAATGTCTTGGATCACAGATTTAAAAAAACTTATTAGTACATGTTTGCATAATTCCATGTAAGATATTTCTCTTACTCACCTGTTTTTTTCATTTATCCTCCATCACTGTCTTTAGGGTAAGTTTTTTTAAAGTATTTTATTTTTAGAAGCCATTAAGATTAGCTCATTTCCTATGTGATCATGTGCAACCTTCCTAGAATAGTGTATACAGTCTTTTAAATTTTTTTTCTCATTGAGTTTATTGGTGCATTTTAGGTATACAGTACAGTTACATTTATCATTGGGATCTTGTACCTTTACATGACAGGTCTTGCTTCTCGTTTAGTATATGCAATCATTTAAAATGGGTCTAGGGCTGAGGATTTAGCTCAGAGGTTCCAGTGCCTGCCTTGCAAGCCCAAGGGCCCGAGTTTGATCCCCGGTACAATAAATGAATAAATAAATAAATAAATAAATAAATAAATAAATAAATAAATAAATAAATAAATAAAATGGGTCTATGCCTAATTTTACTTGTTGGTGGTCATTTATATTTATTGTACTATATAAGTCCAATTCTAGATTCCTCAGATAAGAGGGGTTGAGCAGTGTTGGCACACCTGAAAGCCTGATTAGTATTTAGAAAATAAGCATCATTCCAAGCATACTGTATCGTTACAGTTTCCAAGTAATTTGGGTGGGAAATACTTACAGACAGCAGGTCCCAAAATGCTGCAGTAGTACGTCCTACTCACTTGAGGGCTTTCTTAAATTACCTTGCTTTATGGACAGAAATCGTTGAAATCAGTTAAAATTATTGAGAAGATACAGCTTTTAAAATAAAAGAACAAAGTTGCTTTATCTCACCAGAAGACAGAACTACTTCTCTTTGTGAATGCCCTCAAAAGTAGAGAATAGTCTTTTCAGCTGTTAAGTCTACGATCTAAAACATCCTCCCAATTCTCATTTGCTTAGGGGTTGGGCAATCTGCTTCCTCTCTTCCATTGGTTAAACAGTTTTCCTTCACAATGCCCTTCCACCGTGCTGTTTTTTGCCTTGGAGTGTAATGACCACCTACTGGATCTTCTGAAGCCATGAACCACCATAAAACTTTCCTCCTTAAATTGTGGTGGTAGGTATTTTCTCCCAGCAATGGGAAAGTCACTAATATACTAGTTATGTGCCCCCTCCCTTAAATCTTACTACTGAGGTTAATTCTGTCATGAGTCATGATACTCTGGAATACTCAGAAGGAAAAATCAATTAGATCCACTTGAAAGCCAATATCACGCTCTTCAATCCAGTTTGCCTAGCTTGCAAGAAGCAGCATAATCATTTCAGTTGACAAATGTTGACAAATGTTAGACTTTACATGATAGGAACAACTGTAGGAAATAGTATCGTCTCACAGAAAATAGTTTAGACACACTTATGCCCTCAGGGTCAAACACAAAACTGGATCATCTTCGGAGTATATTATAAACACCATGATTCTGTCTTGACAGTCTGGTACATGTTTTAATGCAGTACTGTGTCCCTGAGGTATGAGAGTGCGAAGGTTGGAGTAAATGCATGTGTCCATATTAGTTGTCTGACCAAGGGAGTTGTTATGAGTTTCAGCAAAGCAGATGTTTGCTGCAGAAATAACCCCTTCCTTGATCTGGATTACATGGTTTACATGTTCTAGTTGATGCTACCCATGTCTATTCAGCAGCACAGTCAAGACTGAGAATTAGAAACTTGTGACCAATTGAAAAGTCACTTCCATCTCCAGAAACAAGGTCCCTTTAATGTCCAATGGCGTAGTGCTGATGCCAAATAAGTCATGGAGTCCTCTGATTTCCCTACTGCCTTGGAAAAGGATGGAGCTTACTTTATGTATGCTGTCAAAAAGATCATTGTCTCTGCTTCTTTTGTTGATAACCCCATGTTTGTGATGGCCATGAGACATGAGAAATATGACAGCTTCCTCAAAGCTTCCAGCAATACTTCCTGCATTTCTCACTCTTTATCCTCACTGACCAGGGTTATCCGTGATAGCTTTGATATTAGGGAAGAGCACAAAACTAAATTTATACCATCACTACCACCCTAAATTCCAGGGATGCCACCCTTGCTGGGAAATTGTGGGATGTTTGGCAATATATTGTCAATAATATTATTCTTGAGTATTCTGGCACCCTGAAGACTGGAGGTGTGATTATCCTGACCTAAACGGGCAGTTCTATGTCATGGTCTTTTGTGTTCCTATGTCTGACACATTGGCAGCAGATCCAACCTGCTATCTTGAGAAAGCTGGAAAATATGACATTGAGATGATAATGAGATGGGAATTGGAAGGTTCCCAAAAGACCACCCTGGGATACATGCAGGACAAGGTACTCTTCTGCCATTATAAGAGTGGCAACCATTCCTCCATCTTTGATGCTGTGCCTGGCATTGCCTTCAAGGACAAGGTTGTCACAGTAAATTCCTGATATATCAATAAATTTAGCTACAGAAACAGGGTGGTGAGCTTTGTGGTCCATAAGTGTTCTAAGAAACTGAATCCTCTGGACTCCCAGCCCTGAGAGAACAGATGAGCCCCTAAACTCCTGTGAATCTTTGCTTCAACTTATGTCTATACATAAGTCCTTCTTCTATGGCCCAGATTCAATCTCAGACCTGAAGGAGAGCCTTAGGAAGTCATTTCTTATCATGCAGCATAAAGTATACTGTACCCAACTTTAAACAAGAAAACAAAAACAAAACATAAAAGCCCTCTAAGAGGCGATGACTGCTCTGGAAAAGACCTTTCTGCACATGTATGAAATGTTTTTATCTAGGGAAGCATGTCTGAGTCTGGGGGTCTGAGGATTTCATGTAGGGCTAATCATATAGCAAGCAACCAAAACTCAGGACTATAGCAATGGGTCCAACAGTATCACCCATATAGATGTATGCACACGCACACACAAACACACACACACATCTGATAAGTTCAAAAATGCTTATGAAACATGTTCCTTTGCTCTGGGTATACACCATACACCAAGTCATTAAGATTTTGCTTGTCATATTCTCAGTTGATGAGTAAAAGTCAAGTATGATTGCAGTATTCCCATGAACCATTGCATTATTGATCTATGAGACTTCTCTCCTGTGGTCATATTGTTAGAAAGACCTTTTACATACTCCTACTACTCCCTGAATATGTTTTCTATATTGAATTTCCTACCGTCTAATTTTATTTGTTTCTTCATGGTCTTTTGTCAAATAAAGAGGTAAAAGGGTAAAAAAAAATGGTTTCGTATATCTATCCACCTAGCTATCTTTCTGTCTTTTTATCCAGTACCATCTATATATTTGCTATATCTGCTAGAAGAGTATGTATATTCTCAGTAGAAATTATTTTAGTAATTTTCATAATTACTTGCTTGTCTACTTATTGCCCCAGAAAGACTGGTCACTGGTAAGTTAAAAATTGTGTCTTTATTTCGTTTACTTTTAATACTCAAAAGACTATCAAACATGTTGTGGGTTATCCACATAGATTTACCAGATCATTGAAGAACCAATGAATCAATACATTACTTATTATAAAAATGGAATAAAAACTGCTTTGCAATTGAAGAATAAATGTATTATTTTATCAGAAGGGGATAAATATAACAAATTGAAACCATTTAGACTGCCACCCTGAGACTGAAGCCAAATGGGTTGGTGGAGCATAAATTGCACACACCAGCCATGTGGGTGTAACATCTGTTTAATTCCTTTGGGTTGTACATGTTTTTATAAGTAAAGATTGTATTCTTAAATTTTGACCAAAGAAAAAGGACTTTCACATTTATTCAATAATATTACCTATTGACAGGAGAAATAAATTCATATTCAACTAATAAGTAATTAATTTTTAATAATATGAGTTCCACTGAAATACTTAATTGATCCTTAAAAAGGTATGAGATTTCATGCTGTGAATGTTTTGGAAGTATATTTCTGTCTATACATAGAGACCTGAAAAATCATATTTTTCTATTTCTTTTAAGAAACTGCAACAAAAACCTGACACTACATTTGAGGACTCTATAAAAATTCAGTCCATACCAATATTAGATTTTTCCTCCCTGCCTAATGTGAAGTTCTTGAATGATTTCAGTCATTTCTACTTTGAGATTAATACTAATCCTTTACTATTTAAAGCATCTCTGCTATTATACTGTCT
>NW_022900926.1:59589128-59629754 GCF_012274545.1 Fukomys damarensis | reverse complement strand
TTTTTTTTTTTTTTTTTTTTTTGTACCAGGGATTGAACTCGGGTCCTGGAGCTTGCAAGGCAGGCCACTGAACTGCTGAGCTAAATCCTCGGCCCTATGCTGTCTGTTAAATAATACTCTCAAATGTGTCAAAATTATCTAATGCCTAATGTACCATTTCCTTTCTCTTTTTTAGCGAAGCAAAAGTCATGTTTACGTAATACCAGACCTTGGATCTCAGATTTTGTAATATTATCAAATTTACGTCTTATATTTGATTTCTTAATGCTTAGTTTAAAAACAGATATTTTAAATTGTATTTCCTTGTCTATCAAATTCATACATTATGAAGTCTTGTTTCTAATATTTAATAGATGAAATATTTGATTTCCCTTTCCGTCCTCACCTGCTTCACATTCATAAGTTTGTATATGTATGATTTTAAATATTTTAAAATATTTTAATTTCCTAAATATAATTTATTACATTAAATATAGTCCAATGTATATATGACTGTGAACTGATTTAAAATATTTATAGAAAACCTATGAACTGTATACAATAAAATACACAGACTATTCTTAAAAATATCACCTTAATTTTCTTTCAGTTTCTAGTCCTGCATTATTTGTTGGCTATCTCATTTGTGGTCACTGCAGTTTTCTGTTTTAAAACTATTTTCTATTAAGGGAAGAATCTGATATGATTTTTCACTGTCAGTTTGGCCTGCTCATTCACTGAACAGGTCCTAACAGAAAATTTTTAATCTCCTTTAGTAGTTCTCATTCTGCTTTTTGTGCCTTGAGATGACTGTAGAAACTATTTTGTAGCTATATGTCTTTCTTGGCATCTCTCAAGTATTACGTGATTTCAGTAAAAACTGTAAGTGGTATATCACTGTTTTTTAATATTAAAATATCAATAATATTGTTTTATTCCAGAGAAGGAAATGAAAGATTCTTTAAATAATAATAAAAAAATAATTGCTGTTATGTTGTTGGCACCAATATTTAAAAATTACCTATAATATGCTGGTTTGAGCAAGCTATGAAATGGAAGTGTCTTTTCCTGTGATTCATAATTTGAAGCATAACAACAAAGTAATTAAACAGTAAAGTTATTAAATATTTTGCTATTACATAGAACATATTGGGTAGGAGAATACAGTTCTGTGTTTGGCTTTGTCACATAGCAATCGCTCGATAAATCTCAGGCCTAATTTTATCATTACCGGAAAGATAATTAGTACTACAACGCAAAATGTGATGATAGTAGACAACACGTATAACTTCCAATTGTCCTACAGTAACTTAATTAGGTTTTAATATTTTGATCCATATAAACAAGCAAACAGATACTTCCAACTATTAAAAATGAAAAAGGAGTGCATTTTGTACAAATGAAATTTTTGAATTAATCAGATCAATTATCACTTCTCCTGGTAAAGAAGGCTGAGAGCTTGTACAATTGATATATTACCTCTGTTTATCAAGTTGTTATCATTTTTCATTTATAGATTTTAGAAGTTTTGAAAATTTCTGTTGTGGTATATAGACTTGGTGTTAATCAATAAGGAATTAGCAGTAAGAGTGGCTTTGTGTAAATTGTGAAAGTATTTCCTTCTGTCTCACACAAAATATTTGTTATTGTCACTGTTTCTGTTCAAGGTTAGGTTGGAAAGACCTACAGCGAATAGAAGAGTTTTATGGGTTACTAGAGAGTGATCCTTCATCCACTGCATACAATTTAGTGGGACACGTTTTATCTGGGGAAGCTGGAGATCATGAACATTTAAGGTTACCTTTTGTGTAAAATATATAATTAAATGTGTTCAGCTGGTTTGTATTTGATATTAACAGATAGGATCTGCTGTCCTAAACTGAGTTCTCATTAGCATAGACACTTGCTGGCATCTATTACACACTAAATACATGCCCTTATGTTTGTATGATCTATTGCATATTTTCTGTGCTGGATAAAGTATTAGGTCGATTAGTAAATAGTCCTTTCTAGTCAGAAAGACATGGCTATGTTAAGCAAAAGAGCAAAAGGAAAATGCAAATAATTACTTTTACATCAATGAATTTTATAGCCTGAATGTAGTCAAAGGTAATATTATTCTATTACAGTTTATTCATCAGGATATTTATCTGTCTATTTATAAAATTATACCTTGATGCATAATCTATAGTTTATAAAAGTTAATATACTTTCCAAGTCCTCTATATAATTTGTCCTAAAACTCAATCAAATTATTTTTAAAAGAACTAAAAATATTATATTTTCATTACTTGAAAAGACTTTAAATATAGTATCCAAAAAAGTTAGTGCCTAAAAAATAGTCTAATATTGAGTGTTTCCAAGAGCTGAAGATTAATGTTATATAGAAGAATAGCCTTTTTTTTTCCTTTTTTTTTTAGTGGGAAAAGTAGGCCACAGAGATGTCAAAAAACATGAACAAGAATAACAAAACTGAAATATTTGACATATTTGGGACAAGGTATTTTTGATGGATCATTGTCTTGTTAGCTGACCCACATTGTACATAATATCAATCAGAGAGTATGTTTTCAGAGTAAGTTCTCCATTTATGAGCATTTCCCCAAGTGGTCTGTCTATGGTAAAGAAAGTTTTGATTTATTCACTGACCATTATTGACTATTCTATAATTCTTTTCCCTGTTCAAAACATTTATTTGGTGTCTCTACAGACACAAGTTGAAAAGTGAAAATATAGATCTGAATGTAGTGGCCTTATACATTCTGTACAGATGCATTCTACTGACAAGTATTAATGTTTTCATAGTAACTCAACACATAAATTCTATAAATACAGTTCTTTGTTAAGGAATCTGAGGCAAGACAGCAATCTTATGGTTCACAGTATACCGAGGCTAATTGTGTGTGATAATGAGGAGATTGGTGAACCAACAAAACATTTTTAAAAAGAACCTTTAGCTTAGCTCAGGTAATTTTAAAAATGTCCCTATTCATGAGGATATTGATGTCATGTGACTATAATTTACAGCATATTATTAATTCCAAACATTCTCAGGTTCAACTCTGTATGATGCAGAAGAGTTGAGAAAAATGACACAATATCAGTAAATTACTAAATATTTTGTCTAAATGAATATAAGTATACAAATATTTATAAGTATCCAGAAGTTTTGTTTCCTAACATTTTACTTAGGTGCTTAACATTAATTACTGAAATTTATATCCACCTAATTCCTACAGTAGATATTTTGCAAGGAAATGTTTGAACAGTACATATTCTGAAATTTTTCATTAAAATTTTTAGTGTCTTATCATTTGAAATGTAAAAATAAAGAATAATTATTTTACCTTTAGATACTTCCCATCTTACAGACCAGTTTTTATATATCAATATTACAAGCAAAGAAAATTCTGAGTCTTTGCTATTTGTTTCTCTTTAATTTCAATATGAAAGGCCAAAATTGCATCTATTATACATGACCTGACAAGAAAAGAAACATACGTAGTGATTTTATTTGTGATTCCATTTCCTACATTGCATTAGATGCAACATAAATCTTTTACACAAAACATCAAAAGTGCTTTATTTTGACAATTAAATTTTTTTAAAAGCACTCTCAAATGAAAACTGATCCTATTTCTAACAGGCAGTCTCTGTTGATTTTATCTACCTGAAATATTTGCATCTGCAGATTAAGTAGTTTTGCTAATCGGTTTACATCTCCAAGCAGTCTGTAGTTCCTTAAATATTTATACAGTCTTAATGTACATCATGCTGGTTTTATTAATTTTAACCCCAAAGCCTCTTCTTCCGATTACTACTTAATGACTGTATTGCCTTTTCTCTTGATCGCCTTTGTTCTTTGCTATAATATTAAAATGGGGGGAGGGAACATGAGGTTTAAAATCAAGCAGCTAAATAAAATGCCACTCAGAATAATTCACTTGCAGGACCATACTCATCTACCTCAGCTCTTTTACCAGGCAAACTTCTGTGTTTCTGTGTTTTGTTTGGTTTGGTTTAGTTTACTTAATCAAAATTCATATGTTTTTCTTTCTGACATAAGTAAACAAAATAATTAAAATTTCTCATCTGATGGAGTAGATTTTAGACTGATGTCACTTGGTAAAAGCACATGAAAGTCATGGAATCATCCTATATCTTTTTACTGATCAGCAAAAGAAAACAAAGTTTGGGCACTTAGAAAGATCACCCATGCCTCCAACTGTAAAGTATTGCTTTATGATAACAATTTATTATTTTTTACTTTACAAAATATTTTTTTTCTGAAAATCATTAGTTTCAGGGTTTGTCTTTTTTTTGTCTTTTTTTGCATTACTGAATATCTACCTAAAATGAAGACTAGTTTAGAATGTGAAATATAACAACAGAGAAATATATAGCTATATCACAGAGATTTCTGTGAGTTGCTACAAATATATACATAGAAAATATAATATATATATACATATTTCTGTTAGTTATATTTACTTATGATGTAAGATAATATATATGATTAGAAATATGCTCCATTTCAAGACAAAACTTTCTCTGAAATAGTGTCTTTAAATACATTTTGTGTTATTTGTCTACTTATTAACTTAATCACAAGTAAATATTTTTCTCTGCAAATATGAATCTATTTTGTAAATCTAGTCAAGATAATGTTATATACCATTATATGTTAAACTTTTTGAATTGAAATAGTTCTAATTTTAAAGGAATATGCGTTAAATATTTTTTTGCCCATTTTTATATTTATATTTTTCTGTTATATGTATTTTACTTATATCATGTATCTATTATCTATGTATTGTGATAAGTGCCGTATTCACATGGAATCAGAATACTAACATGAATAGAGGAATACGGCAATAAGGGAACCTTCTGAAGCAGGAAGAATTAAAGACAAATAGGTTTTTATTGTTTCATTTTAACTGTCTTGTTTACAGTAACTGGTATTAGTGACAAATGATGAAACAATTTAATTTCTTTCAAAATGATTTATACTCACTGTTCTTTCTAGCATCCCATTTCCTAAAAATTACGCTTGCTATGTTTCAGTGATGCTTCTATGTAACTGGTAAGCCACTCATACTGGGGTAAAAACAATTTGTAAATTATACATAAGGTATGCATTAGGCTTGCTGTTTAGTCCTAAAACTGCTAGAATTCTGATATTGTCATTAATTTTTATATTATAATTTTCAACACTAAAAAAAATATTACATGTTGACACTAATATGCAGTTGTTTAATACAAAATTTAAAATATAATATTTATAAATAAACCTTACATAAATATTCATATCTTTCTCTCACATATAGAAGACACTAAAGAGTATTTGATGCCTGCATATATGAATCAATAAGCAAAATCTGCAAGTTTTCAGTTTATCACGATGAACTAAGCACTGACACAATTGTAATGGTTTTAATTTGAGCAAAAAACTTGCTAATTTTTTTCTTTCTGGTTTTCATGCAAGTATTTGTACATTACATTACTCTCAAAATTAAGTTTTATAATTTCACAAAAAACCTGCTTATCTAACCTCAGTACATTCAGCTTTCCGTATGACAAGGCATTGAGGATTCTTCCTAGTTTACCCAAGCCATTTTTCTAATTCTTCATCTGTTTTTCTCTCACATAAATCCTCTTTGTTTTTATGAAAATAATCTTCAAGTTCTCATTTAAACATTCCTAGTCTTTGCTAAACTTTGTATCTTTGGTGGTATTGAAGCAATTATTCTATTTGCTTCTTAGACAAATCATACTACCTTAATTCTCAGATCAATTCCTATGATTCCCAAGAAGTTTTCCTGACAGCATAACATTTAACATACACACACACACACACACACACACACACACACACACACACACACTCTCTCTCTCTCTCTCTCTCTCGCTCTCTCTTTCCTTTTTCTGAAATATAAAATGCAATCTTCCTTTTCAGTTTTGATTTAATTTTTTGGAAAGCAAATATCACTACCAAAATTTTCTTTTAGTCTTTGAACACAAAACGTAAAGATTATGTTATAACAATTTTGACTGTTTTGACAATTGTCAATCTAAAATTTTTTTAAGGATTTTAAGAGATCAATCATCCTTTTTTTTTTTTTTTTATACATTCTGGAGTCCAACTGGACACACAGGACCTTATTGCTTGAACTTTCCTTCTCTTTATAGATAGATGTTTTTACAAAATATTCATAAGAAATTGTTGAGTATACAACTATGGCAATTCTCTTGAGTGATCCTGGGAGTTTTTCAGTCAATGAGCTCCATGCGGCTCTGGCAGCATGAGCTACGCTCCATAAATCTGACTAAAAACATTTTGTGCTGCTTTTAAAATTACTGCTATCAACAAAACCCATGAGCCTGAATTACTTAATCTATGCAGATGTTGTTAACTACATTAATTATTTAATTCTGACAATAAAACAGCAGTTCCATTTGCCTTAATACAGGCAGACCATTCTGGTTGCTAACATCATGAGGATATTTAACAGTGTTACCACTAGATGGGAGTAGACAGCTTTTTAAACTCTAGGAGGTATGAAAATGGCAGTTGCTAAACTTAGATGTAAGGTAATTCTAGGTTACTGTATTACATTTCTAACCAAAGCTCGCAAAATATCTTTTGTTAACTAGTGTAGGTTACATTGCGATTGAATTGCTTTCCTCAAGAACTGAATTGATCTGAGGGAATTTTTCTTTATTATCACTACAGTTATTCTAGGAGTTCATGATAAAAAATTATAAACTTTTATTTATGCCTTTACTGATAGGAAAACCACTCGTATTTGCTACATAAGTAACACCTAGTTCAATGAGTTAAATAGTCCATTTTGAAACGTGATTGTGTTTTAAAATCAATCATTAATTAGAAATTAATAAAAGGAATTGCGTAGGTCATTGTTGTCTATAGATTTTGTGAATCTATTATTGTCCACATGTTTTGAATATCAAGCTTCTCTAATCAAAAACATGGATAAAGAAAAATAATATTTTTGAAACTAGTGAGCCGTGGCAGGTCAATGAAATTATATCTGATTGTAATTAGCATTATAGCTGGTTGTAATTTACACTCTTTTAGCTGTTAAATTGTTTTGTTTGTTTGTTGGTTAATCCCCATGTAAATCACATCGGAAGGTAGGTAAAAACCTGTCTCAAGAAGTAATAGATATGACCAAAATGCATGACTCTTACAGATGAATGAGCATCTCCAAAGCTCAATTTGGCTTTTTTTCCTTCCATATGTGATAGGAAGGAGTTGGTGAGGGATGATGAAAGAAATGAAAATTAATTTTAAATTGCATTATTTTCTGATGAAAAAGCATCCTATTGTAATAGTCATGCACTTTTTAGAGCTGTGTTGTTTTTTTTTTTTCTTCAATTTTAGCTACAGAGGGATTAAGGTCCTTAATTCTAAGCAAGTGTTCCTTTTTGTTTTTTTTCAGTGAAAGCTTTGTGATTTCCTATCTGCTTTGTTTCAAGAATCACTGGAAATCTCTCTGAATCTAGCTCCAGTTGTCTTCAGTGAGGCTTGTCACACATGAGATGACCACAAAACTGATTATTTCTTTTATGCAAACCAAATTGAAATAAAAAATTAGACATCCATTTTTCTTATATATAAAAGTGTAAAATACCTTTCAAATGCTTGGTCATGCTCTCTAATAACATAAAATATTTTTCTGGTGTGCTAAAGTTCATCTCTATTTTAAAAATGTGAATTTTTCAATGTCAAAACTTTGCAAAAAGTCTGATTAATATGACAGTTGGAGCTGATCATTTAGTTTTATATTCCGTATAATGCCAATAATTCTTTAGTAATCACATTTGAATCAGGGGTTATTTTTATAAAAGCATGCTTTATTTTATTTCCAATTGTTTCATCTAGCTTTCATTGTAGATTTACTTAGAAATACTGTTTTCTTTGAGAAATTTTTTCACAAATTTTATCTTACTCTAGGCTTCTTCTTTGAGCCTTTAATCACAATTGTGCTTTTTTTTTCAATCTGAAATAACAATCATTTTGGAAGTAACATTAAATCTTCCAAGCAACAATATTTGCACAGTTGTTAAATTTTACTCCAAAGCTGATATTTTTCTCGCATGAAATATTATCTATTATTATCACATGAGTTATTTTAATCTAAAAAAAATGCAAAAGAAAAATGTAAAATTGATTTTATGATAATTGTGGAGATTTAAATAACACAGAACTATTCAATATGTTTTATCCTATTAACTTTAATAATATGCCTGCCAAAAGATGAACCTGACAAAGTCGTTTATGTAATATAAGAGATGTAATTCTTAAAAAACATACTAAACTGAATTAAATGTCTTTAGGATTCCACTTAAGGAAGTTGAATTAGATTACAATATTTTACAGTAAAATTATCTGCATGGTCCTGCAAATATTTTAAAGTAAACATTTTCATTCATACATGATATAAAATGCATATTAATTCAGCTTAGAAAGTGCAGCCCATTTATATCTAATTTTAAATGTTTTAAAAACTTTAAAAACTTTTATTTCAGAAAAGCAAGCGAAACATTATGGTATAAATTAAAAAGAAAATGTCAATTTGGAATCATACTTGATTTAAATTTCTTGTTTGAACGTCCTTAATTGGCATATTTGCTACTGAAAATACTTAGATTATAATTTAAATATCTAAATGAGAAAAGTAGAAAGATGAGTATTAAATTATGATTGCTGCAGCTTAATCTTTATTTTAACTAAAATGTAATTAAATATATTTTCTTAGAAGCTTCATTTCTGTAAATTTTCCATAATATTAGCATTTTAATATTGATTAGTAATATAAAATAGTAAAATATTTATATAATAGAAATCATTGGCTTTGTTTACATTTTCCTAAACAATTTTAATGTTTTGAGAGACTTAAAAGTGCTGTATAATTGGACATGATTAACTATATTCTAGCTTATTATTTATTTTAGTATAATGCACTTGATTTTAGATGAGAATGTTTTCATCTTATAGGGGTATGTTTTGGGCACATCTTCAGCATTTTATATTTTCTGATTAAATTTTTTAATTTTTTAATTTGCAAATGTCAACAAGGGAAATTTATATATTTTAACACAACTATTGATGGAATATGTAAACATTAGTTTATGTAAAGTCTTTCACATTTTTACACTTATATACAATTGAGATGTCTTAATAGAAGTCCTCTAACTCATACGATCTAATTAGTTGCTTGATAACCAATTATAGATCATAGAAAGTACCAGATTGGCCCTGAGTCAGGACAAATTGAATTCATTCTAGTTGTTTTAAAATGTTCAGTTTGAAAAAAATTAAAACAACAATAAAAAGTGCAGATCTGGAGAGAGTAGGTTGTTTTCTGTTTAAACAGGAAAGATGCAAACGAAGTCGATGATATGCATATGTCCAAAACCTAAGTGCAATAGAAAATAGGTATGAAGTTTGCTAATTTTTGCTTATATTTTACTTATACTCTATTTTCTCGACTAAAACATGTTACTGCCCTGGAACAAATTAAATACTAAATCCACAAGCAAATGATTTAGTTCCATTCTTAAACTACTTATAAATCATCTGCAAGTGACTTAGTCATCTGAGTACCTCAGTTTCTCTATCAAACGAGTTCATCATCAGCAACACACACACACAAACACACACACACACATCTACATCTGTATCTATATCTATATCTATATATCACAGATATTGTAAGAATTAATAAAATCAAGTCTGCACAGTTAGCCCTGGGGAAGAAAATACTCTGAGGAAATACGACATGACAATATCAAAGAAAATGTCTTTCTAACAAAGAAACTACACGTACTTGTGTGAGGTTGACAGAACAGAACGGCCAGCGTGCATGCAAAGAGCAGTATTTTAGGGCATGTAAATTTCTGCATCCTCATATAGAGCTCCTCAGAATTGCATTTTAAAAGTGTGCAGGAATTACACTTCAAATTTTAAAATAGCTTACTTGCTGCAAATGTTTTCCAAAGCTTCAAATGACCTGATTTTTGCAGTTAAATATTTTGAGTAAAATTACACATAATGAAGAGACAGAATTAACATTGTCTTCTACTTCTTATCCTATCAGTAGTGTTAGCAGATGTTGTATTCTATTTTTTCTGCTTAATTGCATAATAACAGATATATGTGAATATGGATGTGAGAGTATATGTGTGTGTTAAAGAATTTGTTTATTTGCACATATATAAGAGCTGACCTACTAGGCTTCCTATCTGTGCATTTTCATACTTAGAAAATTTATGTAAAACTTAATTTTTCAAATGGAGTAAGTGAACTAATATATAGGGCAGCTGTATTATTGAAATTGACAGCCTCCATTATGTAAAAATTATTATGAACCAATGTTACATATGGACAATCATATAGATCTTATTATCCATTGCAATTTATCTAATTAAGGTATCATCACAAATCCTATTGTATTAAACACACAATAATGAGTGACAGAGATTATACCCCTTGTCTTCAAAATACAGTATATGCCTAGTTGTATCGTAGCTCCAGAATTTAAGTAAAAGCATTTTGTATTGCATGGCATCTTGCAGTCGCGTTTAGCATTCTCTCACTCATAGAGAAATCTTATGCAACTTACACAGAATTGGTGGGAATGAGAATACGGAGTACATTACAAATGTCAAAGAGATCAGGTGGGATAAAATTGCGACTTCAGCATATCCAAAGAGGAGAAAAGCCTTTCTAAACAAATTTATTTGGTTTGGGAATTTTCCAAGTTTGCTTAACATAAACTACATTTTAATTCTAGAATAATCAGTGAGAGGGAATGGATTTATAGTCAGTATATAAGATTTGAAATACTTGTACTCTTGGAGCTACAGGTTCAAATCTCGGTAGTTTTCCATTCTTTGGTGGTGGCTGAGTTAAGTACTGTGAATATGTATATACATGGGTGAAGGGATGTTTTACAGATGCAGCATCCAAAATGAGAGCATTGGTTGCACTGTGTGAAGATCCCAATACAATTTTCCTAAGAACGGAGTGTGTGGCTCATGAATGACTGCAGTTTCTGGGAACCTTGCCAAAAACCTAGGGCAACCAAGAGAGAGTGTGGCTTTGCTTTAAAGGAGATTAAACTCCCTTATTAAAAGCTCCCTCTACTGCACCATTGTGGGGGTTCACTCATTACTTTTTTTCATGTTAGATGATGAGTTAATACACATGGCTAAATACAATATCTTAATTCTCCTCTTCCTCTCTGTCTAAAGAGGTTTCTAAACTTACAACCACGAGCCATGGCTGAGGTTATTGATTTAGAACATCACACACAAAACACAGTTACAAGAGAAATATTGTGTGCACTGGATGGATAATCACGTAACAGGCAAAGCATGACCCGTCAATGTTAGCTCTGCAAGAATATTAAAATATTTTTAAAAACTAGAGTGACAAGATTAATTTCCCAGTGAATCACTTAGTTGCAAGTTTTTTAAATATGGCCTGAGATCTTACAGCATACCACAGGATTAGATAAGAGAATATGAATACATCAAAATGACACATTTTTGTGTTTGCTTTCTGTTGTGCTTTGGTCATTATAGTTGTATTTATATACTTATGAAGAATTAGACAAGCAAAAAAAGCGATCAGATTAACCAAAATACTTCTTTGTAGCTTTTTTCCTATTGCCTATCAATCAATAAGGCCTCAACCTCTCTATTTTTGTGTACAGAACTAAATTCAACACATTAAAACTTACATTTAATAAATATAATTTATTACAAAATAGTAATAAGTTATAATGTTTTTCTGAGATGACAAATGAGAGAGAATGTGAACTAGGGTTAATGAAAGGGCAATGTTTCTGCCACTGTCAGTGTGTTCTTAGTAATCTCTGTTTCTTAAAAAAGCCAGTGTTATGATTTAATCACAATGCGATATTATGATTTATTCAATGTTTAATACGAAATAAATATGATACAAGATCCCCAAATATTTTTGTATATTATAATGAAATTTGGTAAATTGCAAATATTGCAATGACATCTCAACTCACAGGAACTTCTGATAACCTATTTACACCTCCATTTATATTTATGTTGACATCTCTATTTATATTTACATCTCTATTTATATAATAGAAAAACAAAGTTATTGTAAAAGTGAAAGACACTATTTTTCTCTAATAGTGATATTTGTGCTAAAATTAGCAGTTTTGAATGAGGCTTATAAAAGAAGGAAATAAGATATAAAATATTCTTCTCACAACTAATTAAATTCATAGGTAAATCATAAAGCCAGTCTTAGCAAATATAGTAAAAGTCCATTTGATATCAGAAGTCTTCCTAGGAATTAGTGATGTAATTCAATTCTGCAGAATACTCACATTGTGATTTCTAAACTTCATCTTGAAGACAATTCAGTGGTGCATATATATAATCTCAGCACTTGGGAGACTGAGGCAGGAGAATTTAAAATTCAAGTTTCTCCTGACAACTTAGCAAGACAGTGTCTCAGTACAATCATCATGGAAATCAGTGTGGAGATTTCTCAAAGAAGTAAAATTAGAAATTCCATATGATTCAGCTTTTTCTCTTCTAGGTATCTTCCCCAAAGAGCTAAAGGCCATACTGCAGTGATATGTGTATACAATATTTACAGCAGCACAACTCACAATAGCTCAATCCTGGATGCATCCTGTATACACAGCAACAGACAAATGGTTAAAGAAAATATAGCAACTATACAGAACAAAATAGTACTTGGTGATAAAGAAGGCTAAAATTGAGACATTTGTAGGGAAATGAAAATTTTGGGAAAATATAACTTTGAGTAAAATTAACAGGTCACAAAAGTTTAAATACTATATGGTATCTTTCATTGGAGTAAGGCAAGTGACAAAGAAAGATAATAATAATAAAGGATAGAAAGAAGAAAAGAGGAAGCTGGGTCTGTTGCAAATGAGTAGGGGTCAAGGAGACTGAGGAAAAAGAATGTAAGTAAAATTAAGAGATTCATGGAAGGAAACCTCATAACTTCAATGAATGTAAATATTATATGTCATAAACCTAAGATTAATAATATCAACAAGAGTGAAAATAGGGAGAGAGAATTTAGAGGTAGAGGGAGGGATGAGTTAACGCACATGGCTAAATGGAATATCTTAATTCTCCTCTTCCTCTCTGTCTAAAGATGTTGGTAAACTTTTCACCACATGCAGTGGCAGACGTTATTAATTTAGAACAGCCCACACGAAACACAGTTACAAATACTGTGTGCAAGTGGAAATATTGTGTGCAATGGATGGATAATCACATAACAGGCAAAATGTGACCCTTTGATGTTAGCTGTGTAAGAATATTATTTTTTTAATTAGAGTAACAAGATTAATTTCCCTGTGAATCACTTAGTAGGAAGAGGAAGGAAACTAAAAAAAGGCATGCCAAGAAATGCATGTACCTACTCCTAAAGAATGTAAATATCATGTAAGGCAAAGATGTATTAATAAAAAGTTTCAAATAAAAAAATAGATGCCTGGGGCTGTCCCTCAGTGCTAAGTTTCTCTGTGTTCAATTTCCAGTGTTAAAAAAATCATCTGGACATAGGATATTGCAAATTAGATATTATATGTTCTCATTAGTATTGGTTTGGTTTAGTACAAAGGTCAGGAGCTCTGAATGAAAGACTGTTTTGATTTTTGCTTTGCCCTTTCATTTCTATGTGAAAAATTTTGAGATTTATATAATTATTCACAGATAGCATAATTATCTACATAGCAAAAAATTAGAAATAAAATGATTTTAATGAAAACTTTTTATAGATAAAAGCATTATTGTTTAATAGAAAATTCAGTTACATTTTACCTACCTGCAACAAAAACAAACAGAAAGAAAAAATGCACAATGTAAGTTTAAAAGATGCCACTTATAGCCACATTATAAAGTACCAATTATAAGAAAACCAGCTTTTTTTGAAGAAAAAGTTTTTTATTCGAAGAATCTAAATAGAGAATGGACTAGGTTCATAGATGGGAAGATTTTATTAACTGTAAATGTGAATGCTCCCCAAACTGACATTTTTTTCTATGACAAACTACATTTATTTTTCTATTTTTTCATTAATTTTATTCATACTTTTAAGTTATACAGTACAGTTACATTCATCATTGGGATCTTGTACCTTACATGGCAGGTCTTGGTTCTCATTTTTATCCCATGCACCTGGCTTCCCTTCACCCCCCACTCCACCTTTTTCTATTTACAAAGACTTTGTATCCATTTTTTCATTTTCTCATATTTTTCTTTTCCCTTCTTTCCTTTCCCCTACCCTCCCCACTTCCGCTATTTCTTTAGTCCTTTTCTTTCTATTTCACATGGTCATTTGAACCTTATTTGAACTTTTATTTTTTCACACCAGAAGAAACCATTTGGTATTTACACGTGTGTCCTTTTTGTTTCACTAGAAAGTATGTCCTCAATATATGTAAAATGGAGTACTACTCAGCCATAAAAAATGAGAAACTAGAGAAATTTACAGGTAAATGGACCCTATATTTTTGGTACATGAAAATCCTGAAGTTTTTACAATGATTTTTATTAACATAGTTTGGACATTTATATCAAAGAGAAAGTGGCAGAAATTCCAAAGCCATTCCTGTGAAGAATAGAAAAAAATACATTGCTTTATCACATGTTATAAAATATTATACACTTATGGTAACTAAACCAGCAGTATTTGTCTTCAAACTAAGAAAAGAACAAAAGATGTAACAGAAAGCATAGGAAGAAAAAAAATGGATCATTGGTTTATTATAAAGCCAGCTATGTGAACTTACAAATCTGTGATCTGTGTGAATTTGCAAATTTTTTAAAAATTATGCCGTTATGATTAGCTATCTATATGGATTTATGTACAAGGGGTCATTGTACTATAGAGGGGAATTATTCTAGGTAGATTAAAAGCTTTAAATGAAATGTAAAGCAACGAGACTTAGAAGTCAGTAGAGATGAATAGCATGTGACATACAATAGGAAATAACATTAAAAATAAAGTAGCAAAAAAAAGAGGGATAGTTTTGCAGTTTTTCTAAAATTGTCTAAGTCTACAAATAACATTTAAAGACAATGAGTTGCAATTTTCTCTATTTTGCTGAATATTAAAATATAGTTAACAATAAGAAAATAAGACTCTATTAGGAGACTGGAATATAGCCATACAATTGGTTTAAATTAGTAAATCATTTTAGAAAGAATTATTCCAAGATCTGGTGCAATCAAAGAGGACCATGTTGGTATCCCAGAGACACTTTTCTTGGATGCAACTTAGGGAAAGATGAGTATCTGAAGACACATGTTAGAATGACCATAGCCTCATTGTCTTTGCTGAAAATGGGAAATAAATCAATTTTCCATCAATAGTAGATTATTTAAACACATTATGATATATACAAATTATATATAAGTAAATACAAATAAATAACTGGTATAAACAACAATATGAATAAATGTTAGGATTAATATATAAGGAACAAAAATTGCACAGAAATGTATACAGTTGATTTAATGGATAGTTAAAATAAGAAACAATAAGCAATGCTTATTGAAATTAAATATAATTTCAGTACCTCAGAAATATAAGCAAGTGAACAATAAAATGACATTCAAAAAAGAAGCTATCTCCTGAAAGAAAACATAGCAACATGGGAAAAAATAGTATAAAGTACCTCAAAGTAGTGAAAGTACTGTATTTAAGTAGCTGGGATCTCAATGTGCATTCAATAATATTATTACATCTGTTGTAATATACATATACACATATCATTTATCTTTTACTATATAATAAATGTCCTTTATGATCTAGGAAAAAAGCCTAACGAAATAGCCATATATTATGTATTTTTCACTGAGAATAATTTATCATATTTCATAATTCTAGAAACTGGATCATTTGTATTTTGGAAGCATTTAAGCATTTCAACGAGCTAATAAGGTTCTGTTTCTGCCAAATGTTTGCAAACCCTGGCACTGACCTTTATGGATGCATGTTAAGAGGAAGTTGTCCTGAAATAGCCATGGAATTCATAGTTGGGAAGTTCATGAAGACAGCCTTAACTAAAACAAATATAGTACTTTCACTCTCATGAAAAACAATCAATTAATATTTTCTTTGCACTGGGCGGGGAGAGAAGGGGTATATTAATTTCTGGATAAATTGTTTCACAGATCATGCTGTGTACCTGGCATCTCTTCTGACAAATGTACACTTTAGCTTTGAAGCTCTTCCTTATTTCTTCTGGGTTTAGGTTCCTACAGAGACTTTTTCATGGTCCACGCTTGGTCACTGCATAGGAATAAATAGTGAAGATTTTGTCTATTATCCTCTTACATTTTATTCTAGCACGTATATCATTTCTAGATCTTTATATATTTTTGTTCCATGCCATACACTTACTATATAAATTGTTTCTCACCTTCTTCTTAAAAAAACGTCAAGGTGTAAACATTTGTTTCTAGGGAATGTGGTAAATTAAGGATGGGGAAAGTTTGATCAGTGGATACCAAGTTACTGTTAGGAGTAAGAGTTTTTTCTGGCTATTTCCTAGAGGATAACTGTGGTAGATGACAACTGTGTACTTTATAGCCCGTAAAGCTAGAAAAAAAGCTATTGAATTTTTCTTAAGAGAAATAGTACATGTTTGATTAGATAGGTTTTTTAACCTGTTTTATTTATTTATTTATTTTTTTGGTGGTACCAGTGATCGAACTCGGGACCTTATACTTGCAAAGCAGGTGGCAGAACCACTGAGCTAAATCCCCAGTTTAACCTGTTTTGAACATTACACAATATATATGTGTATCAAAATTTTGTATGATATCCCATTAATATGCATACTTTGAATTTTGAAGAAAAAGTAAAATAATGAAGGAAAAATTGTTTCTAAAACTTACTAAACATAATTTAAATGCCATGACTGAAATTTCCACCACTGAAAATTTAAAATCTTAAATTTTTTTGATGTTCTATTATATATTTAATATTAGGAAAATCACACTTATTTCAGAGTTGAACATTTAAGTTTCAGATAAAATTTGTAAGATTTTTATATATTTGCTGTTTTTAAAATGACATAAGTAACCATACTTAAAACAAAATAAATATTCTCTTGAAGCATATAGGCATATCCAATATGGAAAAAAGACAAACAAAAACAGCTTTCTTGATAAAAAATAAATTAAAATTAATCTAAGCTTCTTGATATCTAAAAGAATAAAATAAAACAAACCAAACAGAATTGAGAACTGTATAATCAAACTGGTTCAAAACTTAAAGGTTCAAATCACATATTTAAAAGGCAAAATTTTCACACATTTTGTAAATACTCAGTTGCTTAAGCAGTACAAATGCGTTAACATTTTTGTCAAACAGGCACAGCCAGCTTCCCAGTGTCTGGTGTCATGCAGAAGGAGGCTGTTCTCAGCATGTGCCTTTACTTCAACTGTGATCATGCAAGAGTTCACCTCCTTGGACCAGTTTGAAAATGAACTGCCCAAAAGGGAGCACAATGTCCATTCTGGGGTAAAGTAAATTAGCTCTGAACTTCATGGAAACTACAATAACTCCTAGACAACACCATTTCACCAATAACACACCAGGACAGATTTCCATCAGATATGTAAAGCAATGCCATGATTTGACCATAATGGTAGTTCCTGTGCATTTCACAGTGATTGGAGAGTCAGCTTTTTTACTTTTTGCTGTTTTCCTTTTATCTTTGTCTCTTTCTTTCACTTCTATCTTGCTTTTCATTTTGCCCTGATGTCTCTTTTTCTAGCGTGATAGTCACTCTTACATCTCACCACATTTATAATTATCATGTTCTGTCATATATAAAAGCCCATCTCATGTAGTTTTATATATGCTAAAGGAAGATACCAACTGATGATTGAGACTATGAGTTAGTTCTCTTTTTCAGGTTTAAAGATTTTCCAAGAGAATTGCAATCATATCACTTAAATCTTTGCCTGTATTTTAAATATCTGTGTTCCAGGTACAGTTGACTCTCCAGTTACGACTGGCCTGACACACAAACAACTTGGGGGCTGGGGATTTAGCTCAGTGGTTCCACTGCCTGCCTCGCAAATGCAAGGACCTCAGTGTGATCCCTGGTACCAAAAGCAAACAACTTGGGTTGCAACCAGAATTTTAACCTTAATTTACAACCAGAGTCTTGATTTACAACCCAAATGTTGCCTTCTTGTGCATCCAGATGGTTTTAGCCACAGATTCTACCCATAAAGAGTTCTGGTAAGAGCATTACAAATCATTTCCTGTGTGGGGTTAACTGAGAAATTCTGGGCCAGTGTCTCTCTAAAGACATTGACATCTGCCTGTATACAGGAGAGAGACCATGAAGGCTTAGTACAATAACCTGAGCTTTCAATTGGCCAACTTGAGTTACACCCAGCCCCTGTGAATGAACTTGGTTTGTTTCCACTGTATCTTACAAAGTAAGGTAATTTAAATGAAAGCATATAAAAATTAAATATAGTAAAGACTAAGACTATGTTTCAGAAATATGTACAAAGCTTCTAATCTGAAATGTTTTAGGCCACATGTCATGCTTTACCTGTCTTCATTTTCATAGTACTTCTGCAGTCACTTGATCAATTAGATATTTGAAAGTTACTTTATGTCTACCTGTGTACCTGTCTATCTGTATGTCCATCTATCCTCTCATTCTTTCAGGTCTGTTAATAGACCAGAACTTTTTCTCCACATATGTTTGGATTCTAAGCTTTTTTATCCACTCATTTTTCATTTTTATGTTGAAAATATATTATGACTTTAATACTCTTCTAAGTTTCATGAGTGTACTTAGGGGAAAAATCCAGACATCAATGAATTTATATTTTACTGGAGAAGAAACTTAATCACCCTCCATGTGTCAGGCACTAAGCATCACACACAGTATTCCATTTAATCTTCAAATTGACACGGGGAGTCACATACAACTATTATTTTTAATGTAGCCAGCAACTGTTGTTTATCTTATATAAACCACATAATGTTATGGGCTTATTTTGCTTACAATAGAGTAGGAGTAATACATATGATATAAAAATAATGAGAAAAAAGATGGAATATTTGTGGATTTGACTGAAACAGGAAGGCTTTTCTGAAGAAGATATGAGGGGTTGATAAAAGAAGAAAGCAACAAGAGTAAAAAAGACAAGTAGAGATTTTGTGAAGCATTTCAGAAAAGGGATATTTTTGTAAGTAAAGGTTCTAGCCCTAAAATATGAACTCCAGAAGAGAGTACACTATTTTATGACCAATAAATAACTCCCGTTTTATTTTCCAAAGCAAGCTGAATAAAAGTGTGAGATACTGTCAACTTTTGTTTAATCTGAAGTCTTGTTTAGTTAGTAAATGATTCAAAGTATGAATAACTTGGAAGCATGTTCATTGTTAGAAGAAAATATTTGGTTTGGGCACATATGAACAACCCAAGCATTTGTTTCAGTTGAAAACATTTGTTTCAGGAGAAAATTTGGCTTTCATATTTATGAGTGATTTTCCAAAGTGGCTTCCAATTGCAGCAAAGTAAGCATTTGGTTGGTGGCAGTTATGATAGCCAAATGCTTCTGCACATGTCTATAAAGGCCTGGGGACTCTCATGGGGTCCAGGGACTCTGATTATGCTTTTATTGATTGTCAGATTGACAATTTGTCACATGGCTATGACTTAGAATAACCCAAACTTTCATTTAAAGGAAAGTAAAAATTTACAGAAACTAACAACATTTCAAAAAAGCTCCTATGGTCTTAAGAAGGACAATTATAATTTCCAAAATTCCCTAACCTTTTAAGAAACAAAATATGTGTGGCAGAAAATAATAATCTTTAATCATTTCTGTATCCAGTTATTATTCAAACGGTTTTAAAAGATTGCCTATACCCAGAGAAATCTTTAATATGACAACCTTGGATCTATCATTTGCTTAGGTTAACAGAACAGTAGGTTCACTAAAAAAAAAGTACAGTCAAGTTTTAAGGTTATTGAAAAAAAATCTAAAGTAAAATGAGAAATTGTGGAAAACTTCTCAAATCTGTTCTTCCTTTTTTTTCTTTATACAGAATATGAAGTAGGCACAGCATCCTGCACCCTCTTGTGGCTATGTGATTAAGGATACGAAGAGAACTGATAAATCTGTCATCTGATCAGCTTTACAAAAACCTTGTTCTCTTTCTGTTTCTTTTTTCCTTTACCTGCAGGCAGAACAAATATGTCAATAATTCAGCATCAACAATGAAGCCAAGAACAAAGCCATAGACTGAGAGGTGACAATACACAGGATTGTTCCATGAGCGAGAAGTCACCTCTTTTGGTAAAGTTATGGTATTTAAAGGTCTCTTTGATAGGATAATATAACATTTTATTAACTACTTTAAAAACATCATACCAGATTACCAAGTTGTTAATTTTGAAATGATGGGAGTTATTTTTTACATACATAATAAAGATTTTTTTCTTCATTGTGAAATATATATGAAAATATAAAGTCTTCTTATGTCAATACCAATATTTGGGAACTAAATCTTGGTAAATGTATATGTATTTAGATACAGACTTTTACCCAGAACTTAATTTAAATCCTTTAACTTTTAATGTAATGATTTAAGCACTTCATTGCAGGTGTTCTAGTCATTGTCATCACCTTTGGATGTCCATCTCCAGGCCTCCAGTGCCTAACTGAAATAACATTCATCATAAAATCTTGCAGAAAATTAAGAATAGATGGAACTTAGAAATGATTGGATTGTACACTTTATATATGCAAATATATATGATATATAAATTATATTTATGTGCATCTTTTTAAAATGGAAAATAAAGTAACTTCTTTGACTTAGTAATGATGACCCATAAAACACCAACTGCAGCCATTCTATTTGAAAATGAAATATTGAATGTTTTTTAACATTCAGAAGAAGGTAAGGATGTCGACTCTCATCTATTTTATTCAACCTAGAAATGAATGTTCTAGTCTGGGGATTAAATCAATAAAATAGAATTAGAAAACATATACATTGGCAAAAGAATAAGAAAATGGTTTCTGCTTACAGATGACATGATCATCCACATGTAGAAAATTCAATGGAATCTACAAAGAAAAATGCCCTGGAACTAATAATTTAATTTGTCTAAGATTACAGGATATAATATCAATATGCAATAACCAATCAAACTTTTGCATAAAGCAAAGTAACATTGTAAATCAAATAATCCAATGTCATTATAATAAGTACAAATCAAACACTGTACTTAGGTTAAAATTTTAGAAGAAACAGGTATAGAATATATATGTTCAGTATCACAATAAGCCATACGTGTTTACCAGATAAGTCATATCTAGAATATATAATAAATTTCAAAATTCAATAATAAAAATCAAAGAAATACAACAAAATAATAACAAATCAGAGATGGGCAGAAGACATAAATATACATTTTATAAAAGAGGTTGCATAAATAGCAAAAACCATATAACAAGATAATTAAAAGCATATACATAATCAACATCACTAATGTCAATTAAATCCATAGGCCAGTGCTAATTAAATTCATATTAATATAATGAATAAGAAAGGTTAAAATAAAAAAGTGCTGATTGTACCAAGTGTTGGTGATAATGTAAAAATACTGAATCACACATAGATCTCTGAAATATAAAATAATACAATCATACTGGAAAACAGTTCAATGTTTATTCATACACTGTATATGATGTGGCAATTATTCTCAAACTTTTATTTCAGAGAATCCAGAAATATTGTGCACACAAAACCTGTATATGAGCATTCTAGGCAATTTATTCATTACATTCAGAAAACAAAAATAATGCTGATGATCACCAAAATATAAATGATTGAACAAACTGTGGTACATCCACACTGGATAGTACTACTGATATCAAGAAATGAACAGTTGATTCACAAAAATGTATGGATGAATTGCCAGGGGATTTTCCTGAGGAGAAAAAAAGTGAGTCCAAATACATTCCACATGACTTAATTTATAAAATGTTCTTGCTATTTCAAAATTACAGAAATTGAAAACAGATGAATAGGTATAAGTACTCAAAATGGAAACATATAGCTACATATGTGTAACTATGAAAGAAGAGGAAGAAGCCTTGTGAAGATAAAAAAAAAAAGTTCTGTATCTGGACTGTATCAATGTTTATATCTGGATTGTAATGTTTTACTACATTTCTATTGTATTGCAAGACGTTACCACTGGAGGAAACTGGGTGAGGTTTGTAAGCGATATCTCTCTATTTTCTCTTACAAGTACATCTGAATTTAATTTTTAAAGAATCTGTGAAAGACATAAGCCAAGTAATATGTTTTTCCTGTTATATCCTTGAGGAAAACACATTTAGAGAGTTAGATTACTTTTTGAGGTCATGCAGCTAATCTGTTTGGGAACTGGGACTAACACACAGTCTTTCTGACATCTAAGATAGTGTGTTGTTCTCCTAACCTATTCTGTGCTAACATTAATTTCTCATATAGCAAGGCTTAAAACTAAGGCTAACATCTTGTGCTACCTACATAAATGAAGGCAGCCTAGGGGGCCTGAAATGAACAAATGCTATGCTCCAATCCATAAGGTACCGAAGCCAAAAGTCTTTATCAACTGGAATTATTCCTGAGTAGCAGATTTTGGTTCCTTACTAGTCTGTCCTTGTGGAACTATTCAAATAAGTCAATAAAAATCTCAATGGGAATCAGGAACAACCTTCCTCTTCGACACTAAACAGCAGGACTTGGTTGTTCACTGTGCTCTAGAGAGCAACTCGTGGTTCTGCATGTCCTGTGGTATGTTCCTCCTCTAGGCTGGGATTTTAGGCACCCAGTAAATAGATATTGATCTAATTTCTCCAATGTTCAATGTCATGTTTTGCCATTATCCATAACCAAGAGTGAAAATCCCTCCCTCACCAATAGTATAATTATAAATTTAATGAAATGAAAAAAGTTTCCTTGTGTAACCAATTACTAATTGTTTTAGTATATGTGCTGCCGAAGAGAGCACAGCCACATTACTAATTGTTAAGTAAGTAAAGCAAATTACTATTATGAGATGTAATCACATTTATGGATCTCCTAAAGAGTTATGTTGTAATCCAATCATGTAAATATATCAAAAATGTCTTGAGTAGTAATTTCATTAGTAGCCTTCAATGTCTTAGTTCTCAAGAAGAAATATAATATTAAAATTTAAATATGAGCATTATATTATCATTTGGTGAAATGCAAAAGGATAGCTCTGGATAATTACTTCTGAGGAATAGCAGTGATATTAATAATAAATCTAACATAAAATAATGCATATAATTCTGAGATTATAATCAGTGATATAATTACTTTTTTAAAATAAATCATTATTAACAATCGTATACCTAGTAATGATACTTGATTTATAAATTACACTGATATCTCAATAGATATACATGTATGGTACATAATCTGTCTCTATAACATTAGGTTTATTTATTAAAGCATAATCAAATATCAAAATTTAAAGAAATTGTTAATGCATTTTAAATTAAAACCAGGTAGTTTTTATTCTGAGTGGAAATGTTACAAAAAAGCATAAATGCTTCGATCAATTCACAGTGAGAGCTGTGATAAAATCATTTGTTTTTTTTTAAGCAACCATGAGTTTAACGGAATGGGTTTAAACAAATTCTCATATCCTAGGTAAAATAAAATCGGGGTAATTTCATCATTTAATTCAAATATAGGATGTCATAAACATGGCATAAGTAGAACACTTCTGCAATATACTGATTTTGCGACATACTGATGAGGAGAAAAATAAATGCCAGAATATAAAAATGATTAAATTAGCTATCATGTAGAGTTCTATATTTTTTGAACAGCTTAATTTAACCAAACAGGTTTTTAAATGACTTTAACATTTAATACTATGGACATTTTTCTCTGTTAAAATGGTTAATGGAAACTACACTGAAATTTACTTTAAAAAACCTTTCAAATTTTATATATGTAATATTCTAAAATCTGAAGTGAATAAATACATGTTTCCTGGTTATTTTCAGGTAGTAACTCTTCTAACTGAACTTCTCACGTGATTGTTTTTTCTATTCTTAAAATAAGTGTAGAGCTGCCACCAGCTATGTATAGATATTTATAGACCATTAAGTATAAATACACACATTTCACTACATAAAATAAAGAAACAAATGGGTTTGGCCAGTCACCATTTGATTAACTTTTAGGATAAGTAATATTAACTTTTTCTCTTACTCTCACTTTTGTGACGTATCTGTGAACGATTTTAGCATCACAGCTCTCCATATTTGGCTACTCAGGGTGTTTTTTTGTCCACAGAAATGGCAAACAACAGGAACTAATTGAAAAGATTTTAAAAATACTACAGCATCTCGAATGATTCATCTCTTAGGAAAATGTAAAGGAAATTATAAGTCGTCATAACCACCCTGGTGGTATGCAACCTGAATAATATAAAAAACATTTAAATATGTTTCTGAGTTTCATATATTTCAGGATACATATGTTCATGCTTTTAACTTAAATCTTAAAAACATTCGTTTTGAAAATTTTGGGGTAATTCTAACACATTATTTGCTTAGTTGAACAATTTACCTAAATGATTAGATAGTTCCCAGGTTTAAGAAGGTTAAAAAGTAGATTCTGTGGACTTCTGAAGTCAAATGTACTAAGAATATTCATGTATTATTTTTCTGAGCCTAGAAGTCAGTTTTATTGTTCAATGGCTACATGGTTCCTTGAACAAGGAGGCAGATAGGACTATTTATTGAATCATATGTCCTGGGATTCACATTTTAACATGTTTGTTCTGAGAAGATATTAAAGACAAAAGAGAAAATTTCCCTTTTTAGTATACTGCTGGTAATTGAGTGTCGGAGAAATTATATTTTAAAATTACATACTAAATGAATGAACATGTTTAATAATTTTATCATGAAAAATAAAATAAAATAAAATTCCAAACCATAAGTTAACCAAAAATCCTTGTAAATCATTTGCTTCGTTGATAATGGGTAGACTAGAAGCATAGATTTTTTTATATTTACATATAGGTGAACCTTGAATGTAATCATCCATATAGATTTAAAACAAAAAAATGGTAAAATAAATTATATATTTATATGATTCAGCACTTGGATTATATTTTCCTAGTTTTTCAACATGTGATTGCCCAGGGAGCAAAACCACTAACTATAAGTCTTGATATGTGTTTGATCCTTCTTTCATAGTAATAAGATTTTTAGCTGTTTAATAACATTCCAGAATAAATAGCCCATTCCTGAGGCTTTCTTAGAATTATCTATTGCCATAAGACTGTGAATACTACTGGGGACATTTCCTAGCAGATCACTGCAAGATCTTTTATCCAGCTGCTTAGAAAATGTATGTGATTATTGAAATTGCAAATCAATCCCCAGAGATTGATTTCAAATTCTGATACAAGCTCAGTACAAAGCCAAGAGCAGCCTAGATCCCTATTAACCTGTTAGCAGTCATGGATGATAGATAATCAGAATTACACACAAGTGATGAATTTCTATGTTGTTTAAATTTCTACTCTTGAAGACTCTTTTACTCACATCCACGTCCACTTGAAATAACTCAGTGTGTAATACCCTTGACCATTCTCATGCCAAAAGATAGGGAAGGAAGAACAAGAGTAAGTTTAAGATGTGAATAACATGGAGTGATTTAACCATGATGGAAAGTTACAGTGTTCATAAGAGATCAATTTCCAATTACTTTACAGATCTTTGTCACAACATTCATCTCTTTGTGGATAATATTTAATAATCATGCTTACATATTTTAACATAAAATAAGGGTGGCAAAGAAGAATACAAATTAGTTATATGAAAAATATTTTCCCTCAAGGAATTGATATATAATCCAACTCTCATGAATAAAGGTTTAAATTACTCTTTAATTATAAGTACAAATATTCCATATACCTATGATAAATTCAAAATATTTAAAAATTTTTCTCAATATGTAAAGGATTTTTCTACATAAAAGTAAAAATTAATTTTGTTAAAATTATTTAATAGGTCTTTAGATATTTTATTTTCTATTTTGGTGGTTTTTCTGGTATAATGTTATTTTGAGTTGAATAAGCAAGATATATATGGTCTTTCCACTTAAAGAGATAACTAGATCCTTGGTGCTATTAATTGCTTATAAAAATTTTAATCTTAAGGATCAAGTACATAATTGTGCCTTGATAGACTATATTTGCTGGAAAGAACATATTCATTAAATTGCATAGGCTTTGTAATTCAATGTGATTATTGGGGGGTGCTCCAGAAAGCATTTATTTGAGGTATTTGAGGTATACTTATTATAGTGTAGACAGTTTGAAAGAGAATACATTTCACTTAGTATTTCATTTAGTATTTTTGGCAGTGTGATATAAGACCATTTGTTTGTTGCAGCCACTCTGATTTTTCTGATACAGAAAAAGGAATTTTATTGCCCTACCATTCACTAGTAGTGGTTGAGAATAGGGGAGGGAAAGAGACATCAAAAATAAAATTTTAAAAATTAAATATATACTCCTAATTCAAATATAGAATGAATACAATGATTTATTAAACTTTTTAACAAGGGAATTAGCAGGATGGTAAATCTGGTGGCAAGATCATTTTGAAAGAATTTAGTAAAATGTTGAAACTGGGCATGGTGGTCCATACTGGTGATCCCATCATTCTGGGTGGCTGAGGCAAGAGGAAGGCAAGTTGGAGTTCAGCTTCAGTAATTTAGTGAGACCCTGTTTCAAAACAAAAAATAAGGGAAGGGCTGGGGATATAGCTCAGTGTGAAGGTCCATGGTTTAATCTCCAGGACCAGTGCCATCACCACCACAAAAGCAAAAAGTCTATTGCCAGGTTAGATACAAACTGGGTTAATTCTGGTTAACATTGGACTAGTCCATAAAACTATAACTTTGTGGTTGTCTTTCTGCAGTACAGGTGATTTTGGCATCTCAATTGGATGAAAATCTACAGGTTATCACCTAGCCACCTAGTGTCTGAATCCGATTCAATAATAAACAGCAATCTTGTTTACTTTTTCAGAGAACCAACTATTTATTTCATTGATTCTTTGTATAATTCTTTAAGCCACTATTTCATTAATTTTAGCTCTACTCTTTATTATTTATTTCCTTCTATTAATTTTGGATTTAGTTTGTTCCTGCTTTATTTGAGATTGCTCTTTTTTTTTTTTTTTTCCTTCAGTACTGGGAATTGAAGCCAGGGCCTTTGCTCTGAGTTATATCCTCAGCTTTAATTTTTTTAATTTATTAATTTTATTGCTACATTTTAGATATACAATATGATGACATTCATCCCTGGGAATTTATACCTTTACATGATGTATCTTGGTTCTTATTTTTGTCCTCATTCCTCTTCCCTCCCATCAATTGCTTCACCCCTCCCTATTTACAAAGAATTTATTTCCAGTTTTTCCTTTTCTCATATTTTTTCTTTCCCTTCTTTCCTCTCCTCTACCCCTCCTGTTTACCCTTTGGACCTTTTCTTGCTATTTCACATTGTCTTTTATACATTCTGATCCTTATTTTCACTTTCAGTTTCTCATACCAGAGAAATGAGTTGGTATTTACACATGTGCGTCCTATTTATTGCACCAACAGAGTGAAGATACAACCAAAAATGTGGGAAAAATTTTTCCAGCTGTTTCTCAGACACATGTCTACTGTCTGAAACATATAAAACACTTCAAAAAAATCAGATCTTCAAAATTTAAACACTCAATAAAATCTGAAGTGTTCATCAGAAATGAACAGACATTTTTCAGACAAAGAAGTAGAAAGAGCAAATAAATATATGAAAAAAATGTTCAACATCATAGATCATTTGAGACATGAAAGTGAAAATAACTCCGAGATTCCAGCTCACTCCAGAAGGACTGGCTGCTATCAAGAAATCAACCAATAACAAATGTTGTTGGGGTTGTAGGAAAAAAACAAAACAAAACAAAACTACTCCACTGTTGTTATGAGTGCAGACTGGTGCAACCACTGTGGAAATCAGTATGGAGATACCTCAAAGAACTAGGACTAGAGGACCCATTTAACACAGCTATTCCTCTGATGGGTATCTTTACAAAAGAATTAAAATAATTATACCACATCAAAATATTTGCAGCCATGTTTATAGCAACATAGTTTGCAATGGCCAAAATTTGGAAACAGCCCAGTTGCCCAGCAACGGGAGCCTGGCTAAAGATAAACATAAAATGGAGTACTATTCAGCAATAAAGAATGAGAAACTGTAGACATTTATAGATAAATGGATGCACATCAAGGCCATACTCTTAAGTCAAATTAATGTGATTTTAGTAAGAAGATAATTTTTATAAGCTTTCAATGTGCTTACAACTGGTAATATATTTTTCTAAAGGCTTTTTGTCATTTTCTGAGTATTGTACTAAAATATTATTTTTAGGTTTCCTACAGCAAATTTTACAAAAATGTGACTTACTAGTCCAGCAATAGATTTAAAAAATATTCCCCTAACTTTATTGGTACATTTTACATATACAGTACAGTTACATTCATCATCGGGATCCTGTATGATTATATGACATATCTCAGTTATTTTTTCCCCATTTCCCTGCCCTCCCTTCACCCTCTCCACCCTTCCCTATTTATAAAGACTTTATTTCTATTTTTTCTTTTATTATATTTTCCTTTTTCCTTCATACCTTTCCCCAGCCCTCTTAATTCCCCTACTCCTTTAGATGTTTTCTTCATATTACACAATATCAATTATACATTTTGATCCTTTTTTACTCTTTTAGTTTTTCAAACCAAAAAAACTATTTGGTATTTACACGTTTGTTCTATTAATTTCACTTAAGACTATGTCCTCAATGTGCATCCACTTAGCTATACATATCTGTAGTTTCTCATTCTTTATGGCTGAGTAGTACTCAATTTTATATATATGCATATAACTGCATCTTCTTTATCCAGTCTCTAGTTGATTGGTATTTGGGCTGTGCTACTATAAACATGGGTAAGCATATATTAGTGTAGCATGATTATTTTAATTATTTTGGGAAGATACCCAGCAGGGGATTAGCTGGGTCAAATGGGATTTCTAATCCTACTTGTTTGCCATATTGATAACTCCATATTGATATCCACTGGTCTGCATTCCCACCAAAAAAATCTTAATAGTTAATCTTAGATAGGCACTAGAATAGATTATGGCCTACATTTAATTCCTAGGTTTATATTTTTTCCATTTGTTTATAATAAGAAAACATATCTTAATGTACTAAATATACAATATTATTTGTTTTATTGAATAGTTTCTACAATACTTTGCAAGGCCTGGATGTATCTCAGTGGCACCAAGCCTCCTGGAAAGATTAAGGTCCTGAGTTTAATCCCTGGTACCACAAAACAAACAAAACAAACACACCTAAATACAATGTTTTTTCAAGTTTTTTGATTAAAATAATAAAACAAAATACTAATAGTTCAATTACATTGCATTTAAATTCTCTATATTAAAATATACCTACTTGGCCTTGAAATTAATTTAATGTTTCCAAAAATGTTGATTGTAGGATAGTTAAGTATGAGAATATTTTGCTATGGGTTTTGTCATTTTTCCTTCTGAGCAAAATTAGTTTTGCACTCAAAATTAATAGAACTGGAGTAAAGAATTCTCCAAGAATTTCTTTACTCCCTCACCTGATTGCTGATGTACAATAATCACAATTTCCACATAGATTAGTTGTTGTTTTATTTCCCTTTCTTTGTCTAAAGTATAAGCATGTGCTTTCGTGTGCTGATTGTACAGTAAACTGCACTCTGTTTACTTTCCCACTGAAAAATTTATTTACTCCCCAAAATACCTGCTTTCATATTTTATCTTAATTTTTTGTTATTTTATCAATATTGAAGATAATACTTATGCAGTGGCTTCAATAAAACTATGCCATTTATTATTTTTGCACAATATTTCTATGCACTTATCACTGATTTGTACTACCTTTTGCCTAGATTTGTAAATCTTCCTTTAATATAGTTCTAAATGTCAAGTATTTTATCAATTTTATCTCACTGATAAAATTCTTCCAAACTTGCTTCAATTTGTACCTTTTAACCTGGTGTGCAGTAGACAATCTGGGACTTCCTTTCCTCATTTTATCAAGCCATTAATTTTCAAGGGGTACAAGACAAGAGTATAAGTAGAAGCATGCAGGTCTACATCTCACCCTTTTTTCCTTCCCAACCCGGATCCCAGGAAACAGACAGAAAAAAGCAAAGCCAATTCAGGGAGAAATTTCTTCCAATATCCTGCCTAGAGAACATTGACTGCAGTATTTGGTTTCTCAGGACTGAGTCTGAAAGCAGCTGTATCCTTTAGATTCAGTATTTTGCACTTTGATGAAGACATTTTTCAGTGTGTGTTAGATACACCAAAAATTAGAGATTTATATTTCCTTTGCAGTTATCTATGATGATAAGAAAAGAGCAATTATTTATCTCTCTGAGAAGTGATATTTACAAAGCACATACTTATTTAGTTCTGTTTTAGATTTGCCAAAAATCCTACTGTGAGAGGTACCAAGGTACCAGACTGCCTTTGAAAGGTTATGTGGTCTAAATGTTTATCTTCCCCAGTTTTCTGTGTAGATCACTCGTATGATGGTACAGTATTGGAAGGTTTGACCTCTGAGAGGCAGATTGGGCAATGAGGACAGCATCTTAATGAATGGGATTATAAAAAACTCTAAAGAGCTAGCTGGACCCCTTTGCCATCTGAAGGGCCAGCAAAAAGGTGCTGGCTATGTACTAGAAATCCAGTCTCACAAAGTCATCTAATCTACTTAACTTTAATCTTGGATTTCCCAGCCTAAATTTCTGTTGTTGGTAAGCCATTCAGTGGACAGTTTTTTTTTGCTGTAGCAACCCAAATGAACTAAGACAAGGGTTTTGTTCAATTCCGTAAATCTTGTGTTTCTGTTATTGTCCTGGGATTCTACTCTCTCTGTTGTCATAAGTAGTTCTCACTTCTTATCAGCTGAATTCCAGCTTCTAACTTTTAGATGTTGTGGTTCCCCTTCAAATTCTCCTTTATCTTGTTCATTTCTGGCCATTAAAAACAGACAACAAAACCAAAAGTCAACCAACCAACTAGATAAAAACAGTCTGTTATTTCAGTGATGTTACAGGTATAGAAAATAATAAATATATATTTACTTTGCCCAGTATAAGAACATCTACTTTACAGAATCACTATGCATGATTGAAATAATTTATTTCTACCTTGAATTTATAAGTAAATAGAAGCAAACAAACTCTACAAATCACTCATCCACTGGAAACAGTGTCACCAGAATGATTTCATTTATGGAAATGTGAAAGGAACATTTACCTAGTTCAAATATTTCAGTGATTTTCATTGATTTTCTGCTGTTCTTAGGAATCCATCACACATAATGTAGTTGATAAATCCTTGCATAATTTATCCATTTAGAAGAACATGATATGTTGGCTAAAGAGATCTCTGAAGTCATAATTCTTCGTTGTCTTTATAGCCACTTTCATGCCAGACTTCTACTAGTAGCAATGTTAACTTACACTATTCTGTCTTAACTCCAACTGTAGTAAATTTCTCCCAATTTGTTAAACATATCTTAATTATGTGTCTCTGTCTTCAGTTTCCAAAACATGCAGTTCTATCTTTGGATCTCTCCCATTACAGGTCATCCCCTTTCACTTTTCAACTTAAATGTTGCTTTCCTAGGGAAATTTTTCATAGACCTTTCAATTAATCTGATCTTCTTACTATATAGTTTAATAAATTCATGACTTGTCTTTTGGTGGCAACTGTCATTTTCTACATAATTATGTATAATGATTCACTTATCATCTTTCTTCTTCATACACTGAATTTCAACAAAACTAAGAATAGTTCTATTTCATTTTTTTTTCCCATTTTCTGTCTTAATTCAGTGCCATTAATGGTCAGTGTTAAGTGTCAACTCCTTGACTTACAGGATATACCAAGAGCTGGTAAAGCATCACTTCACGGCATGTTTCTGAAGGTGTTTTGGTGAGAGATTGGCATTTAAAAGGAAGATTCAGCCCCACCTAATGTGAGTGGGCCCTGACCAATCAGCTTACAACCTTACTAAGAAAATAGAAAAGAAATGCAGATTTTCTGTCTTCTGGAACTAGGATACATACCTTCTCTGATCTTGACCATCAGAAAGCCCAGTCCTTTGGCCTTTAGGGGCTACAATTTAGACTAACAGCCCCTCAGATTCTCAGACTTTTATCCTAGTGCTCAGTTATGCTCTCAGCGGCTCTGGTTCTCCAGCTCAGAGATGAAAGTTCTTGTGACTCAGCCTCCATAACCAACATGACAATTTCCTGAATGAATAAATTGCTTCTCCTTTTTCTTTTCTCTAGCTTTCTCTCCTTTTCTGTCTCTCCTATGCTACTAATTCTATTTCTCTAGAGAATTACATTTACTATAATATTTGCATTCACTTCCTTTGGCTGATGTTAACAATGATCACAGATTGGTGTTTTTAAACATAATAAATTTATTCTTTTATGAATTGCTAAAATCTAGTATCAGACACCATCCTTCTTACCAGGATATCTTCAGAGAATCTGTTCTTTGGTTCTTCTGTCTTCTGGTGGTTGCCTCTACATTTGGGTTTTATGGAGACCTTGCTCCTATTTGCTGCTGTGGTTACATTGTTTTCCTCATTTCCTATACTTTTCCTGTACGTTTCTTTTATAAGAATAGTCATCATTGATTAGATTTGAGCAAAACTTTAAAAATCCGGTATGATTGCCTGAAGTTAAGATCCTTGATTTAATTACACCTGCAAACATCATAATTTTGAAATAAAATGCTTGTCTCAAGTTCTGAAGATTCAAATGTGGACACATTTTGGGGAACTATCATCTATTCATTACAGTGCTTACTCTCTATATATAGCTCTATTTTCAAGAAAAATACAAAATTTCTTTTATTTTTGATTTGTTTGGTTTTGTTGTTGTTGTTGTTGTTTTGTTTTTTTTTTTGGTACCAGGGGATCTAACTCAGATCCTTACGCTTGCGAGACAGGCCACCAAACCGCTGAGCTAGATCCCCAGCCCCAAAGTTTCTTTTAAGTGTCAATAATTTTTTAGTTTTATTGTGTTTATTTTGAAATATATTTAAGATAATGTCAGTAGTCATCTTCATTTCTTTATCACATGGATCTCATCACAGTACAAGACATAACATGGCAACAAGCTTTTTGCTAAGCAAAAGGCTCCTAAAAGAGAAGCAGGAGTCAGATGAGGATCTGAGGCCACTGTAGTAATTGCTACACATACCAGAGATGATGTTAGGGGAGAGCAGTGGCAATGGTAAGTAAGATATTTTCCAGTTCTAGAAAACAGCTTGCAAAGTGTATAAACATGATTTATTAAATAAGTTGTCTTTGTAAGGGAACATTATGAAAGCAATAATGCAATCTTTTTCTACCAAAACAATAAACTCTTTGTGGAAAAAAACAATTTCTATTCCCCCACCAGATTCCCAGCACCTACAGAATGCTTTACTAGTCTTTGAATAAATGAGTGTATCATTGGATGATTTGATCAATCTGAAAAAGATAATCAAATGGTAGAAAGGCATATCAAATGAAAGACAATTTATATATTCTATAATAACTATTACTAAGAAAAAAGGATACATACATTGTATTAGCTGGTGGCAAGGGCATTAAAATAATTTTATGTGAGAGGTTTTCAGAAACAATTTATTTTATGGGGTAATGTAATGACAGGAGTAGCTAGAACAAATACATATGGAGTGAATCTAAAAGATATAAGAAACAACAATGATAAAACTAAATTTCTTTAGGAAAGTGCTTCAAATTCGTTGCCCTCAACATATATTATTAAAAAAAAAACTACATGTCATAAACAGGACTTTGTAATGCAACTGATTTAGCATTTTAAAGTTAAATTAGGATATGAACAAGTATGAGAAGCGATATCGTACCTGGATTAATCAATTACCTATGACCATTCATTCTGAATTCACTGGATTAAGAAACATCTAGGAGATTGTTTGACAGTGCTCCTGGGTGTCCCTGGGTGGGTTGCAGAGGGGTGGCCTTTGGTGCTGTGTGTGGTCTTTGCCAGTTCCTCTTTGCACTGTTGCCCTGCTCTGCTTCCCTGACACTGTGAACTAGGCAGCTTGGTTGGCCACGTCCTCCTGCCATGTGGTCTTGGCCTTGGAGTCTGCTGATTGTAGATTGAAACCCTGAGCAAACCTCTCCTCCTTTGAGCTGTAGGTACTAGGTATTGTATCTCACCAGTGATGAGAAAGCTAATACATTACAACAATTATTTATTACATTTTTTCTTGAAACACATGCCAGGCTTTTGTTATAAGCGGTGTGACAGTTAATTTTGTACATCACTGTGGATGGGTTATAAAGGCTGGTTACTTAAATGTGGTCTTAGGTGTCTATGCAAAGACATTGTATAGGTGTGGTGACATCTATAAAGTATAAAGTAAATTCCTTTTATTACTGTGACTGAATCTTATTTAGCATTACAATTGAATGCCTTAGCTGCTTAAATTGAAGTTTCCTAGAGAAGAAGAAATTCTAGATGACAGCATTAACACTTGCTGGCTTTCCATCGTTTCAGACTTTTATTCATATTGCAAACTTGCCAGCTTCGCAATCATGGTAGCCAATTATTTAAAATAGCAAATCTCTATGTAGATAGAGACAGGTTTTATTTATGTTTTTCTTACATTTCACTAGAGGCCCTAATTGCCATGGGTAGCCCTAAAGATCTTATTAAAGCATTTGTATTAGTAGACATTATAAGCTTTGAAAAAGTGCTACAGAGAGTTTCCAGCAGTTTACAATGAGACGGTAATCACAGGACAGTTAAATTCAAACTTCTGATAAAAGTGAGAAAGCCAAAGAAAATCATTAGCAATTTCTTGCTGAGACAGTGCCAAGCCCAAGCTCTAGATTTAGACACCCTGTGTCCAAATTCTGGTCCTGCCAATTACTGAAGCTACTGGGCAAGCTACTTACCTCTCAGAAGCCAGTCTCCCATCTGCATAATGACATTATTAATGACTCCTACTTGTAGGGAATGTTGCAAAGATTTAATGAGGCCCTGGATGTAAAATGTTAGCACAATGTCTTGAATATAAAGAACATTTAATAAATTTAGTGGCAATTATTATCCCTTGGCTTTAGAAGTGGTTATACCAATCATACTCACAAAGAGAAATAAAAAGGTAGGAATCTTGTTACAAATATCACACTGATACCTGAAAGAGGAAATGAATTCCAGACATGGGAATAAAATTATTATATTTCTATTTGATTAAGAGGAGGTATATTCATAGGAAAGGAATTAAAAAGATTCAAATATGGAAAATTTTCAAGTGTTAATTGGCAAGTCAGATATAAATTAAAAATTAAAGAACAAAAAGCGAATTTAGAAAATACTAGAGAACAAACCCAAAAAGCAGTAAGAAAAGGTAAAAGACATATTGGGCCAATGTTTTTCACTTTACTTGGGCACTTTACTTTTCAGATCATCTTAAGTTGTAAGTGTGTTTCCTCAAGTAGAGTTCCAACCTTGAAAATAAAACAGACTCAATTCGTAGTATTCCCTCAGAAGGCTGCAAAGTACTCTTCCCACACAACTTACTCTTTTCTTGGCAGCCTTTGGGTAGGGATAGTAGATTCTTAACAGTCTAATGTTCCAAAGTATGTGTGGTGACTACCTGGTCTTATCTATGGATGATAAGAAAAATGCACTTTCCTTTAAATGGCCACAGAGGACTGTAGATGAATGATCTGTCCATGATTGATACACCACCCTGATGATCTTGGAGGGGAAGAAGAGGTAAGGCCTTGCTTCTGGTGTTGTTACCTTTTCCCAGCTTACATCATAAGCCATGGTTATTACCATGGCCATATATGAACTGTAGTGGAGTGTAATAGTCAGTTTTCCAATACTCAAAGCGTTAAGGAAAAATGATTTAATTTAGCTCATTACGTGAGGACTCAGTCCATAATCAGTGAGCTCCAAGGAAGGAATATAATGATAGAAGGTTTGGCAGAGCAAAGCTGCTTATGGCATGATGGCCAGGAAGCAGAGCAGGGAAACAACAGAAGAGAGGAATCAATGAGTGATTCTGTTTATAGTACCTAAGGCCATGCCTCTGTGACCCAACCAGACTTGCAGGAATGAGCTCTTTTAAGCTGATAGACTTCTCTCGATCCATTAAAGTTGATACATCAGGATTAATAGAAACATTAAATAATATCTGCTGTTTGGTATTCTAATGGCATTTCCAGATCATAGCAGTCACCAAGCAATCAATAGTTAAAAATTAAATTTAAATTTTACAATAAATTTTCTATAATGCCAACATATATAAATACTTTTGTGGTTTTAAAACTCCTATAAAGTTACAGGTTTTACCTACAGACTTTCTGGTATAATTGTCTTAAATATATTATTGAATTTAATTTCTGTGTTTATTTTTAAATAATCACAACTTTTTATAAATATACTTTCTATGCTTTTTTGCTAATTGAAATAGTTGTTTTCATCATTCCTTGTGTGATTTCTTATAGAAATAAAGACTACCCAACTACCCAAAGCCCCTCAATTCTGGAAGAAAAACATTGTAGGAATAAACTTAATTAATAATTAAAAAATTAATAAGAACTAACTTTTCACATGCACAAAGAGGTAGATTCTGATGTAGATGCATGAACTCATTAGAAACACACACACACACACACACATACACACACACACACACACACATACGCAATTTTACCTTCTACTTTACAGTGTTAAAAATATTTGTCCAGATGTAGACTCAACGTTGAATGAAGATTTTAAATACTGCAGGTCGTTGTAAACTCCTTTGGCCTCTGACTTGAGGATCTTTGTTATGCTGCTGCTAGCCCACCTATACAAACTCTCTCGCACCATTTGGTTCCAATCTCTGATAATAAGAAGCTGCCTTTGCTATCTTTTGAAAAAACCTGCCTTGCCCCTTAGCACTAAGGGGCTTTTGGTGTGAAATATTCAGAAAAAAATAACACAGTAACAGGGTTGAACTTAGTGCAGCACGGAGGCTATCATTTGAATTCCAGTAGCACATCTTCTCTTAAAAAGAGAGAAGGATGCACAGAAAATAATGTTAATAAAAAATAAACTGCATTCTAAAGTAATGATTTTACCAAATTATTCTCGTACACAAATAGCATTGTTTGAAACTCCTCCAATACATTCTTGCGTATAGCAGATAAATTTTCTAACCACACCAAACACACATTTTATGCAGTCAGGAGCATCTCAAACTTACTTTTTAAATTTTCTTTTGTTTTCGTTTTTTTTTTTTTTTGGTACTGGGGATTGAACCCAGGTCCTTCTGCTTGCAAAGCAGGCCATCGAACCGCTGAGCTAAATCCCTAGCCCTATTTTTCTTTTTTCTTTTCTGTTTGTCTTTCCTTCTTTTCTCGTCCAGTCCTTCACCTTCCTAATTTTTCCCCTTACACTCTTTTGCTTTCAGAAATGTTAAAAATTTAGGCTTTTAGCATTAGTCAGTTAATAAATATTTACATTTTGTAAAATGATGTTGGGTTCCATCACACTATTGTTTTCTCTGCTGTTTGCTCAATTACCAATATAACTGCATTGTTTTTTTTAAAAAAACTCCAAATTATAACAGTTTATAAAAACTACAAGTTGTTTTCTTATACATGTGTCTAAGAATGTGAAATGTGGGCCGCTCTGTAAAAGGCAGCAGGCATGTTTCAGAACAGCTCAGAATTTCTCACTCTCTCAGAGCTAGCTCCTCAGGGTAAGCTCTTTTCATGTGAACAGTCGGAGCACATATAGACAAAGAAAACGTCACCAGTTATTAATACCTTTTCTAACATACTCTTTTCCAATGAGATAGGAATGTATATTTTATCCAAAGCATACCTGTAATATGAAGGAGAATGATAATGATTAAAGAACTGTAGAGGATAAGCACTCTACTTCAGAATCTGACTCCAAATTGTATACAGCGATTACAATGTTGCAAAACTGTGAACTTACTCAACAAAGATATGAGGTTTCCTAGGTTTTTAACACAACAGAACTTTCTGATAAAAAATATTCTATCCAGGAGGAGGTTATTTAATTAAACTTTGGTATAACAAGTATGATTTTTAAAAAAATATAAATATATTTTATTGGTACATTTTAGATATCAATATAGTTGCATTCATCATTGGGGTCTTGTAACTTTACATGATATATCTTGGTTCTTATTTTTTTCCCTTTTCCCTTGCTTCCCTTCCCCCCTCTACCCTTCCCTATTTACAAAGACTTTGTTTCCATTTTTTTCTTTTTCTCTTATTTTTCTCTTCCCTTTTTACCTTTCCCCTACCCCATCCATTTGCTCAACGCCTTTGAACCTATGTATAATTTCTCTGGTTGTGATAAACTGAAAGTGTTACTAAGGGTCAAGATGTAAAATTGATATTTTGTCTGGGGATTTAGCTCAGCGATTTGATGGCCTGCTTTGCAAGTGCAAAGACCCGAGTTCAATCCCTGGTACAAAAGAAAAAAAATAAAATTGATATTTTGTAATAGGAAGATGTCTGATTTTTGAATAAATCTATTGTTTAATTTTAATGAAGAACTCAAATTTCTACATTAAGAGATGTAATTAGTTCTCAGTGAAAAATAACTAACAAATAGTGCATAGTAATTATGCTTATGTAAAAAATACCCTCAGTATGCATTACAGACTAAGAAAAGAAAACCCTCTACATTTCGATAACTGCACTGATATGTTGGTACGAGCCAAAATATTCTATATTGAAAATCATAGGATTAATATGGATCTGTTTGGTCATAATTGCTCATTGCTGTGACGTGGTAGGAATGCAAACTAGTGCAATCATTATGGAAATCAGTATGGTGATTTCTTAAAAGACTGAAATCAGGAATTCCTTATGACCTGGTGATTCTCCTGCTTGGTATCTTTCCCAGAGAGCCTAAAAGTGTAGTGATACATGCACACCAGTGTTTATAGCAGCACAACTCGTAATAGCTAAATCCTGGAATCTGTCTGTGTACCCATCAACACATGATTGGATTAAAAATAAATTATCTATATACAATGACATACTACTTTCCTATAAAGAATGACAAATTTGATACATTTGAAGGAAAATGGATGAACCTGAAAAATATAATGGTGAGTGAAATAAACCAGACACACAAGCTTAAACGCCACATATTACCTCTCATTTAAGTGAGGTGAAGTACAAGTAAAGAGAATAATAAGGGATGGATCGAAGGGAACTATGAGATGGAACTTTTGCAATAGGGAAGTGATCCAAGAAAGAAGTGTGAGGTATGAAGAGAAGAGGAAGGTGAAATATGTAGAATAAAGAGATGCTCTGTACAGGAAACTAATGATGTCAATTAAGTAAGAGTTATGCATCATAACATGTGGTAAGACTAATCATACCAGGCTTGAGAAACGGGATAGGGGAACTGGAAGATGGGGGAGGGATGGGTCAGGAAAGGAAAGAGAACGTTAAAAAAGAAACAAGCTGGCATGCACAAGTGACCACTGCTCAGGATGATTATAAATTGTATGAACTGTAAACATGTACTAATAAAATAATTTTATTTTAGAAAGGACAGACAGGAAATGGCCAGTGCCAGTGCAACTACAATTCAATAGTCATTTCAACAAGTGTCATAGAAACAATTGAATATCCATACACAAAAAAGTACAGCTGCGTATATTTTTCACACCAACATCCAGTGGAACCCCGCTGCATGCATCTTCAATAAAAATCTATAAGGGTTGAAAGGAGGTGAACTAACAAGAAAAAAATTATACGACAATGATAAATAAATACATATCAGTTCTAACCATCACAGTAAATGGTCTAAATTCACCAAACAAAAGAAACAGATTAGCATAATGAATCAAGACATGAGATCTAAAAATATGCTGCATACAGGCAACACTAATGCAGAAAGAAATTCATAGACTAAAAGTCAAAGGATATAAAATAATATTCCATGCAATAGGAACCCAGCAAAATCATAGCTATTCTGTTTGCAGACAAAGCAGATTGTAGGCCAAGATTGATCAAGAGAGTCAAAAAATGTCACTACATACTTGCTAAAGAAAACTACAAGATGAGATAACAATTATAAATAAATATGCACCAAATATTGGTCCATCCAACTATATAAAGTAAACATTAACAGAATCTAGAAATATAATAAGCAATAACACAATTGGAATGCGGAATTTAATATTCCACTCTCAAAACTAGATGGGTCAGGCTGGGGATTTAGCTCAGTGGTTCCGCCACTTGCCTTGCAAGTGCAAGGTACTGAGTTCAATTGGAAGGAGGAGGAGGAGGACGAGGAGGAGGGGGCAGGGGAGGGGGAGAAGG
>NW_022900926.1:59577036-59588810 GCF_012274545.1 Fukomys damarensis | reverse complement strand
AGAAAGAGGAAGAGGAGGAGAAGGAGGAGGAGGAGGAGAAGGAGAAGAAGAAGAAGAAGAAGAAGAAGAAGAAGAAGAAGAAGAAGAAGAAGAAGAAGAAGAAGAAGAAGAAGAAGAAGAAGAAGAAGAAGAAGAAGAAGACAGGTCATATAAAAGAATCTGAATGGAACCAAAAGTGTGAAAAAATTGACTTAGTAGATGTCTACAGTGCTCCACATCACAATATCAGAATATACATTGTTCTCAGCCACATGAGATTTTCTCCACAACAGACAACATAGTCACCCATAGAACACTCTGAAGCAAATACAAAGGGTTTGAAATTATCCCATGAATATTATCAGACTATAATGCAATGAAATTGGAAATCATTAGCAAAAGAAACCACAAAAACCCCACATACACATGAAAATTAAATAATTCTCTCCTGAACAAAATCCTATAAGCACATGGAAATTAAATAATACTCTCATAAACAATCAATGAATCACAGATGAAATTAATGGATAACTCAGAGAGTTTCTGCAATTAATTAATAGTGCAAGGGCAACATACCAGAACTTATGGGACACAATGAAAGCAGTCCTAAGAGGGAAATGCATAGCGGTGAATCCTCACATCAGAAATACAGAGCAAGCTCAAATAAAAAACCTGATATTGTACCTCAAGCTAATAGAAAAAGAACAAGTGAAACTCGCATGTACAAGGGTGCAAATTATAAAAAGTCTGAGAAGAAACTAATGCAACTGAGATTAAGAAATCAATATAAAGAATCAATGAATCAGTTGGTTCTTGAAGAGAAAAAATAAAATTGACTGAGGTGTCGTGGCACATGCCTGTAATCCCAGCTCTCAGGAGGCTGAGGCAGGAGGATTGCTGCAAGTTCAAGACTACCCTGGGCTACCCAGTGAGTTCCAGAGCAGTCTGAACTACACCGTGGGACCCTGTCTCAAACCACCCCCCCCCAAAAAAAAAGAGAAAAGAATTTGACAAACCCTCAGCCACTTAAGCAAATAAAGGAAAGAAATGACTCAAATCTACATAATTAGAAATTAAAAGGGTGAAATAACAACATATTATGCAGAAATCCACGCGATCATCAAAATCTAATTCAAGAATATGTATTTTTATAAGATGAAAAACATAGACAAAATGGGTAGATTTATATATATGCATGAATTACCAAGGCTGACTTATAATCATATAAAAATTCTAAATAACCCAATGTCAGTCAATGAAATTAAAGATGTAACTAAAAACCCACCAAAAAAGAAAACCCAAATTGTGATAGGTTAACTGATGAATTCTAAATGAAATTTAGAGACAATCGAATGACATTACTTCTCAAACTCTAATGAAGTTGAAAGGAGAGCAATACTCCCAAAGTCATTCCTGGAAGCAAGCATTACCCTCCTATTAAACCCAGAGAATGATCTATTTAAAAAATAGAACTACATGTCAACCTTTTTAATGAACATAGATAAAAAATTCTTAATAAGATTCTGGCAAAGCGAATGAAGCAAATTATCAAGAAGATTATACAACGTGACTAAATAGAATTTATACCAAGGAGTCAGGGATGGTTCCACATGTGCAAATCAATCAACAGTACACAATATTAACAGAACCAAGGACAGAACCACATTATCATCTCGCTATACACAGAAAAAGCATATGACACAGTCCAACACCCATTAAGATAAAAAACTCTACATATAATTGAAATAGATGGTCTTTATATCAATCTGGTAAAAACTATCTGTGACAAACCAACAGCCAACATAATATTACATAGACCAAAACTGAAAACTTTCACTGTACAATTAAGAACAAAACAAGAATTTCCACTATAACCAGTTCTATTCAATATAGTTCTGGAACAGTATTAATTAGAAAAGAGAAAGAAATAAAAGGAATATGAATATGAAAAGAATAAATTAAATAGTCACTATTTCTAGATGGCTTAATACTCTAGATAGAAGACCCCCAAACTCTACCAAAATTCTCCTAAATTTACTAACAAAATTCACAAGCTTAGTTGGATAGAAAATCCACACTGTCTTGGACATTTTTATAGAATGGTGGACACCAGAGGAATTTTAATTTTTATTTTTAAATTATTTTTTCTTTGTTGGTTTTGTTTCCCCCTTCTGTCTTTTTAAAATATATTATCTTTATGTTTATCTTGTTCTCCTCATCCTCTTTCTTTCCTCAACTATCTCTCTTGAATTTATGATATTTTCATTTGAATGAAAAGTGTCTCTTGTCTTTCTGGTTCACTTTGATATTGTTTTTCTTTATTCTTCATGCTTTCTCTCTTGTCCTCTTTTCCAGTTACTCAAACCTTGGGTGATCACCTGTTGTTCTCTAGTTTGGCCTCTACTATAGTTCCCTTCATTTATCTCTCTGTTTAGCTCCTATCTCTCTTAAATTTACCCATCATTAAGGAGTAAAATAATCACATCAAGAGAAATATCACTGCATACAATCTCATGGTTTATGCTGGATTCTGTTATATAACTATAGATCTTGCTTCTATGGTTAAAAGTACCAAATTAATAGTTACCACAACTCTCCAGCTTCTAGGCTGCGCTTGAGACTATTGGTTTGCTAGTTGTACTACTTCATCCAGGATGTCCTGCTTGTAATTAGCTGTTCTCCCCTGTATGACAATACTGAGATTCCTTGGGTCCATAACCAACATCATAGTCCAGTATTGTAGGACTGGGTACTGAGCCAAATAAATAGCAACTCCAATCCTTAATAATTTGGGAAGGTAAGATTTTTAGGACAGACACAAAGACAAAGAATTACACGTGCTCACAAGACATATTTGAGAAATACATTTCCTAGAGAAGCCTTGATGTTAGCAATAAAGCTATACGTTGTAAGGAATTCACAAGCATCAACACAGAAAACAAAGTAAAATTTAAAAAAGATAGACAATGAAAAGACACAGTAGCAAAATATAATCCTAGACCTCCAGCCCACCTAGGACAAATCCAGGAGACAACAGGATAGAGGAAATCAGAAATTGTGCATGTGATTTTTCTGGGATGATAGAAGCAGAAATAAGGAAAAATGATGGTATACAGAAAATAATCTCTCAGTTAAAAAAAAATGATGGTCAAAATGAAAAACATGCTTAATGAATCTAGAGTAGATAGAAACTATGAATGTCCAACATAGGAAAGAAATTGAATTCCTAAAATACATTCAAACAGGTATTCAGTATATTAAATGTTCCATCAAAACTATATACAGTAGATTAAATGAAGGTGAAGACAGAATTTCTGAACTAGAATACAGGAATATAGTTAATGGCCATGAAAAGAAAGATATCTTAAAAATGGAAAGGGATCATAAAAAATCAACCCAATAATTGAAAAATAATAAAAAGAAGAACAGTATTAGATTGACTGGGGTCAATGAAAGAGTTAGAGATAATACAAATGCCATAAAAGTCTGATCAGAGAAATATTGGCAGACAACTTCCCAAACATAGAAAAAGAATTTGGCATATACAACTCCAATGAACTATGATCAAAATAAATCTACATCAATGCATGAAATTATCAAGATCTCAGAAAAGTCAGCACAAGTACAAAATATTAAAAGCAGTTAGAAAAAAAAGATGTTAGAGGAAAAAAAATAAATCACCTACACAGGAAAGTACATCAGAATCTCAGCCGACTTTCCAACATGAACTCTTAAATCGGAGAGCTTGGAGTGAAGTATTCCAGGTTCTACAAGAAAATAACCTCCAACCCAGATGGATGTACACTGCAAAACTATCTTTCAAATTCATTGGACAAATGAGATACTTCCATGACTAAGAATAACTGAAGAAATTCATGACCACTAACCAGCTCTACAAAATTCCCTGAAGGATGTTTTATAAAGAGATAATGAAGACCATAACTCCAAGAACACCAATAGAAAGAAGCCACCAGGCAGGACAAGCAATAAACAGAGAGACAGGGAACCAACAACAAGAAAATAACATGACAAGGTTAAGACAATATATTTCAGTTATAAACATCAATGCAAATGGGCTCAACTTACCAATCAAAAGAAACAGAGTGACAGAATGAATCAAGAAACAAGATCCAATTTTTTTTTTTACATACAAAAAACACACTTAACATAAAAAGAAATTCCTAGGTGGAAAATCAAGGGATGGAAAACAACACTCCAAGACAATAAGCTAGAATAAGGCAGGCAAAGCCATACTATTTGCAAAGTGGATTTCAAACCAAAACTGAATAAGAGAGACAAAGAAGGGCACTAAATCCTTGTAAAGGGAACAATCAAAGAGGAAGAGATAACAATCATAAATATATATGCACCAAACACCAGTACACCCAGCTATGTAAAACAAATATTAACAGATGAGAAAAATCAAATAAGCACTAATATAATTGTAATGCAGGACGTCAATAGCATAGAGTTGCAATAGCATAGAATAGAAATGAAATACATAGGAATCAATCTAACAAAAGAAGTGGCATTTCTTTACATTAAAAGCTATAGTAGTACTCTGTAAAAGTACAAATGATAAATGTGCTATTGCATCCTTAAACTGTAGCAATACAATTAATTTAAAAAAACTATAGTACTCTGAAAAAGAATATCAAATAGGATATCATAAAATGGAAAATATCCTTTGTTCTTGGGTAGGAAAAACCAATATAGTGAAAATATAGTGAATACTGTGAAAAAGGCCGTACTTCTGAATCAAAATACCAATAATGTACCTCACAGAATTAGAGAAAACAACTTTAAAATTCACTTGGAATAAGAAGATAGCTACAATACCAAAGAAATTCTGGACAACAAAAGCAAAACAAAGGGCATCACAATCCCGGGCTTGAAATTATGCTACAAAGCTACCATGGTAAAAGCAGCATGGTACTATAAAAAACAAACAAACAAAACAGACGGCAGGATCAATGAAATAGATTAGAAGATGTAGAAACAATTCCAAACACATTCAGCCACCTAAACTTTGACAAAGGGTGCAAACACCTTTCATGGATGAAAGACAACCTCCTTAATAAATGCTGGGAAAATTGGCTTCCCATATGCCAAAGATTAAACCTAGATCCATATTTCTCATCATGCACTAAATTATAAGTGAAATGAATTGAAGATCTAAGTATTAAAACATAAACACTAAATCTGCTGGAATATGGAATAGTAGAACTCTTGCAGACATTGTATTACAAGAATCAACACCTGGGATTTCATCATATTAAAAATCACTTATAGGACAAGATAAGTGATCAATAAAGTGAAAAGAAAATCTCCAGAGTGGGAAAATTTTCCTCAACTGTTTATGAGACAAAGGAATAATATCTAAAATATATAAAGAACTAAAAAAAATCAGATCCCCCAATTTTAAAGACAATGCAAAAATGGGAATCTGAAATAGACGCTTCTCAGATGAAGAGGTATAGACTTCAAATAAATGTATAAAAAGTGTTCAACATCAGTGGTCATTTCAGAGATGTAAATGAAAACAACACTGAGAATCCATCTCACTCCAAAATGAAGAGCTCCTATGAAAAAAATCAACCAAAAATAAATGCTGGCAGTGCTGGAGGAAAAGGAACCCTTCTCCACTGTTAGTGGGAATGTAGAGTGGTGCAACTACTGGGGAAATTAGTGTAAAGATTCCTCAAAAAAAAAATCTAAAATTTGAGTCCATTTTACCTAGCTATTTCCCTTGTTGGTATTTTCCCCCAAAATTTAAAGCATCATATATTAGTGATTTATGCATGTTTTTAGGAGCACAATTTGTAGTAGCTAAATTTTGGAAACAGCCTAAATGCCCATCGATTGATGAATGTGTAAAGGTGACATGATTTTTTTTATTCAGTAGAGTACTCCTTTGCCATAAGGAAAGATAAACTTAGACATATCTAGGTCAACTGTTGCTTCTTGAGGCAATACTCTTAAGTAAAATAAAATGGACCCATGTCGATATCACTTACATTGCTTCTCTGGTGTAAGAAACCAAAAAGATAAATAAGGACCAAAACGTATAATAGATGTTGGGAAATTGAAAGAGAATGCTCAGATGGGAAGGAAAATAAAGGATGGACTAGGGGGAGAGGATGGAAGGGAAAATAAAAGGAATAGAAGAAAAGAGGGAAACAAACCCTCTGTAAATACAGAAAAGGAACAGGGATTGAAGGGAGGGGAGAAGATTGGGGAATAAAGAAACATCAAGGTATATTATGTACAGGTATAAATTCCCTATGATGAATGTGAAGATGAAATATACCAATAACATTTTAAAAAACAAACAAATAAATAAACAAAGCAAGAATTCCCCAAAATATATAAGAATAGCATGATGCCTTTTGTCTTTTTAATAAACATTAATGTGTTTAAATACAAAGCAATTAAAAGATACTCCATATATTCATAATTCTGAGCACATTATGATTGGAGATGGTGATCAAAGAGCACTTTTTATATAAATATTTAATGACATTAATTTGCATGATATGGGCTAGATTTTGTCTGTGGCTTTATAAATATATCAACTCTTTGAATTCTTAAAGAAATTATGAAATGTGGGCATTATAATTATCTATATTAAAAGATTGTAAGGCATAATTAAATAACTTTGATGAGGTTACATTTATTGTAGTTGCTTCATTTAAAACTTACTTATCACTGGATGTGGTAGTATGTGAATGCAGTCCTAATATTTGGGAGGTTGAGGCAGGAAAACCACCTTGAGTTAGAGGCCAGCTGGGGCTACTTACTGAGTTTGAGGTCAGACTGAACTACATATACAGTGAGGCCCAATATCTAAATCAATCAGTCAACCATTAAATCTGAGTTGTCATATCTCAGGTCACATATCTTAACTGTGAAACCATGTTGCACCTTTGTTATACTTTACTATTTCTCTGCTTGTGTAATATCATAACTGTAAACAACCCATGGAAAAATAAATTGATAAGTAGGAAGGAGAAGACAAGTCACAGTATCACAGAGTTTTTACATGGCCTTGTTAAACAGTTTGCCAATACAAGTTATCATTAAAATATGTGGACAGGAATAAAAAAATGTGCATTCTCAATATTTACTGTTTAACAATCTTTGGGCAAAAGTAATGTGTTGCATCTGCATATCCTGACTAGCTTTATTTTCAAGAGCTGCAATCAATCTATTTTCCAAGCCTTTTAATCAAGAAACTGGTGATGATTATCTCTGCAATAACAGAACAAAGCCTTATTTAGCTAACTATGCATTCATATATGTGTGTTGTTGGAATAAAATATTGCATACTTCTGAACATGATCACCATAATTTGGATGCATTAACTATCACAAAGCAGGTGTCCCAAATAAGTAGATTAAATTTATAGAAAAAGTTGGTAAACTGGACTAAGGAACCAGAATCTAGATTACTTTAGATAGGGAAAATATTCCCAATGTAGATATCTATCTATGATGTTTGGGGAACACAGGGAACGTTTTAAGGACTGTAGCCCTGTAGCCACAGTCCCCTCTAGCCACACACCACTGGGTCATGCCAATAGTTGAAGTTGTTCTAATAAATAATGCAATAATGGGGGCTTCATACCATGGAAATGAATGTATTTAAAAGAATTTGGAAAAATTATTTGTATCTAAGATATAAGAATGGAGGAAGAGAAGATTTGGGGAGGGTTGGATGTGGTCAGGAAGAATCAACAAGCATATAATTAATTATCAGGAAAAAAGGAAGCCTAGAAATAGCTAAAGATAACAAGGACAAGAAGCATCAGCCACTGATAATCACAAGCCAAGGGATCTGTTTGGCACATTTGTGGTGGAGACAATGTCTTGTTTTTGTTTGTGCTCAGCTATAATTATAGCATGGACCATTTTTGCTTTTCATTTTAATATATTGAGTGTCCCTGTCTGATCTTAGAGACAGTTCAGGCTCCATAGGAGCACAATGCCCTTAATCCCAGAATCACACAGTAGATTCAGCCACCTCTGAAATAGCCACCTATGGCTGTAGGAGCCTTGGGCCAGGGGCATCGAGACACAAACAATAACAATTAACATGGAGAATTATATTTGGTTAATGAGTCCCCTAACTTTTAGTAATTCTGAAGTGTATTATTTGCTTCTTAAATATAAGATATTTCAATCAGAGAGATCTCCTTCAGTAAGATCCTTTACCCATTTACTTTTTCAATTTTTATTTTATAAAGGTTTTAAAAACATAGTTTTCAAAGACCCTCCATTTGGAGACTTCTTCTAATATTTAATCTTACAGGTAATTTTATGATAAAACTTTGCAATAGAAAATACTCAAATTATACTTACTTTGTGTTTGTATGTGCACACATACACAGAGAACAGTGTGTGTGTGTGTGTGTGTGTGTGTGTGTGTGTGTGTGTGTGTGTGTGTGTGTGTGTGTGTGTGTGTGTGTGTGTGTGTGTGTGTGCGTGTATGGCATACTTTGTGTATGTTCTTGATAAGGTGACTGGTATTGTTTACATATTCTTTCAGAATTTAGAGGGTTTGCTTCATTATAGATTTTTATAATGGTTTACATGAATAAAAAATCAAATCATATCTATAACCTGAATTATCACTAGGAGAAGCAGCTGTCACATTTTTTCATTTGAAAATGAGGGCTGATTGGCATATGTCAAAATGCAAACCAATTCACTAGAGAATAAGCTGTCACTAGGATAGCAGCAGTTTTGGTGATGGCTGTATGCTTGTGTGTAGACAGAGAGAAGGGATCTGACTAGAGGAGCTTGTCTTTGTAAATAGGGGAGGTTAGAGGGGAGAAAGAGAGGGCAGGGAATGGGGAAAAATGAGAACCAAGATTTGACATGCAAAGGTACAAGATCCCAGTGATGAACGGACTGTACAGTATACTTAAAAGGTACCAATAAACTCAGTGAAAATAAAGTAGATCTTTACATCACACAAGCATACACATACACATACACATATGCATATTTTCCCATTTCTTGTTTTGGAAGAAGGAAATTGAAATAACTCACACCTTTAAGTTCCTTTTTGATTAGATTCTCTGGTAAAAAAGAGCTTTAAATGTGTTGCACTCCCCGTTAGCATCTAAGATTGCCCTCAGTATATCTGGAATATTATCTCCGATACTTTGTACCTTTTCCCCTCTACTATTTTGCTAACTCTTTGCTAGTCTTCTGACTTTGTGGGCTTTGTATCACATTACTTCTTTGTTTTTGTTATGCTCCCATTCCATTGTTAGTAAAAAATTGAAACATCACATACACCATTCACATTTTGCAAAAGAGAAACATGCCCTTTTAAAGTTGATGCAAATCCTAGAAATCGACTTGCACCGGAATGGAGTGTTTGTCTAATTCAGTAATAGGGCACTCTTTAATGGCTCTTATCCCAAACTAAGTCACTTCTAATTTAGAATTCTGCAAAGGCCACACAGCCGTGTTATATTAAAGTTTTGTCTTAAAAGTATGCTTTTCAAAGCCTAGTTTTAGAGGTAATGATATAAGAAAACGCATATGCTTTAGTAATCTTAAAGAAACATAATTGTATGAATCACCTGGATATTTCAAACAATCTTTTAAGGATGAATTTTGACAGAATATTTTTACTGTATGTCAACTTACATGATCTTTAACTAAGTTAATGATGAAGCTGCTTATTAACTCTCACTTTGATAGTAATATATTTATATACAAAATATGCTTTTCTGATAGTTATTATAAACATTTAACTGATCATATATTGTATATTTCTTACAAAGTACTTCATTGTAGATAAATAAAATTAACATTTCCCCATAGAAGAAATTCACAAATTTCTATTTGCTTTTTACTGATTTGTTTTGAATCAGTTTTAATTTTACATTACAATAATCATTTTATCTACTTTTCTATTAATATTAATCATAAATAATTATTCCAACATTGCATTGTTGCAACAAATAAATCAGTTGTTGCACCAAAGTTACATGCCCTGGTTTCCCAAATGGGTGCTTCTGGACTCTAAGCAGGAAGCAGATTGTCCATCTGCTACCCTAATCCTTCTGTTATCATTTTTTTACTCATCACTGAGTTTATTGGTATATAGTATACAGTATACAGTACTTAGGTTATAGTACTTCAGGCATTTAAAGTGCAGAAATCCTTTTAAAAATACATGATAACATTACTTTGATTTCACATTAAAATTCTTACAGTTTCTATTTCCCAGACAAGTTCTACATTTAATCTACAGTGCTTTTCTAATGATAATTCTATATTCAAGCTAGTTTACAATCAAGTAAATGTTATCTCAAAAAACATAAACTGGGCCTGGGATTTACCTCAGTGGTTCTACCGCATGCCTTGCAAGCGCAAGGACCCGAATTCGATCCCCGGTACCAAAAAAAAAAAGCAAAACACATTCACAAATTGTTACTTCACTTTGTTTCATGACAGATTCAGATTCATTTGATCCCTAGACACATACATAGTTTTCTGAAGAAATTTTATAATACAAATCAATTCTTTGTAAAAATATCCTTTTTCTTGATTTGTACTACTATCATGGACGTATGCTTTTAAGTAGAATCACTATCCCATAGATTAAGTCATTAAAAGATGAATCTGTATTTTCTTAGGGTTAAAAGAAGTGAGATTTGAATTTTTAAAAAGACAACGGATCAAGTGTAGGCCAAGAGCCACAATTACCAGTTCTTCGGCTTTCCTGATATATAATTATTATATTCATCTTAAGAAACTGTCACATATAATTGTATCATATCTTGATTATTTTTACCCCCACACCCTCTCCTCTCTTCTCTAGAGCCATTTTTCATCTCCACAAAGTGTACTTCTCTGTTTCCTACCATCTCCTTTCAATTTTCTCTTTAAATTATTTATAGTCTTGGTTTCTCACATAAGAGGAATCATGTGACATTTTAACCTTTTTATGATTTTTTCACTTAGCATTATGGTCTCAAGATCCACCCATTTTCCTACAAAGGAAAATCCCTTCAAAGATTTCCTTATTTATGGCTGAGTAGCACTCCATTATTTAGTCATATTGCCTTTTCTTTATCCATTTATCTCTTGATGGGCTTACTGGCCATGTTCATAATTTAGCTATTGTGAATTGTGCTTCTAGAAGCTTGGGTGTGTACACATCACTGTAACTGGATAATTGAACTTTTTCAGGAAGATATGAGATATGTAAATGGATTAAAAAGTATTTCTATTTTCAGTTTTTTTGAGAAATCTCCATACTAATTTCCACAGTGGTTGTATTACTTAATATTCACACCAACCATGTGGAAAGGTTCCTTTTTACCTACAACTAGGCCAGCATTTGCTGCTTTTCTGAGACCTTGATTATAACCATGCTTAATGTAGCAAAATGGATTTTCAATGTCGTTTTAACATGTATTTCTCTAATGGCCAAAGATGCTGAAAATTTTCTCATATACTCAGTTTTCATTTGCACTTCTTTTGAGACACATTTATTCATTTGAATTCCCCATTATTTTGGTTAGGGCTTTTTCTTTGGGATCTAATTATTGTTTGAGTTCTTTACATATTGTGGATATTAGTCCTCATCTGAGGAGCACCTGTCAAAAATAATTGTTTATCATTCTCAGGTTGCCCCCCCCACTCTTTTGGTACAAGGAAGCCAACTCGGGTCCTTATGCTTGTGAGGCAGGCAGCAGCACCACTAAGCTAAATCTCCAGCCCTTTTCTTTCCCTGCTTTTTTTTTTTTTTTTTTTTTTTTTTTTTTTTTT
>NW_022900926.1:59555004-59576873 GCF_012274545.1 Fukomys damarensis | reverse complement strand
TTTTTTTTTTTTTTTTTTTTTTTTTTTTTTTTTTGCTATGTAGAGATTTTTACTTGGCTATACCCACCTTTGTTGATTATGGGGTTCTGTTAAAAAATACTCTTTCCCATGCCTATGTCTTCCAGACTGCCACCACTTTTATCTTCCATGTTGTTTTTGACTATAGATTAAATAGTTCCTGAAATTATTTGCCTTGTTAACAACATGTATATAAATCAATATCACCTGAATTTGTCTCTTTGCACGTCTCATTGCATTTTCTACTTTTCCAATTGTAACTCTGCTCCCAACTTCTTGCTTCACTTCTTTTATCTCAGCTTTCTCAGTCATTCATAATTAAATATTCATGTTTTAGTATCAGTTAACTTGATGTAATGTAAGAATTTACCAGGGTTTTTGATAAGATAATTTCCATATCAATGAAGAACAATAGACAAATAGGGCCCAGGGTTTAGCTCAGTGGTTCAGGTGTCTGCCCTGCAAACTTAAGGGCCTGACTTCGATCCCCAGTAGGGGTGTTAGGGAATAGTATATTTTATGAAAAAATATCCCTATTCTAAATTTTATCTGAGACTAGAGAAAAATTCATGATGCATCAGAAAGAATTTAAGGCTGGGGATTTAGCTCAGTGGTTCCACCACTTGCCTCTCAAGCGCAAGGTTCTGAGTTCAAACTCAAGTAACAAAACAAAAAAAAAAAAGATCTTAAACTTTACTCTCAAATTAGCATTACTTCTTTGTTAAGACTTTCACATTTTTTAAAAATTTATTTTTTATTTTTTTATTTGTTTATTTGGTACCATGGTTCGAACTCCGGTCCTTGTGCTTGTGAAACAGGCAGCAGAGCCACAGAGCTAAATTCCCAGCCTCCGGACTTTTATACTTAATACAATTGTATTTGTACACATTTTTCTTTTTTAAAAAGACCTCCCAACTTTATAGGCTCTTGGTGTCACAAACCATAAATCTGCCCCTGCTAGGAAAGTATGTTTGATGAGTAAATATCTATTCATTAAAAATGTAGCTGCACGTCTACATTCTCTTTAGCTCTAATATCAAAATTTGCATTTTTAAACGTAGGAACTATTAATTGAGAGAAAGATAACTTCCAAGAGACAAGAGGGATCTGGAGTGAGGGTATGATCATAATTTCATTTACACTCCTAAACACAAACTTGAAATTTATGCTGTAGACATGGCAATCTTCTTTGGGAGCTACTAAAAATAAAAATAATTTTATTTTATGTTTGTCGGTTAATATCTCTGACCTGAATCCCAATTTGGTTCTCAAAACTGTAAGGGGAGATGGGTAATACTTTAAATAAGTATTAGTAATATCAAATAAATAAAATTAGCATGGCAGCACTAAAATGGTTCAGAAAAATAATTGAATGCTAGAGAATATAAAAAAGAACAAAAAATTCAAAAGACACCAGCTTTATAAATTTTAAAGGTAAATGTGAAGAAATGTAAGAAGGAATACTAAAAGAACAATTTTAAATGAAATCTGTGAATTATTTTAGACTTTCTCTTTTGGCATTTGGAAGGTGAAGAATATTCTCAGGTTTGCATTTCAATTAGAAAGGCAACAACTCTATAATTAATTGAGGTCAGGGTCTACTACAATCATTCATCTGTAACAATCAAAGCCTTTATTAATTTTCTCATGTAAAAATGAAATGATGCAGATAAAGGACCCATATGACAGAATAAAGAGACTAGTGCTTAGTCCAACAGAAATACAATAAAATCGTGTCTGATAGTAGACTGTGTCTGAATTGCCAGGTTTCATTAAATTTCCCTCAAGGGAAAGAACCTGCAACTTCCAGGTTTTCTCTCTCTGGGGGAGTCTGACAGACAAGGGACAGAAAAACACATCAACCAATCAAAATGTCAGAGGAGCTGGACTCTTCTGCTCTTATGCTGAACACATAGTAGGCACTCACTAGGCTTTTGAATGATGAATGGGCCCAGCTATATTAAAATAAAGGTTAAAAGAGCAAGGTTAGAATCAATAATGAATATATAAGTTGCAACAGAGAGACTTCCACCAAAAAGATCTGCTAAAGTCGTTAACTTTTGATTTTCTAATTCAGTGCTTGTCTACAACTCAACTTGCATATTTCAAATGCAGTTGCTCTGATTGTGATTCCAAAGGACATGCTTTTCCAGCCTCTGGAAATGTTGATCCACTCCAGAGGCATTTGTTCAATTATTTAAATGTATTCGGAAACCAGTACATCCATTCCTGTTATTTTAAACCATTTCAAGAATTATTTATGAAATTCAGCTTCCTTTTCTATGAATTCCAAAGCATTGCAACAGTGTGTGTGTATGTGTGTGTACACACATGCATATAAGAGACAGCAAGAGATTGAGAACAATAATTTATTTAAAAGACAGATTTTAATAGTGTATACTAACATATTTTAATGTATGCACATATGATGGACTCAGCAACAATTAAAAATAAGTAGTAAGCATTTTTCTAAAATCTCCCCAAATGAATATTATTACTATTTCCATATACAAACAAAAAAATGAGGTGCAGATAGGGAAAATTGCATTAATCTCTCCTATTTTGTTTTGTTTTCTTAGAATTTATTTATGCTTGGCAAAACAAAGAGATTAAAATTAAATTTTAACCATTTCATCTCTGTTAGAATCATTTGTTTTGTTTTTACATTCCATTAAAAACACAAAAAGGGAATTTCTATTTCTTGCAATGTAGCATACTATTTTTTCTGAAGAACTATACAGAAAAGAAGTACATGCTAAATAAATAGCCAAGAAAAGCATTTTATGTTGTGCACAGATAAAAATAGAAATAAAATCAGAAAGCCTGTCAAGTGATCAGATGAAGGGCTGGCATTCACTTGGGAGACGCTACAGTAGCAGTCATTGGAAAGAGCAAAGGGTAGACCACATCCTCTTACTTGCAAACATCTGATAGTCCAAGAATCAGTATCATCAATACTTACATCTATTAGTATCAAGTTCTCTTGAAAATTTGATGAATGAAATGCTTCCTACAGCTGATGAGAATGCAAATTGCTACAATCATTTTGATAAATTTGGAAGTACTGATGGAGTTTATATTTATGTATTTTTATTCAGTATTTTATCTGAATGTATGAAAACCATTTGCATACTTCAGTTTTTTAACACTATCAAAATTCTTATATATACCAAAAGACACAAAAATATTTACATAAAAATGTTACAGCAAAGTCTGAGTCTTCAAAAACTCTTTAGTAACTGAATGAATTAATAGATATAATTATATATTATGTATAATGAAATGTTTTTAACAGTTAAAAATGAATGAAATTTAACTAAATGCAGCAACATCAAGTACATTGTAACAAATGAATGGCTCACGTGAAAAAGAACACACCACTGTGATTTTATTCACACTGAAACGTTGAAACAAATCTGTTACTTGTATCAAAGCAATAATAAAGATAAAATTTAGGACAGTAGCACCTGATGAATATAACAGAGAACAAGAAGTGATGGAAAAATTCAGTGAAGACTTAAATTAAAATACTTTATTACAGTAAAAGACATTTACCACTATACACCCCCTTACATCACATGTACTTATCTCATAATTCTTGCCATTTTCAAGGCATTCCAGGAAGTCCGCTGTGGCCATATCTTCATGAGATCTGACAACTACAGGGAATGTTGCTCTCAGGTGCCATGCTATTGAAAGGTCTGCTCATGAAAACATCACCCTGTGTCTTCATCCTCCTTAGTCATTGGATACGGCACCATGAGACAGCCTCTGACATGAAAGGTGCATAATTTGAATCAAAACAGGACGTTATCATAACCATGATAATCCAAAGAAAATTATGAAAGACAACTCCCAGAACTGCATTAGAAAGTGGCAGGTGTATGTTACAATCAAGCAGAAGTATGCTGAGGAGGATTAATGATAAATGTCTTTTATTGTAATAAATTTTGTTTTGCCAAAACACCATTCCTATTTTTGGTGTCATATTTGTGGTGGTGTTGCACACTGGACTTCTCAGGTATCTCTACACATTCTGTTTATTCTTGTGCACTGTAGGGATATCTAGTAGTTATTTAGTAGTTGTTTTTCTTTATATTTTACATTACTATTTTAATTATATGTATAAAACCTATCACTGTGAAAATATAAAAAGTTAAAAGAATATATTTAATAAAAATAAGATGAAAGCTTATAAGAAGTCTCACAATATATTTTGTATACTGTTGTCCATTTGTTATTGAAGAGAAGCAAAAGAATTAAAAGATAAGAGTTAGAAAAAGCAGCCGGGTGTGGTGGCGCATCCCTGTGATCCCAGCACTTGGAAGGCTGAGGCAGGAGGATTGCTGTGACAACCCTGGGCCACCTAGTGAGCTGCAGGACAGTCTCAACTAGATAGTGAGACCCTGTCTCAAAAACAGCAACAACAACAACAGAAACAACAACAACACAAAGAGTTAAACAAAGGATTTATAAAGTGTTTTAAAAATTAAATATGTTTCTTTGTGATTTTGTTTAAACAGAACATATAAAATGTGTGTCTTTACGCTTAATTTTCCATGAAATTCACATATATAATGTGTCTGTGTACTTGGATAACTATCCATTGGGAGGTAATATAGACGTTATGATACAGTATAGAGATCTACCTATCAAGAACAGATGAACATTAAAAATTAAATTAAAAAATTTAACATTAGAAATAATAAGCTTGACAGAAAGAAAAAAAAAAGAAAAAAATAAGGAAGAAAAGACATTTTCAGAAATAATCCAGATGGTCAAATATTCATTTTACTAATAGTGGCTGAAAAATGAAAAAGTGTCTTTTCTTGGTAAGAAATTGGTCGAGAAACTTTTACAAGAACTAGAAGTCTTGAGTATCCTGATTGAAAGCATTTACACATTGCTTGGAGGTACTAAGTTTAAAAATTCACTCAAAAAACATAGAATACGGAAAAATCTTATCCTGTTAAAACCTTTAATAAGCATATGAAAAGGTTGAATATCAAAGATCTAGAATACAAATGGCATTGGAATTTAAAAATATATTTTATTTGTCATTTATTGGCACTGAGTACTGGAGTCCAGCGGTGTTCTATGACTGAACTATATGTCATCCTTGTTTATCTTTTGAGACAGGAACTTCCTGTGTTGTCCAGGCTACCCTCAGAAGAGCATTTTTCCCTTGTCCTGACTAGGATCTGAGGTAATAGGTGTGCACACTGTCCCTGGCCTAGATTGTATACTAATTTATATTTCTATCAGTAGTGTTCAGGGTTTCCTTTTAAAATTTAACCAACAGAGGAAAGAAGCAGAGGTATTGCATAAGACTACTGCCAGGCCTGGAGAAAAGCAAATCATAAGAAATGCTGACATTCTGGATAACTCCAAGAACATGAATATATCAAAATCTACTCTTCCAGAATTTTGAACGTCTAGCACCAGTTGTATGATTATGAAGAAACTAGACAAGCAACCAAAGGGAGGATAAAGGAGCACTGTGCACTACGTGTCTTAGGCTGGACATCATTCACCTAATCATTATTAATAATTGGTAAAATTTGCTTATAATACAATGATGGAAGAAGCATTCATCTTATAGAGAAGTTAAAAAGTTGATTGTTCTATTAAATTTCAGAAAGCCTTCAGATTTTTTAAAATTACTGAGTTATGCATGTGTGTGTGTATGTACATATCTACCTATCCACCCATGTATCTATTGAGAGAGAAAATAGGGTACAAATAAGTAAACAGAAATTCAGAAACATTATTTTTATGAAAAGTATGTAACTTTATTATTTTGTATATCAGAAATTAAGACAAGAATTAGTGAAGCATAAATGTATTTTCCCTTATAATTCTTATATAATTATTTGTTCTTTTAAAATATATTTTGAGAATAAAATTAATAAATATCCCATTTATGAATTAAGGATTGCGTTTTTATTTTTTCATATAAAATGATTTTAAAGATAAATATAAAATTTGATGAAAGATTAGCAATTTCATAACATGGGAATGAGATGTTCTTCTTGTTCTGTGCCTAATGTTGTTTCTTCTGATTATTTTTTTCTGATCATAGAATATTTTCAAAATTTAGGCCAGGGATTTAGCTCAGCGGTTCGGTGGCCTGCCTTGCAAGCGCAATGACCAGAGTTAAAATATATATATATATTTTCACAATTTTTCATTCCTTTGCATATGATTTTGCTTTTCTATTGTTTTATTTTTTGGTCTCATTTTTGTTCTCTTGTAATAATAAATGTTTTTATTTTAATGTAAAATTTTTTCAGATATTTCAAAATGTGTACCTTCCACAAAAGTATTTTCATACATATGTGTGTGTGTTTTACTTATGCATTGCAGTCCTTAGTGCAGCCAAGAAAAATGCAGTAGTGAAAAAAAATCACCAAAATTACTTCTGAAACACTCTCAAATTATGCACAGCTTTACCTTGTCATTTAGACACAATCCCTAGGGTTTTATATTTTCTAATGTTTCGATATGGTCTTTTAGGTTTCTTCTTGCTTTAAAATTAAAATTTCCATTCATATTTTCTACCTCTCAGTAACATAATTCAGAATCCTTTGGAGAGAAAGAGCTAATAAACTCCCTAGTTTGTTATTCCATAAGGAGTTGTAGCCTCCTTTCCACAACTACACTATGTAACTTACTTCTAAACAAAAGTTTCAAATAATTTAGTTCACAGGAATGTATTTTAGTAGTTACCTATTTTTTTACACATTACATAAATGATTTAGCCAGCACAATTTAAAAATAATTTATTTTTTAAAAATAGTAATATTTTCTATATTAATTAATAAATAATGTTTTAAGTAAAATCATTTGATAATTTTAATTACAGGTCAAATTTCAAATTTAGTTAATAAAAATAAAATAAATTATACTAAATTATAAAGTACTTTTATTTCACTAAAATATGTAATCTGAGACAATAAAGTCAATCTGTTTTTTTGTACTATTTTCCAAAATGTCATGGTTTTCAAAACCTCAATTTTGGCATCTAAAGATTACTTTTTCTGTGTATGTGAAATGTTCTCATGTTATTTGTTCTCTGACAAATTATTGTACCTATATTAATATCTGCTTCTCCAATCACTCCAAATTCCCCAGATGAAGTTAGTTTTTCTAAACTCTTTATAATCAAACATTATAATTGGTTATAAGCATCTTAAGTCTCATTTCTATCATCCCTGAAATCCATTATCTTGCCATGTATCTTACAAAGAAGCTAAGCAAGTGGTCCAAGTTTATGTGATTATATATTTACTCCATTTTATGTTTCTTATAAACTTGTTAACAATATGAAATAAAATTATAAATAGATGACATGTATCTGGTTATAAATTCAAGGTTAAATAAAACCCTGACACTATAGCTATTAATAGTTAAAGAGAAAAATATAGAAAAAACTGGAAGAAGAAATACACCAGAGTATGAGTGAGCCAGTTCATACTCCCTGTGAGAGCCTCTTACCAAATTTTCAATACTTTTGTGAACTCACACTTATTTCCTGTCACTATTAAAAAGTAAGGTATATAGGCTTTTAGTTAATCATGTTTCACTTAAATAAATTATTACACACCTTTTTGCAATTTATTTACTAAGAAAAAAACTTTATAAAATAACAAAATGCTAATTATTCTTGCAAATTTTTATGACTAACAAAATATAAAAATAAAATAGTTCTTTATGGCTGAGTAATATTCCATTTTATAGAAAAACCACATCTTTATCCAGTTTCCAACAGATGGGCAAATGGGCTGTTTCCAAGATTTAGCTATTACAAACTGTGCTGCTATAAACATGGGTGCACATACTTCTCTGTGATATGATTCTTTTTGTTCTCTTGGAAAGATACCCAGAAGAGGGATGGCTGGGTCAAATGGAACCTCCAGTCCAAGCTCTTTGAGGTATCTCCATATTGATTTCCATAGTGGTTGCACTAGTCTGCACTCCCACCAACAATGGAGGAGGGTTCCTTTCTCCCCACAACCCCGCCAACATTTGTTATTGTGTGATTTCTTGATAGCAGCCATTCTTTGTGGGGTGAGGTGGAATCTCAGTGTTGTTTTCATCTGCATCTCTCGAATGACCAGTGATGTGGAACATTTTTTCATATATTTTCTTGCTGCTTTTACTTCTTTGTCTGAGAAATGTCTATTCATTTTGGATGCCCATTTTTGAATCGGATCTTTATATTTGGGGGGACTGATTGTTTTGAGTTCTTTATATATCCTTGATAATAGTCCTTTGTCTGAGGAACAGCTGGTAAAATTTTTTCCCACATTGTAGATTGTCTCTTAGTTCTGCTGATGGTTTCTTTTGAAGTACAGAAGCTTTTTAGTAAGATGAGATCCCAGTTGTTGATTCTATCTGCTAGTTCCTGTGCTACTGAGGATTTGTTCATAAAGTCTTTTCCTATACCAATGTCTTCCAGAGTTCTGCCTAACTTACCTTCCAGTAAGTTTAATGTTTCTATTTTAATATTTAGATCTTTAATCCATTTGGATTTTAATTTAGTGCATGGTGAAAAAATAGATTCATTCATAGGATAATGGATACATATTGAAGATATACTCCTAAGTGAAATAAATAAGTCACACATGTGTAAATACCGAATAGTTTCCCTGGTGTGAATAATCTACAACAATGCATAAGATTCTAATAAGATTACTGACATTTAGAAATGGGAACAAAGGAGCTAAAGGTGTAGGGAAGGTGGGATGGGTAGGGGAAGGGTAAAAAGGGAAAAGAAAAAAAATGTGAGAGAATGAAAAGATGAAAATAAAGTGTTTGTAGATGGGGAGGGGAAGAGGGGGTGAAGGGAGGACAGAGGTAAGGGGAAAAAAATGAGAATCAAGACTTTTCATATAGAGGTACAAGATCCCAACAATGAATGTAACTGTACTGTATCCCTAAAATGTATCAATAAACTCAAAGCTGAAAAAAATAAAATAGTTCTTTAATTTTTAATCAAATATATAAAGAGTCATATTGGTATCATTTCTGGAAAAAACAAGATGTCTGTATGTTTTCATCCTTTATTTAAAAATCTTCATGATTTCTCTTAAAAATCATCTAACAGTGAAAAGAAGTACACAGCCAAGGAATGTTTTAAGTATTTCCTCCTGAACTCTTTTCCATCTTTCTGTACTAAGAGACTAAAGTCTCATTACATCACAATTATGTAACCTATTGCAATATAGATTCAAAGTAAATTCTCAACAATTTATCATTTCTTAATTAGTTTATTACATTTTAAAGTTTTATGACCATGAGTTTATTTACATTTATTATTCTTGTATGGTGAAAAGATAATATATTATTATAATATTGTATATTTTTGCTCTCCAGATTTTGGTATCCTATTAGTACCTTTAATTCAGCTATGAAAAAAGGTGAATATCAACAAATATTACAAATCAGGGCTTTTTATTTCCCCAGAAAAGTGATTGTCTAACATCAAACAACTTTACTGCACATATATGCACACATACAAGGCCAAATAAAATATCTGAAATAAGCTAGTATCAATGGAGCCAATATTTATTAAGATAATAAAAGATATATAAATATGAAACCTAAATCAGAACACTATAAGATTACATTGTAATAAGAAATATTAGTACATTCCTATGATATATTATTGCTCTGTTTCTACAAATATTCATATATTACTAACTGTATTCTTCAAAATTACAATAACTACAATGGATTGAAGTATATCAAATATGCTACCATTCTTGCATTACACATATATTAATCCTATTTATCACCTTTTTTTCTGTCTTTGCATTGATAATGATTCTGTGTATTTACTGCATCTGCATGTAAATGCTCCTTTTCTTTTTGTCTCCTTTTCTCCTTTGTGCTTACCTGTGTGTGCATATGCATTCTCTGCTGCTTCCTGTTGTGATAAATGGTGAAATGTCTTATTTTTTAAATTTTCTAAATTTTATTAATTACTTCATTTTAATTTTTTATTCCTTCAGTTTGATAACAGTAACAGTTCATGTAGTGTGAATATTAGGGTATAAATACACACTAAGCTTTTCGTGAGTATTGTCTTTGCATAATAATTGACAACTCAAACTATGAGAAATTTTACTTTGGGATTGGCTGCATTTTCTCCATAACAGAAAATAGAAAATAGTGGGCTGTTAGAATGAACTTGCTGCCTAGCTAAGGCTATTCTTTTCTGGACTGTAAAGTGATGGAAGGTATAAACTTCATGGATGAAAAGAATTAATGACAATATTATCATTCAATACAAAGATAACCCCAAGCATCACTGACATGGTAAATTATTAAATAAAAAAATATAGCACCTGCCATAGCAAAGCTAATGGTGCAGATCTTTAAAAGTAGATGCAGCCATAGGTGATGGTGTTTATATGGTGTGTACCCTGTGTGTTCAGTTTTTCTTTTAGAAGGCATTGATTAACTAGAAATGCTTTGATTGAAGCAAGGGAGTCTTTAATTTTGATAATGAATAGGCCTCAAGATGCTGCTGTAATGTTCTAAGGCCTCAGTTTATCTTTGTTTCTAGCAGTATAACTCTAAATCAAGATTAACAAGCAATTCAACATCAGGTAAAATAAAAAGGAGGTCATTTAATCACCCTGTTAACTTCAAATGATTATTGATTCTTGAAAGTGATGTCTAATTCTGCCAGAAAAATCCATTTCAGTGATGATTACTGACTCAATTTTGTCTATGATCCTAGAGGTTATTAAAAGTGGAGGTCTCCAGAGATGTATAAAACTTAAGCCATTAATATTATATTTCTATTTTTTTATTAGGAGAGACTTTCAAGCTCTACCGTTTAAGCTATAATGAATCAAAGTATTCTTTTAGGAATTTTTTTTCACAAGTCTAATCACTATATAGAATACTTTGGCAACAGTAACACATTGAAATATCTGATAAGTAAATATCAAAATTATAGTGAATAAAACTTTTTTGTTATAAAATATATAATGCAATCAGTTATATCTAGAAATATGACATTTTTTTTTTTTGGTCAGTTAAATTATTTCATTGTCATACCTTAAATGCTGTAAGAACCTCAAATTTGCAAACAGTAATTTCCAAACACTTATAATAGATAAATGCAGACAATATATTTGACTTTAATGAAGAAAACTTGAGCAAAGATAACCACCCTTTCTTTATACAGTGTTTGTTAATAGTGACATGCAACCGAATCAGTGATTTGCTTTTTGGACCCGCCTCTGTATTGTAACTGTTCAGTGCAATCAGGCTGAAGAAAGGGAAGAAGATATCTATAAAATACAATCTAAAAAGTGATGCTTCACAGGTTGAATTTGTCATTTAAGCTCTAAATAGACCTAATGAATGGCCTGAATATCATGCAGCAGGAATAGAGAATTAAAGTTCTCCACATAGAGTAGAATCGTTACACTTTTTTAGGAACTGAGCATGGAACGTAAGGTAATCGGAGGACTCAAAGATGACTATTACATGCATGAAATAAGTAACTGGATGATCATCAAGAGCCATTCTAAATAATTTGGGGGAAAATCATTTCATAATTAAATTATGGCTACAATTGTCTGAGGCATATTCTTCTCACCTGTGGGCTGGGGAAACATGACTCTGTTTTGCCTTTGGTCACAGCTGAGGCCTCAGTGATCTTTTGGTGTTGTGACGCTCAAGGGGAGGATTACATCACCTGAAGACATCCTGGTTCGAGTGGAAATACAAAAAGAGAATTATTTTTGCCTGGGGAGCAACAAATTTCTTATCAGCTTCGCTCTTCCCACCTGCTGTTGTAAGACTGTTTTGCTCATCTCACTGTCCTAATCAACAGAAGCTCCTCTTCGCCCTAAGATCCTCATCATCATAAGATTATCACCACCCTCTGAGACTTCTGATACTTCCTCCAATTATAAAATCCTCATCAATTTAGGATTATCTCCACCCTCTGAGTCACCTGATACTCTCTATGAACCCAATAATGGCAAGTTCAGGATGTCTTTGCTTTTGCCTGCTCTTATGCACGGACTTCCTGGCTCCCCCATATACTTTAAAACTATTCATACATCATATATCCTCTTCTAACTTTTTTCTCAGAGTGCTGTAATTTTCAGTGTAGAGGTTTTTTGTATCCTTCATTAGACTGACTCCTAGATATTTCATTTTATTGGATGTTATTGTGAAAGAAATTGTCTCCTTAATTTCTCTTTCAATGAGTCTGTTATTTGTGTACAAGAAGGCTATTGATTTTTGAGTGTTGACTTTGTATCCCACTACTCTACTGAATCTGTCAGTTAAGTCTAGCAGTGTTTTGGCAGAGTGTTTTTTGGATCTTGTATGTAGAGTATCATATCATCAGCAAATAGTGACAGTTTAACTTTTTCCTTTCTTATCTTTATTCCTTTTCTTTCTCTTGTCTAATTGTTGTGGCTAATGTTTCTGGAACTATATTGAACAGGAGTGGTGATAGTGGACATCCTTGTCCCTGATTTTAACATGAAGGTTTTTGGGTTTTGACTATTTATGAATGATACTGGCTGTTGGTTTAGACATTGCTTGCTCCTGTGTAGGAAGAATAAACATAGTGAAAATGTCCATACTTCCAAAACTGCTACACAGATTCAATGCAATCTTGATTGAAATCCCAATGGTAGATTTCACTGAACTTGAGAAAATAATGCAAAAATTCATTTGGAACCAGAGAAGACCTAGAATAGCAAAAGCCATTCTGGGCAACAGAAACATGGCAGGAGGTATCACAGTTCTCAATTTAAAACTATACTGCAAATCCATTGTGATTAAAAAAAAAAAAGCATTGTACTGACAAAGAAACAGACCCGAGGATCAAGGGACTAGATTATAAGATGAAGAAACAACACCAAACATACTCAGCTTCCTCATCCTTGACAAAGGAGCCAACAATTCTCACTGGAGGAAAGATAATAAGTGATGTTGGAAAAACTGGCATTCAACTTGCCAAAGATTAAAGCTAGATCCCTATCTTTCACCATACACTAAACAAAAATCCAAGTGGAGTAAAGATCTAAATATTAAAACAGAAACACTAAATTTAATGGAAAGTAAATTAGATAGAACTCTTGAAGACATTGGCATGGGAGAAAACTTTCTGAACAAATCCTCAGCAGCAAAAGAACTTGCACAATGAATAAACAACTGAGATCTCATTGTATTAAAGTGTTTTTGCAGTGCAAGAGAAATCACCAATAGAGCTAAGAGACAACCTGTAATGTGGGAAGAAAATTTTAGCAGCTACTCTTCAGACAAAGGACTATGATCTAGAATATATAAAGAACTCAAAAAAATCAGAACCCCCCAAATACAAAGACCTGATTCAAAAATGGACCTCTGAAGTGAACAGGCATTTCCCAGACAAAGTAGGAAAAACAGCAAATAGATATATGAAAAAAATGTTCAACATCACTAGTCATTCAAGAGATGCAGATGAAAACAACACTGAGATTCCTCCTTATCCCAGAAAGAATGGCTGCTATCAAGAAATCAACCAATAACAAATACTGGTGGGGCTGTATGGAGAAAGGAATCCTTCTCCACTGCTGGTAGGAGTACAGACTGGTGCAACCACTGTGGACATCAATATAGAGATACTTCAAAGAAGTAGGAGTAGAGGTTCCACTTAACCTGGATATCCCTCTGCTGGATATCTTCCAAAAGAATTAAAAGAATCATACCACAGTGATATATGTGCACCCATGTTTATAGTAGCACAGTTTGTAATAGCTAAAACTTGGAAACAACCCAAATGCCCATCAGCTGGAGACTGGATAAATAATATGTGGTTTTTATGTAAAATGGAGTACTACTCAGCCATAAAAAATGAGAGACTAGAGACATGTATAGCTATTAAGTGAAATAAATAGGAAACCCTCTAGTAAATACTCAATAATTTCTCTGGTGTGAAAAACTAAAAGTGTAAATAAGATTCAAATGGTATAATTGGGAGCATGAGATAGGAAGAAAATGGCTACAGGGGAATTGAGAAGGATTGCGGAGAGGAAATAAGGGAAAAGAAAAGATGTGGAAAAAATGGAAACAAAATCTTTGCAAATAGGGAAGTGTGAAGGAGGTGAAGGGAGGGCAGGGGTTTGGGGAAAAACATGAACCAAGATATATCACGTAAAGCTATAAGATAGCAAAGATAAATGTAAATATTTTGTTTGCTTTAAATGTACTAATAAACTTAATGGCAGAAAAAAGAAAACTATGCATACAAGTCTCTACGGTCTTTTTTCTTTAGCCCCCACCCATCCCTTTTCTAGGCAGAGAAGTGATCTACCTTCAATACATGATGTTTCTCAATAGGATGGAATAATAAAAGAGATAATAGGGAAAATATGAGCTCCACTTGGAAGGAGATAAGTATTAATTCTAGGTTTTATTTATGATATCATTGAAAGTCCAACTTGTCTAAAAATAGCTTAGAATAGCTGGGGATTTAGCTCAGTGGCACCATGACTGCCTTGCAAGTGCAAGGTCCTGAGTTTGAGCCCCAGTGCCAAAAAATAGTTTAGAATAGAATAAGATACGTATAACTTTTATAGGTCTTCATGACAAAGAAAAAAATGCTAAGGGAAAAAGTGACACAGTAGGAAAGGAAAAATAATTTGTATAAGCCATTTCCACCCCTTTTGCATTCTCTCTTTAAGCCATACATTATCAAATTTTGTTCAGGGATTAATCTTTTAATTATTTTAAAATGATGCCACTAAATTATAAAAAAATACTATGTATAAACATTATAAAAAGTAAAATAAAAATACATTTTGACATAATGCTACCATGTAAAGATGATTTCTTTATTTTTTCTTTATTTTTTGCCCTAATTTGAAGACCTGAAGATGGCCAGTTACAAAATACACCCTTCAAAGCCATGCCTCTCAATGATGGTCATCATCTAATTAAGCCCCAACTCTTAGTAAGTCTATTGAACTGTTAATCCAATTGATGAGGTTACATATCACCTCCTGATAAGTCCATTGATCTATTTATCTATTGATGAGGGTACACATCTATCTCTCTCATGAGAGTTTCCCAAAAGCTCATCAGCTATTCACACCAGAGAAACTATTCGGTATTTACACGTGTGACTTATTTATTTCACTTAGGAGTATATCCTCAATAAATACTGAATAGTTTCTCTGTGTAAAAAATCTATAATAGTACATAAGATCCTCGTGATATAATTGACAATGTGAAATAGGAAGAAAGGGGGCTAACGGTGTAGGGAGTGTGAAGGGTAGGGCAAAGGGAATAAGGGAAAAGAAAAAGATATGAAAAAATGAAAAAAAACGGAAATAAAGTGTTTGTAAATGGGGATATTAGGAGGGGTAAAGGGAGGGCAGGGACAAGGGAAAATGATGAGAACCAAAACCTGTCATGTAAAGGTACGAGATCCCAGTAATGAATGTGACTATACTGTATACCTAAAATGTACCAGTAAACTCAATGAGAAAAAAAAATTAAAAATTTAAAAGAGCTCATCAGCTAGCACACAAGCCTTTATCTAGCACATGGACTTTTTAGGAACTGATGTACAGTTATTGAAATTTAGGTGGAATGTATATGTTATTTGCATTGAACTAAGTAAATGATTTGATTATCATGCTGTTTTCAATGTAAAAATGAAATATGAATATCTAATAACAAGACTGATCATGTGTGGCTTATAAAATGCATTTGAAAACTGTTTCAGAGGCATATATAACTATTCTGAGCAATGGTATCATCCTTGAATATATGTGCAACTTTTGAAAGTGTAGGATGTATAGATTCCAGTATGATTTATAGTGTTTTGTTTTTGTATCATAAAAATGAAAATTAAAAAAGAACAATTATGTAGTTGGCAAATAGACAGCTGAAAAGATAACTGTCATTATTAATTAGGGAAATTCAAAGCTAAATGGTAATGGAATATTTCTAAATATCTACGTGACTCACTAGAAATTCAAAAGTAGCCATAATACCAAATGTTTTTTAAAGTTGTAGCAAAGCCATATCACTCATATATTATTTTGTAAATGTAAAATGACAATCTACTTTGTGATACAGTGCAGCATTTTCTTACAAAATTAAATCTTCAACAACAATTTTATAAAAATTTAATCAAAAATTCCTATTCAATTGTTTGTTTCTCTCTTTTGTTTATTTGTGATTTTTTTTTTTTTTTTTTTTTTTTTTTTGTACCAGGGGTCGAACTAGGGCCCTTCTGCTTACAAGGCAGGCAGCCAAACCACTGAGCCAAAACCCTGGCACTGTCATAGTGATTTTTATAAGTTTCAATCTAAAGGATATGTAGCTATACCTCATTGTGATACAATTTACATTTCTATGAATATGGTTGACATCTTTTTAAGTGAATATTGACCATCTAGTGCAGTGTCTATTCAAACTTTTGTTCATTTTCAATATTGTATAATTTGCTATTGTTTAGTTTTGAAAATTATTTTTATACTTTAGACCCAAAAAGTATATAATTTATATGATTTACAAGTTGTTATGTTGAGTACATCACTGTTTTTAAAATTTGGCTTGAAACATTTTTTTCATGAAAAATAGTTTATTATGTTACCGAATCACAATTAAACAACTTCTCTGTATGTGGATTATATTTTTAGCATTTCATCTAAGGAATTGAATGGTCTTCAATTTTAAAAATTTTTTGTCTGAATTTTATGTCAAGAAATGTGAAGGGTCTAAGGTTTTACCCTATGAGTGAGCTAATACAGTAAGACTCCCACAACCTCACAGTTGCTCTTAGAAGCAGATAACAGAGGACTAGTTCAGAAACAAAGACATTTGTTAAATATGGCATTATATACCCTCACTCCAAAAAGCACACACTGCCTCTGTTATCCAAGTCTTGAAATTGAGTATGCAATGAGGAAGTGAACTCAGAAGGACACTGGGCATGCAGTGAGCTTTTGTCACAGCTGAGGAGATTGTTCATAAGAATCTGTGCTAATGCTTCCCTTCCTTTTTACTGTGGCTTGAAAACTCTGTCAAGGAATTAAGCTTGGATAATTACAAGGTTCAACTTGGTTGTTTCTTGTGTTATAGGGATCCATGCTCTCATTGGTTTAAAATGCAGTGTCTTATAAATTGTTATTTCATATACTTGTTGACTTTGGGATATATTGGGTACTTTGTTTTTCTTTTCTATGTGAGTCAAAAGGTTAGAGGTCTCTTTCAAACTTCCTGATTATATATTCAAAATCATTTCAGTTCTCATGTGTGGTAGGATTGTGTCATAGGAAATTGCTATTCCAAATTTTCTAGGAGTGAGGGTTTCCTGGGGATACATAAATTTTAGCACAAACCTAGAAAAGTCACAGAGTAATAGGTAAGGTCTCTGTGTGTGTTTTATGCTGTGTATGTGTGATTGCATGAGTGCTTATGATGTGAGCTATTTTCAGTGAGTCACATGAAGGGTCATGTTATACATATGAATGATTTTTGTGACTGAAATTTCTAATAAATTTCACTCTGATTTGTTGTGCTTTTATTTTATTTAATTCAATCAAATTTCACAAATTTGTAGTAAGTGAGAATGATAAGACTGTACTTCTGTATCTTCTCTGCAGACATTTAAATGAGCTATGGTGAATTGCAACAAAAGCTTCTCTGACCTGTCTGATTCATACAGTTTCTCTCTCTAAATGGTAGTAAATCGGCAATCTAGTCAAATCAGTTGTCTGTAAGAATGCTAATCAAATGATCAGACTTTTTAGACTAAATTTCTTCATTTACTAGAGAATTTAATTTTCTTTTTGTTAGAAAATACAATAGTCACATGATACAACAAAGCAAAATAGCTACTTTATAAGTTTTGTCAGAGCAGAGCAAAATATGTGATTGATGGGATCACTATACACTGCTTCATAATTTATAGACAGTTATAAAACACCATCCTCTGTTTATAAGGTAGATTTCATGGGGACAATTAATCAGACTATTCTTTGTTTGCTCATGTCTGAGCCCATTGTACTTGACCTTTCTAGTGTATTTTACAAAAATTTCTGTTAATCCTGTAGCAAGGGAGAAAAATAATCTCAACAAGTTGAGTGAATGGGATCCATTCATGCTAGCCAATACTACATATGTGATTAAGTTGAACACTATCAAGTTTCCAATTCAAAGCTGTCAGGTCATGTCATATTGTCGGTTAATTTATTGTCTGCCTTACTTCTATTATCCTGTCCAGCTCAGTTTTAAACTGTTGAGTCACTGCAGTGACTAAAGATTTCATGTTAAAAATTATATTTACACTGACACACTTGAATAATTGATCTCTCCTGTTTTATAGAAATTATTCCTTCGATACTAATGACCAACAAGTACAGTAGATTAAAATGGACTATTTGATACAATACATTATTGCTTTGTGTTCTCTTTTGTATAAATACATTTTATAGCTGCTGTCTAGATGGAAGATGTATTATGTTACTTATTTCAATTTTATTGCATGAATTATATAATATGAAGAGTGCTGAAACATCATTAACTGCTTAGCTCACCAAATTCAGTAAATGCAATTGATACCTTAAAAAGAGGAAAGGAATTCATTTTGACCACTAGATGTGCCCAATATTTTCCACCTACTCAGATAAATTTTATAGAAAAGAAGGCACTCAGAGATACCTGAGAAAGAAAGAAAAATCAGAGTTGCAGAAGATGTGGAATACAGTAATACAGACAAACTTTCCCCCCACTGTAGCAAAGAGAAATTGACACCAATAATCTATATAGTGTCATTTTTCTGCCTTACAGTGACTAAGAAGGAGGCATGGGAATGGGAAACTATGTATATGTGACTAACTTGGTAGAGTTCATCTTATTTATCTAAGGAGTCCACCATCACGCCTGTATCTACATGTTTGACACACAGGTGCTGCGCTGTACATTTAGAAGACTGTCTGCCAGCCTGAAGACCCTTTGTTTTAACGAATGTAAGCCTTTGTGATTACAGGCACATAAATCCAAAGAAAGCCTCTCTCCAATCCTTTTCACTTCCATCTGTTATGTTGCTTCTTCTCAGGTGTAATTTGCACAGGCAGATGTGCCGTCTGGGAATCCATCCAAATTCAGCTTATTTAGTTGCATTTTAAGGAAAGAACAACATTGAATATTGTCATCAGAAAACAATTTGATGTCTGCTAGTGTTCCGTCAAATCTGAGGTTACATTATTCTCTTATCACAATATAGAAAGTATGGGTTTTGAGGCATCTACATTGGTCTTTAGTTTCCTCAGACCTTTTTCTCTTACCAGACAGTGCTATTCATACTTCCTCAAGAGAAGCTTCTTCAGTTATGACTGAATCTCAGGATGAAAGCAAAGGGCCAAAGAAAAGCTATATAATGTTTCCCATAATATATCCCTTAAATTTCAGTATTCAGAACAAGTTATAGATAGATTGTTATAGGAGAAGACAGGCAGGGATTTAATCCAAGAGTTTACAAATGCATCATTTTAGGTAAAGCATAGTTTTGTGTGAAATACAAAATAAAATTGAATTGGCAGGAATTTGATGGGAGGAACACCTTACATATTATTTAAAAATTTGAATTTCATTTCACTACAAATGGAGAGCTGGTCATAGGCTTTTCACAGGATAGTTGAAATAAATATTGGATTCTCAAAGAAAGATTCATATTATACTAAAGTATAGAATGTGTTACAAATGGAAGATGGAAAAAATAGGAAAGATAAAAATGCAAATCATAGAGCTCTAAAATTTTAAAGCAGGAGATAGGAGAAATTCAGATATTAAATATAATTCTGAAGAGTAAATACAATACTGTAGGCAATAGGATACATGCGAATGTCAGAGGTTGTTTTCAGAAAAGAAAAACAAAGTTCTTGATTTTGAATGTACAGTGATTTAAAGAAATGACAAATGTGACAGATGACGTTACTGAATAGAGAATCAAAACAAATTTCAACTATATGAGGAAGCTTAACCATGCTTATCCTATATCTGTTTTACTTAAAAAATATATTTCCATGAATCGTAAAACCAGATTGCTAAATATTGCACACATAAAGATTGCAGCAGGTTGTTAAGTAAGCCTTATGAGGATATTACAAGTATTCAAAAGATGTTAAAACTAATAATATATCAGATATTGCATCATTTCTGGTCACTCGTGTGCATGTGGCAAACATTTATACTCTATTTTCTCTTTGAATATTTCACCCTTGCTATAAAATTAACTCAGTATAACTTTCATACTACACACTATAGTTGGATTTTGATGGATTTGTGAAGGAGACATAAAATAATTTAGGGGAAAAATCCTTTTTTTTTAGAATACTTATGTTCAAGTTATTATAAGTGGTTAAGATTAACAGCCCGCATTCTAAAGGAGTGACAAAACCTGTACTTTTTCATTGTTTAGTTTTTTTTGTTTTGTTTTGTTTTGTTTTTATGGGAGACTATTCCATTTACTGAATATTGTATTTTTTCTTAAATTTAAATTTGTATTTTATTAGTACAAGTTTTCAGTACATGAAGTTTACATTCATCTTGGGCAGTAAGTACATGTATATAACCTGGGTTGTTACTTCCTTTAATCTCCTCCTTTCTACCCATATCTGTCTGTCTTTAAATTCCCTTGTCCCATTTACATTTTTCTTGCTATTGTTATTCACAGCTTTTGTTTATAGCATATAATGTTGACATTCCTTGTGATTATTTGGTGCCTGTGCATGGCATATCTTAATTCTTATTTTCTTTTCCTTCTACCTGTCCCTGTGCCGTTGGTTTATGGACCCCTCCCTTTTTGCAAACCTGTTTCCTTCTATCCATTCTCTTTTGCTTCTTTTACTTCACCTTACTGAAATGAAAGATGCCATATAGCATTTAAGGTTGTGTAGCTGATTTATTTCACTGAACATTATATTTTTGATGAAGATGGACTAAGATCAATAGTGGGGAATTTATTGCACGCGTGGTGCATCCAGCTCTTTGTTGTTATTGAAGGCTCTGAAAGATCCACCATTACTGCTAGATGATGCTATAGTAACTAAGTTATCCTCAAGAGCTGGAGTACACTGAGAGACAAATTCCCTGGTCAGAATGGTATGCATGCCATTAGAATGAATTGGTTGGTCATATGACAATATTTGATAGTAAAATAGAAGCAAAATATAATTTTCATGGAAGGAGAGTTGAAGCAAATAGGCATAAATGCTGAATTTTTAATCACACCCATTACACTATTGACCATTATTCTCTAAATCAGTTATTTCTTTCATTTCTGCATATCTCCTTAAACAGATGTGCTTATGAAAAAATGTTCACATTACTCTTTTTTTTTCATGATCCTTTTTTATTCATGTAAGTCAGACATGATGATGGGATTCTGCCAGCTAAGGCAACAGAAAGCTGTATTTCTGGGAGTTAGATTTCTTTTTTTTTTAATTGAGTTTATTGATACATTTTAGGTATACAGTACAATTACATTCATTACTGGGATCTTGTACCTCTACATGACAGGTCTTGGTTCTCATTTTTTCCCCTTGTCCCTGCCCTCTTTTACCCCCTCCTCCCCTCTCCCTTTACAAACACTTTATTTCCATTTTTCATATTTGTTTATTTATTTATTTATTTATTTTTTATTGAGTTTATTGGTACATTTAGGGATACAGTACAGTTACATTCATTGTTGGGATCATGTACCTTTACATGGCAAGTCTTGATTCTCATTTTTTCCCCTTACCTCTGCCCTCCCTTCACCCCCTCCTCCCCTCCCCATCTACAAACACTTTATTTTCATCTTTTCATTCTCT
>NW_022900926.1:59551876-59554213 GCF_012274545.1 Fukomys damarensis | reverse complement strand
ATGAGATCCCAGTTGTTGATTCTTTCTGCTAGTTCCCGTGCTACTGAGGATTTGTTCATAAAGTCTTTTCCTATACCAATGTCTTCCAGAGTTCTGCCTAACTTACTTTCCAGCAAGTTTAATGTTTCTGTTTTAATATTTAGATCTTTAATCCATTTGGATTTTAATTTAGTGCATGGCGAAAGATAAGGGTCTAATTTTAATCTGTGACAGGTTGATATCCAGTTTTTCCAACACCATTTATTAAAGAGGCTATCTTTCCTCCACTGAGGATGGTGAGCTCCTTTGTCGAAGATGAGGTAGCTGAGTACATCTGCATTTGTTTTTGTGTCTTCCAGTCTGTTCCATTGATCCTCAGGCCTATTTCTTTGCCAGTACCATGTTGATTTTATCACAGTGGCTTTGTAGTATAGTTTCAAATTGATATTTGTTTATTTATTAATGATACTACTTTCAAAATCACATAAATTTTTAGTTGCTAGAATGCCCTATGAGCCTGCTAGCTCTTGTAAATTCACTTAAACAAAATTCATTCTTTAGACAAAGTAAAATTAGTTCAGTTGGTTACAAAATATGTAGTCATTTTATTTCAAAAAATGTTGCCATCACTGGCTTAGTGATGACTGACTTACTGAAAAAGCTGGCCAGACCACATTTGGAGGGGTCAATTGGACACATGAAAATATGTTGGCAGATGGTGTCATGGTGTCTGGGAGGCAGAATGGTGTAAAGGGGAATAAATGGATAGAAATAAAAGATTAACCATAGGTGACAGTTGCTGGTCAGGAAGTTCACAGATTTTTTTTCTGGCATCCAATATTTTCACCACAGAAACAGAAAATGCGAAACCAGAGTTGGCACTTTTGATCTGTTTTGGCATCATCCAGAGGTCTCAAATTACTGTTATCAGTATGAGAAGCCAAAAATTGATCCTTTGAAAAGGTTTACAATTCTGTAGGATGACTGTGAATCAAGTGATATTGAGCCTTTGTTCTCATCTTTATATATAATTATTAAAGAAAAATCCACTGTGACAACAGCAAAGAAATAATAGCAAAACTTTTATGCTGCAATATATTGTATTAAATTGTATGATTATAATGACATGATAGATTCCATGGAGTTAATTATGATAACTCTGAACTAGTACCATTGAAGCAAAAATGTGATTGACTTAACAATCTTACATCATTAACCTTGCATTCAATAGACGTAATTGGTTATTAAGTATATAAATTTTATAAAGAATTTTTAGTCAGTATTATCTTTCATATATTATGAATATAAGTCTTAATGAAGTGGAATTGAAAAGGTGAGAGGGATGGGGAAAAAGAAGAATCAAGTTACGTCATATAGATACAAATTCCTTATGAAGAATATGATCATTATGTATGTCTAAAATGTAATTAATGCAAAAGAATTTTTTTGTAAATATTTATGAGTCATGATGAAGCTCTATAATTTTTGAAAAATAATTTGGAAAGAACTTATTACAAAAGCTAAATATGTTTTAACATTAATCTGTGGTTTTGAAGAGACCATAATACCTCCTGGAGAAAAGCAGATATAAATAGGAAAATGAAATTAATAGATAAAAATAAGTTTTTAAAAATATGTTTTGAATAATGTGAAAGCTTAACTGTAGAATAACCTTACAATATTTGTGTGTGGGAATCTTCTGCAAGAAGGAAAATAAACAAATACAACATAACAGATAATTTATTAACAGATTTGCTTGAAGAAAAATTTCTAGCCACTTCTACCATTCAGTATAAACTGTGACAAATTTATGGATTTAGAAAATAGGAAAAAAGTACAAAATAAGAGGTCTCATTGAAGCTTATTAGTATTTTTTTTTATTGAGGTCCCTAAAATATTTTCAGTGTTGCACAGTGTATTCTAATAAATACTACTTCATATTATAACAGCATATTTATATGAGAATTGTAGCTTTGTAATGTACTTTTACCTTAGGAATTTTGGTAAAGAGAACAAATATCAAGGTCTACATTTTGATTTTAGTTACAATAAATTATAGTGACTCATGAAATGTTGGAGGGGTAGAGATGTTGGAAGTCAATGAACTTTATTACTGTTGATGATAGATCCAACAACACCTATTTTCTTCATTATATATTCATTATCTATGATTTTCAGCAAAAAATTCATTCTATAATACAACATCTATAATTCAATGATACTTACTCTAGCAATTTTAAGACATAAGGTATGATTTTTGTTATGGCAATTCAAAGTCATAATCTCTATAGTTTTTAACTTTCCACAGATGATATTTCAGATTTGTTTCTGTAGTTATTCTAGTATATCCACTGAGAA
>NW_022900926.1:59508356-59551858 GCF_012274545.1 Fukomys damarensis | reverse complement strand
ATATATATATTCCCTTAAATATGCACACACTAGACCATATAAACTTGTACCTGAAGGGTTTTGGTGTTTTGGTGTTTTGTTTTGTTTTTTAGTATATGGATGGAATACATAATGTTTACAATCCTTGTGAAGTTGTTTCACGTATGAAATAAATCCTAATTATTTTTTCCTATCCACTCCCTTTTCTTTCTCTCCCTGTTTCCACCATCTCCTGATCCTTTTCCATTTGAGAAAGATCTCTCTACTTTCTATTATCTATCTTTTGTTTTGTTTTTTATCAATAGTTTGGGTTTCTCATATAAGGTAAACCATGTGATATTTCAGCTTGCATTTCTGGTTTATTTCACTCAGTTTTATCATCCCAGCGTTCATCTATTTTCTTAAAAAATGACTCACTTTTTCTTTCTTTATGGTAGAGTAGTACTCCATCATGTATAAATGCCACATTTTCTTTATCTTATAATCTGTTGATGGACATATAGGCTTCTACCAAGATACAGCTGAAGTTTTGAAGACAAGGTATATTTTGCAGTACATTTTTTAACTGTGTACTGAGGATTATTAGAGGATTGTATACAGAGGGTTATCAAGTACAAATCATTTTGTCCTTTCTAAGATAGGTTACACTTTTTTGCAGTCTGTTTTTCTTATGATGTGTTTCACAACTGCACTTTACCACTATTATTATAAATGACCTGTGGAGGTATATATTCAGCATTTTTTACCCTTACTAGATCATAGAGTTCAATTGTATCTTATCTTATTTATTGTATTTTATCTTACTGAGCACTTTATCATTTAGCATATTTGTTATTTCTCAATTCCATACATATACAACAGAATATAATAAAATATACCTTACTAAAAGTAACATGGAACTAAAATACAGACATTATTCCTAAAACTAGACACATAAGTTATTTGTATCTAGTATGTTTGATATGGCAATTAAAAATTTACATGAACCTGGACAATTACTGAGAATCAGTAACATTTTTATTTCAGATATTGTATTTTTCATTTCAGATTTTCACTCTGGTTTTTGGAGGATACTTTTCTTTTGCTTTCTTCTCTCTCTCTCTCTCTCTCTCTCCCTCCCTCTTTCCCTCCCTCCCTCCCTTCCTCTCTCTCTCTGTTTTTTGTTTGTTTGTTTGTTTGTTTGTACCAGGGATTTAACTCAGGTCCTTGTGCTTACGAGGGAGGTGATGGCAGAACCACTGAGCTAAATCCCAGGCCCTGGAAGGTACTTTTCTATCATTTCTCTTTTTGATAGATACTAGTTTCCAATATATGGATTATTTTACAGATATTGTCTATTGCTTTCATTTTTAGGAATATAGATCATTTTATACTGCTTTTTATTACTCTTTGGTGTATCCTCTAGAAATTTAAAATTGTGTCTTGGAAATTGCAGATAATACATTATCTCTTCTGGATCTTTTTTTATTTCTCTGGAGACTACTAAGGATTTGCTCTTTTAAAACTATATTAATTTAAATGGTTTAAATTAATTTTAATTAATTTAATTTAATTTAATTTAAAGTTTAGATGGCATCCCTTGACCTTCGCTTCTCAGTCAGTCACCTCTGACTCCATCTCCACTATTTTATACCTCAGTAACCCTATTATAGCCATTTGTATGGGAGGAGATTTATCATGGGAACTGCTTTACATGTTGGTGAGAGCTCAGAAGTCCTCTAATCTGCTATTTTGCAAAGTTGAGAATCAGGGAAGTCAGTGATAAAATTGAGTCTGAACCTGAAGGTCTGAGAAGTGGGAGTGGGGTGGGAGTGATGATGCTCTAAATCTCATTCTGGATTCCATACACGGAGGCGAGAGAAGATGGTTGCCCCAGTTTAAATAAAGAGAGAAAGTTCAACCTTCTTCAAATAGTAACATAAAGGAAATGATTGCTTGCTTTAGCAGAGAGTGACCTTGGATGAACTCAAACTTCAGACTTCATTCTACCTGAAGAGTCCAGTCACTGAAATAAGTGTTCAGTGTTTGTAATTTACTAGCCTGCTTGAAGCTCGGCCCACACATTCACACATCAATGATAAACTAGAGAACTGGGAAAAATTTACATGCAGAATTTAATATCACTATTTCTTGATTTTTCTCCTTTGTACTGCCTTCCCCATATTACAGAAGTCTGTCAAAACTATATAGAAGATACATAGGCCAGTCAATTGAAGAATTTGAATAAATGTTATAAATTTTACAATCTCTTCTTCAATTGGTATTTACATTCCTTAACAGTAATTTCATACAGTAGGAAATATTTCACTCTTTTCTGCCTTGAAAAGATGATGTAGCATTTGTAAAGCTTTTTCTATCACAGCTGTTGTGCTGTCCCTGATGTCTGTCCTCTAATTACTTAAGCCATTAATGTCGGTGATTCCATCCAAGTTCTAAATCTCTTTCATGAATACTAACTGACAAATTCCATGGGGCAAAAACTGTTAAAAATAGGAAACACAGAACCTTTTCTATCTTACACATCTTGGTCCTCCTCCATTTAAGTTCCATGTTACTGTTTTCAGACAGTTGTTCTTTATACTTTGTTTATAAACACAAAATACAGGAAAGCTAAACATTTATATAACTCCCACTTTACCAAGAACTGCATTCTTCTCAGGAATCTGGAATAGCTATTTTCCAAATGTATTTTTTTTTAAAGAAAAGCAGTGAATATTATCTATAACACCTTAAAAAGTTGTGAAACAATATATATCACTACTGAAAAATGAGTTTTAAAAAATTCTAATAATAACATGAATGAGTAATAACTCAAGAAACAGTATTCTAAAATAGTGAAATACTATGTCATCAGAATGAATTGATTTATTAAATTGTAGAATATGATAATAGTTAATTTCTTCTTCTTCTTCTTTTTTTTGGTTAATTTCTTCTGGAAATCAAATTTATTCCTGTTTGCTTAGTGTTGGTATTATATTCTTTAAGAATTTCATTAATCGGTGATCTCATATGCATCAATCTTTAAAATAGACTAGGTTTTATTTGGATAAAATAAAATCAGTAATTTAAAGAGACATGTGCAATCCTTTGTTTATTGTGGCAGTAGTCAAGAAATGGAAATAAACAAGTGTCTATCAACTAATGACTGGGTAAGGAAAATGTGATATCACATATATGCATTTGTTTATGTATAATACTTAGCTGTTAAATCGTGTCTTTTGTGACAACATGGATGGGACTAAGGATCATTATATTAAACTAAATAAGCTGAAAGCAGATAGATAAGTACTACATGAAAGTATTTTTTTTTCTCATATAGGTGGGTAGTCGAATGCTTAGAAGCATAGGGTAATGGGAGAGTGAGGAAAGATTTATCAATAAATACTAAGTTACAGATTAATATGAGTAAGATATTCTGCTATACTTCTGTATGTTATAGTGATGACAGATAATAGTGCACTATATATTTAAGAAAGCTAAAAGAAATAATTGGACTCTTTTCACCTTGAAGAAATGGTAAGTGTTTGAGGAAATAAGTATATTTAACCTGACTTAAGCATTTCACAATATATACCTGTATCGGGAGGTATTTCATTCATATATACAAATTCTATGGTTAATGTACCAATTAGAAAGTTTTAAGTTCAGATAAAAAATTTGATGTAGTTGAGCAACAACTACCATCTGTATTTCTTTATAGTAACAAAAATGATGGCTAGCTTTTAAGCAGAAGTTTATGACAATTATTTAAACATAAACCAAACAGTTGAAAGTTTTGTATAAATATTATAGACTTCCCAATCTCTTTTCCTCTATCTCTATATTTATTCTTTTTGGCAGTAATTTCAGATTCTGGGAAGCAGTATCCTCTTATTTCCCTGCACTGAAGACATGTCATTGATGATTTTGCATGTGGCATTTGCAAAGCATTTTCTATTCACAATGTGACAGAGTTTTTTTACATCCATGTGAAGAAATCTTTCTACTTGTGTGTTTCTTCATTACACTAATGGGGATTATCATCGTAGTCCCTCTGCATTTATTTTGTCACTGGGAATAATGAAACATAACAAAGTCTGACTTTCATTTTATGACATGCTTAAATATGTAATAAATGCAAGCTTTATAGTCATTTAGGCTCTAGTAACTGAATTTACCTTGATACAAGTTTAGAACAGTTTTAGACAGAAATCATTCGATACAAATTTAACTGTTGATTTTTACACACCTATGTTAGAATTTAAAAGGAAACATAAAAATATAAAAGGAGGTAATTATTTCTAATGTGGAGAAATTTTCTTCACGTTTTTTGAAAATGCAGTGTTTATTTCCCTTACCCCCAGCCTTTTTCATTTAGAATAATATTCTACAGGTTCACCTGAACAGTAGCAAATGACAACATTTTCTCACTTGTTAAGACTGAATAGTATTTTGTGTGTTTGTATAAAAATATTTTATTTATCCAGCCATCTATTGTTGGACACCTGGATTAATTTCACATTTTTACAATTGTGTATACTGTTGTATTAAAAACAGAAGTGTAGAAATCTCATTGACCTAGATTTTATTTGCCTTCTCTTTTATATTAAGCAAGAGGATTGCTAGACATGAACTAGTCTGAGGTAAATTATTTTAAAACCTTGGGTAACTTCATATTATTTTCCACAGTAGCCCTGGTAATTTACATTCCCATCAACAGTGTACCAGAGTTCCCTTGTTGCCTTTGCTTTGGTTCTCATAGTCAAAAAATATGTTCCATGTCGTGAATCCTTTTCTCCACTTCTTCTCATAGTCATTAGTTTCAAGCCTTATGTTTAAGTCTTTAATCTATTTTAACTTTACTGTTGTGAAATAAAGTTCTTATTTTATTCTTGTGCACTAAGATATCAAGTTTTATCAACATTTTATTGATGAAACTTCTCATTGTGTGTTCTTGGCACATTTGTATTACAAATGACTGCAAAAGTGTATACTTACTTCTGAGCTTTATATTGTGATGCACTGATTTATTGGTCTGCTTTTGGACCAGTACTGTGATGATTTACTATTATAGCTTTGTAATATGATCTGAAATCAGGTGATATGGTGCCTATGGGTTGTTTATTTGTTTAAGATTGCTTGGGGTATTTGGTATATTTTGTAGATTACTGTGACTTTTAAGGTTAATTTTTCCATTTCTGTGAAAATTTCCCTGAAATTTTGAAAGAAGTGCTAGTGAACCTGTTTTGAGTAGTACAGATGTTTTAATAATATTTTTCCAATTTAAAAATCATAGAATGTATATCCAGTTAAATGGGTCACCTTCAATTTCTTAATCAATGGCTTGTCACACTTATTGCACCTTTGACCTCTTGGTTAAATGTATTTCTAAATGTATTTTGTAATATTGCTTTCTTGATTTCTTGTTTGGAATATACTCTTAAATTATAGAAATGCTACTGATTTGTGTATGTTGATATTGTGTCCTCCACATTTACTGAATTCATTTATTGTTTCTAACAGATTTTTGAGGAGTAGTAAACTTCAAGTGGAGACAACTTAATTTCTTCCTTTTTAGTATGGATGTTCTTTGTTTACTTCTCTTGAATAACCAACATGGCTAAAACTTCCATTACTATATTGTACACAAATGGCAAAAGTGAATAACATTATCCTGTTCCTTATCTTGGAAGAAAATATTTCAACTCTTAACCATGAAGTATGACATTAGTGGTGAGTTTGTGATATATAGCTTTAGTGTGTTGAGGTATATTCCTTCTCTAACATAATTTGTAAGACCTCAAGAAAAATCATTATATTTTAAGTTTTTGTAAAGGGTCAGATAGTAAATACTTTAATCTTGTGAGTTTGAATGGTCCCATTACTATTCAAATCAATGTTGTTGGACAAAAGCAGCCAAAGATAATATGCTGTTAAAATATTATTTTATTTTCCAAATATAGGCAATTAGACTAGTTTGAGAACTACTAATTTAGTAGATTGATTTGATCTAGAGAGAAATAAAATTGGAAATACATTTTGGGGAGTTAAAAGTGGCAAAAAAAAAAGGTAGAATGAAAGCCTGAATACTCTGCACACACATCGAATTCCAGAATCCCAAAGACAACAGAGTTAGTAGATTAAATATAGAATATAATTTAGAATTTAAATAGCACAAATTCATATTCATTCAAGGTTTATTATTTTATATTATTAAAGGTAGCTCAGAATTTTAAATAAATCAAAATGTCAGTTTATTTATTGATCTTTTCTACTCTTTTTATAAATATTATTATTTGAAATTAACTGACACATTTTATAGTTTACTTAGTAAGTCACAAACTCCTTATATATAAAATGGAAGTTTGAAGCTCACAAGTTAAAAATAACTCATCCTCCAAGGCAGTAACAGAAAGCCTGGGCTTTTGCTGCCCTTCTGATAAGGCAAAAGACACAGGTGTCTGGTTACATTGTATTTCAGACAACTAGAATCCATAAAAGTGAGATTTTTGCATTCATGGGAAATAACTTTGAAAATAGTCTATTCATATTGAAATAGACTCTTGATTATGATTTCTGAGCCAGCATTAGAGCACTTACTCGGCAGTGACATAAGTCGCCTCATACTGCAAAAGGTCTAACTTTACTAGCTATGTGGTTTTATTAATATTGATAGTATATCACATATTTTAAAATGTATCCAGAGCATATATTAAAACAATAGGGAGGGATAAGAAGGAGAGTGAAAGGGAATGTAGAAGAAAGAAGTGAAGGAAAAAAATGTTGAAAAGAGAGCTTTTGAAAATGGGAAGGGGAACAAGAGATAAAAGGAGCAGGAGGGAGGTGAGAGGTAGGGGATTAAGCAAAAAATAATTAAGATATATCATGCAACTTCCCATAATAAATGTAATCTGTATCTACTCAAATATATATCAATAAAAATATACTTTTATGACTTGCATGATTTATTTTCATATAACTCATATAAGAGTATTTCAGTGGTATCTTATAAAGGTATCTGACTACATTTAGGCTTATAATAGATGCCTTAATTTAAAAAACTGAATCGTAATTAAAGGTAACTATATAATTACTTATAATTATATTTTATGCAATATTTTCAAATAAACAAACTAAAATTATACACAAATCATCATAAAACAAATATAAGTAAAATTAAATTTTAGTGTTTTTTTCCCAGATAGAATCATGCAATATTACCCAGCTAGTCACAGTCTTATGGTGTCAAGTAATCCCCCTGCCTTGGCATCCTAAGAAGCTGGAACTTCAAGAAGCTGTGTAGTCAAAAACTAATGAAAGAATGATCAAATGGGATCATATAATAATTAAAAAGCTTCTGCAAAACAGAATGAAGAGAAAACATACAGAATGTGAAAATTATTTTGCTGGCTACTCCTCAGAGGACTAATACCTAGAATATATAAAGAACTAAAAAAAAAAAAAAAATCAGACTAAAGCAGACCAGCAAGAGGTGGAACCTTGTAGAGCTAGACTTCAGAGTCTGCCCCAGCCACCTGACATCAGCAGCAGACTGATGAGAGGTGAAGTTATACCGGTAACTTGCAGATCCCCCCACATCCCATGCACTTCTGGCCTCCTGAATGTGCTAGTACCTGGATTCACATCAGAGAGGGCCAGGGGGACATAAGACCTTTGTCTTGAGGTCCAGCCTTGATTTTGATTTAATTCACACAGATTAAAGGAGATAGATTAATAACTACCACAAGTTGTCATTTTCTAAGCTGTGCTTGATACTTATGTGTTGGACATTTTATCACTTGAGGTAAGATGTTGTGTTTGAACTAATCACTTGTCCTTCCTGGTATAATGATAAAGAGATTGCCTCAGAATCATTAGAGACTCAAGAGCTAAAGTCAAGCTATAACAGAAAGATCAAAGTATTAACTCAGGTATCAAACCAAGGATAGTACCAACAAAAATAGAAATGAGAAGACATTCAAGTAAGGCAAAAGCACAAACACAGGCTGCTAGATCACCAAAAGCAACTTCTGGGAGAATAGAGGTGGAAAAGTCTGATTACAAACCACCTGTACACCTTGAATTGATAGAAGAAGAAGTAATGAAATGGATGAATGAACCTTTAGAAAAATTCAAAGCAGAAATACTTTTGCAGATAACTACAGATGCTGAGCAAAATGAAAGACATAATTAGAGACTATAGAAGAGAATCAGATAAAAAAATACATGAGCTCAGGACCATGATAGAAGCCATGAATGCCCAGCAAAGGAAAAGTTGAAACCATAAATGTAAAATATAGGAAATAATTGGAATCCAAGAAACAGATTCAAACAGATATCCAGAAGACTAAAAACAAAACAAAACAAAACAAAACAAATCAACTCTATTGAAAGTATATATGAGGTTGAACCAATGTGAAGACAGAATATCAGATATAGACCTGGATGGTGTTCAGGTACTATGAAAAGAAGGATATCTTAAAAACATAGTAAGGGAACATAATAAATAAATTTAACAGCTCCTAGATGATGCAACAAAGAATAATATAAGACTGAGAGGATTCCATGAAAAAGCAGGAGAAAGTATAAATGACATAAAAAACTATTCACACAATAAATAACAGAAAACTTCTCCAAAAGAGGAAAATAATTTGACATATGGAGAAGTGAGGCATATAGACTCCAACTAGTCATGCCAAAAACAATCTACACATAGACATATAATAATCAGGATCCCAGAAATATAAAAGAAAAACAAAGTACTACAATAGTTAGAGAAAAGAAACAAATCACATACAAAGGAAAGCCTATCAGAATCACAGCAGACTTTTCAATACAAACACTCAAGTAAAAGAGAGCCTGGAGTGAGGTATTTCAAGTACAAAAAGAAAACAACCCCCAACCTAGACTGATTTATCCTTCAAAAAAATCATCTTTCAAAATCAGTAGGCAAATAAGATACTTCCATGACAACAAACACCTGAGAAACTTCATGAATGCCAAACCAGCACTCCAAACAATCCTAAATAATGTCCTGAAAAATAATGAAGATCATATCTCCATTAGGGCCAACAGAACAAATCCATCAGGCAAGTCAAGAATTAAAGGGAGAAGTGAAAAAAAAAATTAAAAGAGCCAAAAACAGGAAAATAGCAAGATGGTGATAATTCAACACATATCAGTTATAACCATCAATGTTAATGGCCTCAATTCACCAATCAAAAGAATGGCAGAATGGATTAAGAAGAAAACTCCAACACTATGCTATATATAAAGAAACAAACCTAATTCAGAAAGAAAGTCATAGACTGAAAGTAAAGGAATGGAAAACAATTCTCCATGTGACAGGAATCTGGAAAAAAGCAGGGGTATCTATCTTATTTGCAGACAAAGTAAATTTCAACCCAAAAGTAATTAAGACAGACAATGAAGGTCATTACATCCTTGCAAAAGGAACAATCCAAGAGCAAGAGATGACAACCATAAATATGTATGCACCAAGTACTTATCCCCCCAACTATACAAAACAAATATTAATGGACATGAAAACCAAATAAGCACAGGTACAATTTTAGTGGAGGGCCTAAATATTCCACTGTCACATATAGACAGGTCATCTAGACAAACGATCAACAATGAAATCCTAGAATTTAACCAAGTGTTTGAACAAATGGGCTTAATAGATGTTTGCAGAGTGTTCCACCCCACAAAATCAGAACATTTATTCTTTTCAGCTGCATATAGGTCATTCTACAAAATAGATCACAGACTAGCTTATAGAACTTGCTTAAATAAATGCAAAGGAATTGAAGTTATCCCATGTATATTATCAGATTAGAGTGCAATTAAACTGGGGAACAATATCAAAAGAAACTGCAAGAACTTCACAAACACATGGAAATTGTAAAACACTCTCCTGAACTACCAATGGGTCACAAGGAAATCAAAGAAGAAATTAGATGGTTTTACAAATAAATAATAATGCCAGTAGAACATACAGGAATCGGGACACAATGAAAGCAGTTCTATGAAATTATAGCAGTGAATAACCACATTAGAAAAACAGAGTGAGCTCAAATAAATAAACTATTGCTGAATCTTAAGCTTCTAGAAGAAGAAGAGGAAGACAACCCCAAAGTTCATAAAAGGGAGGAAATTATAAAGATCAGAGCAGAAATCAATGCAATGGAGACTAAGAGAATGATACAAACAATGAATCAAAGAGTTGGTTTTTCAAAAGAATAAATATAATCAATAAACACTCAACCAACTTTATAAAAAATAAGGAAAGAGAAGGATTAAATCATGCAATTAGGAATGAAAAAGGTGAAATCAAAACAGATGCAGCAGAAATGCAGAGGGTCATCAGTGCATACTTTGAGAACCTATACTCTAATCAAATGGAAAGCACAGAAGAGATAGACAGCCTTCTAGACACATTTGATTCTCCAAAGTTGAATGAAGAAGATGTAAAAATTGTAAACATCCTTCCTTATTTACAAAAAAGTGAATATCACACAGTTATCCCACAAATATATAGACTTTTATGTATCAATTAAAAATAAATTTAAAATATAAAATGTGAAGTGCACACACAAAATTGTACGTATTATATAAATGAGGAAGCAGACTGAAGTATAAAAAAATTGTGTTGAGAATTTTGACCATTCACTTGAAAATATATTCATATACCAAATCTTCCTGGAGAATTACCTCTATGGGGATATATAATTGAAAGGGACCTTTCTAGAAGCCACCTGCATAAAAGTAACAACAAATTCTCAGGGGCCAGAAACAATGGATTAATTAGAGGATGAATCTAAGAAAGACAAGAGGCAGACTGGAAACCTTCCAGCAAACATGAAGATAATTTCTCTCTTTTTTAAAGATAATTTCATATGAATTTGACAGAGTGATCTCTCCAGTTAAGTGAGTCAGGGAGAACACAGACTATGGGAAATCCAACCTTCACTGATAGCTGCTGACAAGACTTCTTCATCGCCAGACTGGGCCCTGTGTTCCAAACAATTGAGGACTTCTGCTGAATATGGGGAGAGTAGAAGTCCTGTTCCATCATGAAACTAATCTTACTGGAGGACAGAGTTCAGGAGAAGTATGGCGAAAAAAAAAAAAAAAAAAAAAAGGGCTATCTCATGGCCCAGTGTACTTTGCTGACAACACTTTGCAGCTGAAGAAAGAGGGAGGATGTGAAAGCTACACTCTCAGAGAATGTCTTGCCACTAACACTATAAAGAATAAGAGATGGCACAACCCATATCGATAGTTCCATGTTCATGGCTGGTGTGAAGTGGGCATTGCCCAGTGATGGGAAGGACCTGATCAATGCAGGTGTGCAAAAACAGCAGCTGCAGTCAGGGAACTACTGCATCACCATTCATGGAAGCAATGGACCGAGATGGACTGTCCTGGAGCAAGGGAAGGTAGAAGTGTTTCTGGGTGTCTTCCAGACTGTCAAAAGCTAGCAGCTATAAAAGACACACACACACAGTCCAGACACCACAACTGTTTGAGTTCTACAAGGTGGTACAGAGGTATATTGACATGTTCTCAGACTGTGACAATTTCAACTAATCGGCAACAAGACCCCATATATAAGAGGATGCCTTTCACATTTTGAAATCTGTTTTGTTAATATATCCAAAATCGTGTATGTATCTTACAACTGTTTTAGAAATTTGTACATAGATTTATGTTACCTATTATGTAGAGATTTTATATGTAAAAATGTTAGCACTGATTTTCCTTTTTCTAGTGCTATATTGGGGAATTAAGTAGTGTGATATTTGGATTGAGCTCAAGAAATCTTCAGCCTGGAAAAAAAAATAAATATCACATGGTTATCCCACAAATATGTAGACTTTTATGCATCAATTAAAATAAATTTAATAGTATAAAATGTGGAGTACACACAAACAAAAAATGTATGTATTATATATAAATGAGAAAATGAGAAAGTAGACTGAAGTAGAAAAATGTGTTGAGAAACTTGACCATCCAGTACTTGTGAATGTGACACAATTTGGAAATGGAATCTTTGTAAATGTAATTAATTTAATATAACACATGTCCTAACAGGAAGAGGAAATTTTGAACACAATCATAATCAGAGGGAAAATTAGAGGAAGAGATTGAAGAGTGATATATTTATAAACAAAGAAATGTTGAGAATTGATGGTAACTATCATGATTTGGAAAATACATGATTTCTTTATAGATCTTTCTCAGATAGCATGGTCCTGTGGAAAATGTAATTTGATAATTCCAGCCTCTACAATTGTGACAGAATAAATATTTTTTGCTTTTGACTTCTAAGTTTTTGGCACTTTGTTATAATAGCATTAGAAAGCTCATATAGGGCCAGGGATTTAGCTCAGTGGTTCTGCAACCTGACTTGTAAGCACAAGATCCGGATTTCAATCCCTGGTACAAAAAAAAGAAGAAAAAAATCTAAGGTGCTTGTCATAATGAAAGAGGGAGCCACAGCCATCAGGACCACCTAAGTCCTGTTTCCAGTGTCAGACTAAACTCTCATCTTAAAAAGAAAACAAAAACAAACAAAAACAAAAACAAACAAAAACAAAATTAAAAAGCTAGAGAGTTAGGATACGCAACACAGGTATTTCAAAAGTGGAAGACTGGTTATGGTGCATTACTGCGATAATGTATACTATAGGGAAGAATGGGGCATATTTAATGACTATTTGTAAATAGGCTAATATAGTAGTAAAGAAACTCCCACTTTTAATCACTATGAGACCTATCTGGAGAGGTCTAAAAATCCACATTTTAGAGCATGAAATGTATTTATAAATCACTGATCTAGGTCAGTCTCAGTGTTTTAAATTTAAAAGTTGATGGTATCATTTGACCACTAGATATCGACTAGACACACCATGGCATTTCAAATTGTCTGTATCTGTACATTCTTTTTTTGAATGCCCTTCATGTTGCATATCCTCCTATAAAATCATATTCATATATCTAAACAGCAGTAAAATATTAACTTCTGTCTAGCTTTTCTAAGCCCTTCATAGTATAAATATGCATAAGTAATATTTTCTGTTTGCTCATGTATCTTTATGTGGTTAGAGAATGTATTTACATATCTTCTTTGAAAATATGTGCATTTCAACTGTTTCATAAGTGTGTTGAGAGGAGGCATTTTATCATAAATATCTTGACTCTTGCAGAATGTTCAGCATAATACTTCATGCAAAGGTGAAAATAACGCATTTTAACCAGGGCAAAAAAATAAGAAGTCATCTGTACTATCATTTCTTCAACAGATCAGAAAATTTATTATGTGCTATTAAATAAATTGACTAAGATATTTTGATTTGGCTTAATGTGAAAGATATTTTCACTATTAGTGTTGCCTGTGGTATTTTAAAATTATTATTTCATGAGTTAACACTTATATGGTGCAAATGATAATTTGAAATCATATTTGAGAAAAATAAAACAGCACAAAATTCATGTAAAATGAAATAGTCACACTCTTACCTATAGAAGTGACTGGTATTTCTAATTTTCTGTTCCATAGTGCTTCTTAAATTTTCATCATTTGCCTTTGCACCTTATCTCTCACCTCCATCCCATGGCTTGTAGAAAAGAAAACAGGAGTGAAGTGAATTTTAACCTATCATTTGATTAGTTTGTGGGATGCTCAGTCAGAAGTTAGTTAAGGATGTGAACATTAATGGCTGCAGTAAAATTGTGGATTATTTGAGAATTTCATTCATCCAGACTCTTGCTATGTTCCATTTCCAAGGGCAACTGAGAGTTGAATGAATCATGAAATGACATTGTCCTGTCTCTATATCTGAAATTGTTCCAGTGGATGAGAGCGTTAATACTCTGAAGCCCCATGTATATACAACCCCAGTATCAAATACTTTTAGTTAAAAAGTCCTTTTTGGATCTTTGGAAATTGGCATTAACAAAACTGACAACATATTATGTATTCAGCTAAATTGAGAATTAAAGTGGCTAAAAATACTAGTTTATTAAAAAATCCCAACTCAGAATTATCAAATAGATGTGACCAGAGGGTTATGCACTGTTTCTATTTTTGAAAATAAAAATGCATTCATTTCCTCATATATTTAAACCTAGTAAAATATTTCTAAATTTTATCTTTTATCCAATTTGCAAAAAACTTAATCATCTAATTCAAATATAAATGAAATAAATTTAAATACTTATATTTAAAACACTTTTCTGCATGTTAATTTGTCCTTCTTTCTATTGTCTGTAAAATAAAATGTGCATTTATCACATTAAATATAAACTTGCAATTATACAAAGCTGTCAGTTTTTTGTCTTGTGTTTCAAACCTCATTAAAATAATAGCACCAGGTTGATTTTATAATTGTTCCATGGGAAATTACTTTTTTTTTTTAGTTTTACAACAGCACTGACACTGTGAAATAATTTTCTTTTCTTTTCATTCATCAACTTTATTGGTATATTTTAGGTACACAAAATGCTGACATTCATTATTGGGAATTTGTACCTTTACATAATATATCTTGGTTCTTATTTTTTCCCCATTCCCTGTCTTCACTTCAATCCCTCCACCTCTCCCTATATACATAGACGTTGTTTTCCTTCTTCCTTTTCCTGCCCCTCCCAGTGCCCATTCCCCTTTGGTCTCTGTTTTCCTATATCATATTATCTATTATACATTTTTAATCCTTATTTACACTTTCAGTTTCTTACACCAGAGAAACTATTCAGTATTTACACATGTCCTATTTATTTCATTTAAAATTGTGGCCTCAATATGCATACATGTAGCTATAAATGTCTCTAGTTTCTAATTTTTTGTGGCTGAGTAATATTCCATTATATAAAATAACTATTTTTCCTTATCAGTTTTCCAGTTAATGGGCTATTTCCAAGTTTTAGCTATTACAAACTGTGCTGCTATGAACATGGGTGCACATGTATTGCTGTAGTATGATTCTTTTAATTCTTCCAGCACGGGAATAACTGGGCCAAATGAGACCTGTAATCTTAGTTTTTTGAGGTATCTCCAGAATGATTTCCACAGTGGTTTCACCAGTCTATGCTCCCACCAGTAGTGGAGCAGTGTTCCTTTTTCCCCTCAGCCCACCAGCATTTGTCATTGGTTGATTTCTTGATAGCAGCCATTCTTTCTGGGGTGGAGTGGAATCTTAGCATTCTCATGTTATAAACGAGAAACTTTTGCTCATGTGCAAAGCTATGAAGGCAAAACATGCATTTGGACTACAGGAATGTATATATGCTGCTTTTTTTTTTTCCTTCTTACAGCTGAATTGACTGGTAATAAACTAACATGCTTGGTTTAGACTTCTGGTTTTGTCAAAAATTAGGTGCATGACTAAAAATTTAATTAAAATTCAACAAATAGATTTTATTATGAGTATAGAGGATTAAAATCTTTCCCAATTTTCATAATGAATGTTTCACATGTGTCCATTTTTGTGTGATAACTATGTGCTTATACTTCAAACTTTCTTTCACAGATGTTAATACAATTCAAGCTGTATAAAAGTGAATACAGGGTTTTTGTTTTCTTTTTTTGGTTTTTTGAGACAGGGTCTCACTATGTAGTTGAGACTGACCTGGAACTCACTATGTAGCCCAGGCTGGTGTCGAATTCACAGCAATCCTCCTGCCTCAGCCTCCAAGTGCTGGGATTACAGGCATGCACCACCATGCCCAGCAGTGAATATAGGTTTTTATGAGGTGGTGAAATTTTAGCAGATATTTAAAATATATTTTTTGCAAATAGAACATATTTTTCATTATTAAATGAATAATAATACTTTTATTAATTTGTATTGGGGTTGGCAGTACTTTTATTACCTCCTTTGGCAAAAGAAAAGAGGATATCAAGCTCCAGAACTTTTGCTAAATTTTAACCATTTACATACCAATTTCTCAAGCGACTCACTATCTGTATTAGAATGGCTAGCTTTTAAAGTTTATTCAGATATTAGCCAATTATGGTTTTAATGGCTATATTGGTTGTGTTTCAAAATACTGGGTACAATTTATTAAAGTGAAATAGATTATAAATTATTTGACTGGCTGCAGTATATGCACCTCTTTCACTCCTTCTGTAAGGGAATTAGGAACTCACATGTTTAAAGGACTGCTGTGTTTGAAACTGTGGTCATGATATCCACAGTGCCACTTATAAAAATGGATATGTATATATACATATATATTTATTTATATAATATATTATTTTATATAAACACATCCACATGTATCTTTGTCTATACCTGCATATGCATATAGCAGCATATGTGAGTATAGTATATAAATCTACTAGACAAGCTTCACTTTAATTCTTATATAAAATATGTAAAATAAAATATGACTATTTTCATTTTTCCAAGGACATTGAAAGTGGTTATAACTTTCTTTAAAATATTTCTTATATTCATTATATAAACACATCCACATGTATCTTTGTCTATACCTGCATATGCATATAGCAGCATATGTGAGTATAGTATATAAATCTACTAGACAAGCTTCACTTTAATTCTTATATAAAATATGTAAAATAAAATATGACTATTTTCATTTTTCCAAGGACATTGAAAGTGGTTATAACTTTCTTTAAAATATTTCTTATATTCACAGAGTCAAACATGACCAAAACAAGTTTGTAGTTCAGATCCCAATGATCTTTAATGGGACAGATTCAATATCCTCATCACTAGTTTCCTGTCCCAGTCATGACCCAACTCATCTTCATCTCACCTTAACAGCAAGCAGCTTTATCTACTAAAACATAAATCAAGCTCTCTGTAAGCTAGAATCCTCCAAATTCTTGGCTTGAATAATAAAATCCAGAACCCATATGACGGTCTACAAATCTGCTCCTGTTCTCCCCCAAGTCAATCCACTTGCATTGTGTCTTACGGCCCTGCCTTCCTTTTTAATACATCACAGTTCTGTCGGTGTTTGGGTGGGTCCTGGGGATGTTACTTGTGAACTGCATCCAGAAACTGCCCTCTTCCTCTGCTTTGAGTTGAGCCACCTTCCTCCACTATGCTCTGCTGCATAGTGTTTTTCCTCTGAGCCTGCTAGCCATGGACTGAAACCTTTGAGACTGATCCAAAGTAAACTGCTCCACCTTTAAGGTGCAGATGCAAGATATTTTGTCCCAGTAACGAAAAGCTGGCCATAATAACACAACTATAAATTATATCTAGTTGACAAATTATCTGAGTGGACATTTCTTTTAAAAATAAATGCAAATATTTCAAGAGATGAACAAATGTTATTAGCCATAATGGAAATGTAATTTGAAATTGCAATAAAGCATTATTTCTTCACAATTAGAATATCTATTATAAAAAAAAAACATAAGAAGTAATTTTGGCAGGGATATAGAGAACATGGAACTCATCTGCTACCAGTAGGAATATAAATCAGTGTAACCAATAGGAATAACAATAAGGGGGTTCTTCAAAAAACTAAGATATGACCCAGATTTTCCACTCCAGATTACTTGGGAGTTGCACCTGGAAAGGAATTCAGGGTAGGCATTTATACTCTTTGTGGATTGCAGCACTATTTACAATAGACAAGCATGAAAACAACTTAAGTGCCTGTCGACTGATAGAGTGATAAGGAACATGTAGTATGTATACAACATAGAATATTATTCAGTCATAAAATTAAAATCCTGTTATTTTTTCAAAATGGATGGAACTGGAAGTCACTATGTTAGGTGACATATCCAGGCCCAAATGACAAGTGTTTTCAATTCTACCTATTTGTGGAATTATTATTATTATTATTTTTGTACTGGGGATTGAACTTGGGTCCTTGTGCTTCTAAGGCAGGCACCAGAACCACTGAGCTAAATCCCCACCCTGTGGAATTTTTTCTTAAAAACAGAAGATTTATGGCATGGTTTCAGAGACCTCAGGATAAGGTCAGCAGGTTCACTTGCTTTGGACCTGAGATAAAACAGATAAGGCTGCACTCTTTATGGCAAACCAAAGCAGAGGAGATAGATGCAAAAGGTTAGCTTTCCAATATAGCTTTAAAAGTATGCCTCCCAACAATGAATGTAACTGTACTGTATCCCTAAAATGTACCAATAAACTCAATAAAATTAATAAAAAAAAAAGTATGCCTCCATGACCTGTTTCCCTCAACATCTGTCAAATGTCCTACCAACTCCCAGTAACACCATCACTTTGCACGCATGCCTTTAGTACGTGGCCTTTTGGGCACATTTCAGATCCAAATCATAATATCCATTCCCTGGATTACAAAGGCTTACTGTCCATCTCACAGTGCTGTATGAATTTAGGACACGCCAGGAGTCTGTATAGTCTTCATGCTTCTAGCATTGCTCAAAAGTCCAAGTCCATAGCCTTATTGGAGATAACCATAAAGTTAGAGCTCTGTAGATTTTTGAAAAAGCTACACATACTGGTTAGTTTTTCCCTTGAACAAAATATCTAACTCTCACAGATTATAGAAGGAGAGTTTTATTTTGTCTCATCATTCATTCCATAGGTGACTGGCTCCAAGGCAGAAACGTTATGGTGGAATGGCATTGTGGAGAAAAGATGATTAATTCATGGTAGCTGTGATGAAGATCAGGGGATGAGTGCCAGAGAGGAAAGAACACCAAACAAGACACATTTCCCAAGTTGCTAAATAATCCACTGGACAGAAAGACCTACAAGTCTGCTTGGCCAATCTCCTTCATGTATCCCAAGCCAATCATGTTGATATAATTAAGTTTAACCACCACATTCCTCCCCCTGTCAATTTGACACTCAGATACATCTTAGACCACATTAAATATCCAAATAAACATAATAACAAGTGTATAATTTTACCTATAATATTACAACTATCCTGTGTACAACCAGGAGTATGATAATCCCTTCCCCAAAGTCTAAACAGTTCCAACATTTTTCAAAGACCAAGATGAAGCCTTTCTTGAGAATCAAGATAAAGTCCTAGCTGTGAGATTCTGTATAAACCAAAACAATTTCAATGTACAACACAGAACATAAACACAACCATTTCTAAAAGGAGGACTGGGGCACAGAAAAGAATTACACCAAAGTAAAAAATAAACTCAACAAGGTAAACATTAAATTCTGTATTTCCATATCCAGAATATTGGGCACAGACTTTGAGACCTGAGTTTCAGAGGGTTTGGTCAGCCCCATTTCTGTGGTCATTCAGGTTGCAGTCCAAATATCTCCCATGTGGGCAGGATTCCCATGTATATGTTCCACAGTCCTAGTATCTGCACCTTCTTTGGTTCTTTACTGAACCTTTGAACTCATTCCTGTGTATTTATTCATTGCTCTGTCAGGGGTGTTTTTGCTTTCCATACATTTTTTTTTTAAATCTAGGTGGAAGCCCATCTAACTCCACAAACTCAAATTCTGCATACCAGTAAAAATAGACTCATGTGAATGATACCAAAATCTGCCATCAGCCCATAGAGTAGGTAGGTCCCATTGAAACATAATAGCATCAACCTTGGTGTGTCTAGATGACTGATCATGATGAAATGAGTTCCAAATGACTGCCTAGAAGGCACTTCTTTATCAATGGTCCCAGAGATTCTGTTGTCAAATATAAAGTTTACACTTTTGCTCCCTTGAGGTTGTGCTGGGTAGAAACTTGACGATTTCTGAGATGCCTACAAATCACCTTTCTCCTTCCCATAGAAAGTAGTTTTTATTTATTTTTAATGGCACCAATTCCTCCAGCAGCCACATGTCTGTTTGTCTGGTTTTAAACATGGGTCTTTAAAGACCAAGAGTAAATTTTGGGTTTTTGTTTGTTTGTTTTGTTTTTGTTTTTGTTTTTCTTTACTTTTGTACTCTGATTTTTGGCCACTAATTCATGCCATAAATGTGACTAAGTGTAGCCAGCAATATCCATGCCACAGCCTGAAAGTTGGGCTGCCTTGAAATTCTCCCTCCTCTAGCCTCACTTACAAATTCTAAGAATTGTTTTTCCTTTTTCAAATTTTAGGGGAGTTTCTAGATGGATGAGTTTTTCACAGATTTCTCCTTCTTTTCTTTTCAGTATTTGTGACTATTACATATATTTTTGGCAACCAACTAGAAGAGATTTTCTGTGTGATGTTCACTAAAAGGTGAAATATTCATAATATTCAAGGAACCCATCACAGTTATAAGTAAAAATATTTATTGTAGGGGTGAAAAGAGAGTTTATTTTTCATTCATGTTAAAGAGATAAAGGTTTTCCTGGTGATGATAAAGTTTCTCTTGGTGGTCAACTTAAGTTACAGAGAGAAATACACTTTAAGCTGTGTCAGGACAAATGATGGAGGAGTGATTTTGAGTACTTCGTATGTTGTCTGTCCCCTTCCTTTTTGGCACTATTTCGCTGCTCTGTTTTTTGGCAACTATGGATTAAGGGGCTTTGCTATGCTACATCCTTCCACATGATGTTCTTGCCTTGGAGATGGTTACATTTGAGCTGAATCTCCTGAAACTCTGAGACAAAAATTTCTCTCCTCTCCTCTCATCCTTTAATATGTGGTTGTCAGGTAATTTGTCCCATCATAGAATAACTGAGACTGCTGAGTTATATGTTCCCTTATATCTTATTGAAATTTATTTTAATTTTATCAACTATTTCTGTAGAACAAATTGATGTGATCAGTTTACTTATCAGTTAATATGTGATTTCATTATGATTGATACATTTTTAACTAGTTTTTTGTTAAGTTTCAGTTAGAAATGTTGTATTATTCATTTTGTACATTGTTTGGTTGTAGTTTACAATATATTTGGAGAGTTTTTGCACAGTGGTTAATGAGAGTTTTGTTTTAAATTTTCTTTTTTGTACTATATAATGTGGTCTGTATCATATTAATGTATGATCCATAAAATAAATCAGAATATATTCTAGATAGTAGACTTGTGTCTGAGAAACATCTGGTAAATTTTTTTTTCCAACATTGTGGGTTGTCTCTTAGCTCTGTTGGTGACTTCTCTGGCAGTGTGGAAGCTTTTTAAAAGTTGAGATCCTAACTGTTGATTCTTTGTGGTCATTCCCATGCTACTGAGGCTTTGTTCATAAATTCTTTTCCTATGCCAATGTTTTCAAGAGTTCTACCTAATTTATCTTCCCACAAGTTTAGTATTTCTGTTTTAATCATATTTTTAATCCACTTAGATTTTGATTTAGTGCATGAGTAGATACGGGTTTAGTTTTAATTCCCTGACAAATTGAAATCCAGTTTTTTACTACCAAGAGGATGGTTGGCTCCTTTGTCAAAGTTGTCAAATATGAGGTAGCTGTTGATATCAGGAATTTTTTTTGAGTCTTCTAATCTGTTCCACTGATCCTAAGTCTGTTTCTTTGCCAGTATCATGTTGTTTTTATCACAGTGACTTTCTAGTATAGTTTCAAGTTGGGGAATGTGATACCCCCTGCCATGTCTCTATTGCCTAGAATGGCTTTTGCTATTCTAGGGCTCTTCTGATTCTAAATTAAATTTTGGATTATTTTCTCCAGTTCTGTGAAATATATTGTTGGGATTTCAATCGGAATTGCATTGAATCTATATAGGAGTTTTGGAAGTATGGCCATTTTTCCTACATTCATTCTTTCTACCCAGAAACAAGGGATGTCTTTCTGTTTTCTTATATTTTCTTCAATCTATTTTTTCAGAGTGTTGTAGTTCTCAGTGTAGGGGTCTTTTGCTTCCTTTGTTAGACTGATTCCTAAATATTTCATCTTTTGGATGCTATTGTGAAAGGGATTATTTTCCTAATTTCACTCTCAGTAAGTCTGTTATTTGTTTTAGAAGAAGGCTATCAATTTTTGAGTGTTTACCTTTGATCCAGCTATGTTACTGAATCTGTTAATTAAGTCTAGAATTCTTTTGGTGGATATTTTTGGACCTTCTATGTAGAGTATAATATCATCAGCAAATAATGACAGTTGCATTTCTTCATTTCCTATCTTTATTGTTTTTATTTCTTTCTCTTCTCTAATTGCTGTATTCAAAAGTATAATGAACAGAGATGGAGATTTAGCTCAGTGGTTCCACCACTTGCTTCACAAGTGCAAGGACCTGAGTTTGATCCTCAGTAGTGAAAAAAAAAACCAAAAAAAACCCCCAAAAAACCTATATTGAACAGGAGTGGTGATCGTAGACATCCTTGTCTTGTTCCTGATTTTAACATGAAGGTTTTCAGTTTTGACCACGTAGTGTGATGTTCGCTGTTGTGTTTTCATAGATAGGCTTTATCAGGTTGACATAAAGACTATATTTTCCAATTTTCTGCATGGTTTTTAGCATAACTAGATGTTGAATGTTGTCAAATGCTTTTTCTGCTTCTATAGAGATGATAATTAATTTTTGTTCCTGACTCTGTCAATGTAGTGTAATACATTTATTGATTACATATGTTGAACCATCTTTGCATCCCTGGGATAAATCTAACTTGGTCATGGTGTATGATCTTGATGACCCTCTGCATTCTTTTTGCTAGTATGTTTTGAGGGTTTTTTCATCTGTGTTCATTAGGAAGATTGGCCTGTAGTTCTTCTTTTTGGTAGGGTTTTTCCTTGGTTTTGGGAATCAAAGTAATACTTGCTTTCAGGAATGAATTTGGAAGTATTGTTTCCTTTTTAATTTCATTGAAAAGTTTAAAGAGTAGTGGCAATATTTCTTCACTAAATGTTTTGTAGAATTCAGTAGTGATATCATCAGGACCTGGGCTTTTCTTAGTTGATAAATTTTTAATTACATTTTCAATTTCATTGATTATAATTGGGATATTTTCAATTGTATCTCTTCCTTCAAATTTGGTGATTCATATGTATCTAAAAATCCTTCCATTTCTTCTGTGTTCTTCATTTTATTAGAGTAGAGGTTCTCAAAGTAAGTATTGATAATCTTCTGGATTTCTGCTGTATCTGTTTTAAATTCACCATTTTCATTCCTAATTGCATGAATTTGAGCCTTTTCTTTCCTTTTTGATAAAATTGGTTAATGGTTTATCAGTTTTATTTATTCTTTTGAAATACCAACTCTTCAATTTGTTGATTTTTTGTATCATTCTTTTATTCTTAATTAAATTGATATTTGCTCTGATCTTTATAATCTCCTCCCTTTTATGAGCTTTGGGATTCTCTTTCTCTTCTTTTCCTAGGAGCTTAAGATTGATTCACCATTAGTTTTTTTATTTGTTTGTTTTATTTTGTTTTGTTTTCAACCATTAGTTTTTTTTATTTGAACTTGCTTGATTTTCCTATTGTGGGCATTCACTGATATGACTTTCCCACATAAAATTGCTTTCATTAAGAACCAATTCAAAAATGGGCATCTAGGGTTGGAGATTTCGATCAGTGGTTCTGCCACCTGCCTCTCAAGTGCAAGGACCAGAGTTTGATCCCTGTTACAAAAAAAAAGTGGGGTGGTCATCTGAAATGAATAACCATTTCTTAGACAAAGAAGTAAAAGCATCAAATAAACATATGAAAAAATATTCAACATCGCTGAGCATTCAAAAGATGCAGATGAAAACAACACTGAGTTTTCACATCAACCCACAAAGAATGGCTGCTATCAAAAAAATTAACCAATAAAAAGTGCTGCAGGATTTTGGGGAGATAGGAACCCTTCTTCATTGGGAGTGCAGAATGGTGTAAGCACTGTGGAAATCAATATAGAGATATCTCAAACAACTAGGATTAGAAGTCCCATTTGACAAAGCTATTCCCCTGTTGGGTACCTTCCCAAAAGAACTGAAAGTATCATAGCACAGTGATATATGTGCACCCATGTTTATAGTGAAACAGTTTGCAATAGCTAAAATTTGGAAACAACCCAATTTTCCATCAACTGGAGACTGGATAAAGATGTGGTTTTGTTTTTGTGTTTGATTTCTATAAAATGGAGTACTACTCAGCCATAAAGATGCAGGTGTATGGGTAAAAAATGAAAAAAATGACAAGATCTGTCATGTAAGGGTACCAGGTCCCAATGATAAATGTAATTGTACTGTATACTTAAAAAGTACCAGTCAACTCAATGAAAATAAGAATAAGAAACTAGAGATATTTATAGCTAAGTGGATTCACATTGAGGTGATAATCTTAAGTGAAATTAACAGGGCCCACATGTGTAAATACCAAATAGTTTCACTGGTGTGAAAAACTAAAAGTGTAAAAAAGGATCAAAATGTATAATGGATATTGTGTAATAGGAAGAAAAGATCTAAAAGTGTAGAGGAAGTGGGAGGTGCTGGGGAAGTTAAAAAGGGAAAATAAAATTATATGAAAAGCAAAAGCATGGAAAGAATTTTTTGTAAACAGGGAAGGTTAGAGGAAGGTGAACAAAGGGCTGGGGAATGTGGAAAAATAAGAATCAAAATAAATCATGTAAATGTACAAGATCCCAATAATGAATGTAACTGTGTTGTATACCTAAAGTGCACCAATAAACTTAATGAAAAATAAATAAAACAAATCACGATATTTTAACTCTTCTTTCATTTTCTTAAATATATAGTATAGAGTTGGCACTATTTCTCCTTATATGTTTTATATAAGTGGCCTATTTAAAAATCTGCTCCTGCAGATTCGTTTGGGATTATACTAAGTTTTTAAAAATTGAATTCATTGGTACATTTGAGGTATACAGTACGGTTACATTCGTTACTGGGATCTTGTACCTTTACATGACAGGTCTTGGTTCTCATTTTTTCCCTTGTCCCACCCTCCCTTCACCCCCTTTTCCCTCCCCACCTACAAACACTTTAATTCCATTTTTACATTTTCTCACATTTTTTCCCCTTTCTCTTATACTAAATTTTAATAGAAAAATTTTAGGGGCCAAAATGTACATGAAAATAATCAAAAAAAAAAAAAAAAGAAAAAAATTTCTTTTCCTGTTTTATTTTAATTAATCAATTTTATTTTGTAAGCTGCCAGGAATTGGACTTAGAATTTTGTACATGCCCAGAAATCAACCCTCAGTTACAACTTTAACCCCAAAAGTAATTATTCAGTATATCTGGTCAGACTATCAATTATCTCCTTGACTAAGTTTTGGCAGATTGCAGACTTTGAAATTTTTTTTTATGTGTTTCCTCTACTTTGGTTAAGACTAAAACTATTCCAATTATTCCTATAGAAACTTTAATATCAGTGGCCTCTACACTGAAATCCCTATGCTCATTCATGATATTAATAATTTGTGTTTTCACTGTTTTATCTTTGTGAATCTAGTTTGAGTTTTTTGAATTGTAATGACCATTTTGCAACTTTCCATTAATACCTGACTTTTATTTATGTTATTCCCTTTGGTGAATTCTGCTGTTTCTGTATTGCATTATTCTTGTTTATTTTGGCTTTTCTTTTTCGTAATTTTTGTAGCGAAATCTTAAATTCTTGAGTTCCTTTGTGCTTTTCTTTTTCAGGCACTTAATCTTATAAATTTCCCCCTTTGAGGCATATTATCTGTTTTCATCAAATTTTGTATTTTAATTTCATTCAATTAGAAAGTTTTATAATTTCCCTTGGGACTTGTCCTTTCACCTACATCATCTAGAAGTGTATTCATTTGTTTGGAGATTTCACAGTTTGGTTTAGGTTGTTGAGTACAAATATCATAACTCTTTATGGCTGCACTTAAAATGTATTAAAATTCATTTTTTAACTTAGAATGTAGTCTATATTTTATTGAACATGAATTATATCGTACTTTAGAATAATAGGTATTTATATTTTTACTGAAAAATGTCCTGTAAATATCTCCTTTGTCCAGCTGGGTTAATTGTGTTGTTGAATTCTTCTATGCAATAGCAATGTACATATATTTTTCCATAGATTACTTTGAGAAAGGTTTGAAAATTTTCAAATGAAATTTTTTATTTTGGTCTTTTCTTCATTCTCTTCTTAAAGATTCTTTTTAATAATTTTAGGCTTGAATTTTGGTATGGAAGCATTCAAGATTGTTTTATTTTCTTGGTGTATTTACATCTTTGTAATTATGTAATGTTTATATTTTTACCTCTATTCCTTGTTCTGAAATCTAATTAGTACAACATTAATATAGCCACTCCAATATTTTTGATACGTATTTCCAGTTTTATTTTATAAATAAAATCATTATTTGTAGAGAATGTATAGTTGGATCTTTTAATTGTTTTATCAATGTAGATTTTGTTTTTAATTTCTGTTTATATATTTGCTTTATCATGATCATGTGTTCATTTAGGTCCATCATTTTTCCCCCTTCTATTTCTGTTCTTCATTTTTCTGCTTTATTTTGGATCAATTGAATATTTTTATTAATCCACTCAAATCAATGAGTTTCTCCTACATCTCCCATGCACTTGTTCTTGCTGTTGTTATACTTAATGCTAAAATATGTAAATTAACTTTTCATGATTCACTTATTTACTATTTTTTATTTTGTGTGGACTATAGAAATATTACTAACTTTTAAATGTCTATAAGGAGTATTTACTGATTAGTTCAATATTGACATAGTCATAAATATAGATATAGTTGTACAGGTACATCTTGTGTGCATTTCAATCATCATAATCACAAATAATTTCATGAAGTCAAATAGAAAACAGGCACAAAATGTAACCTTGTCCTTACTAAAGTTTAACAACTTATTTTCCCTTTTTTTTTTTTCTTTTTAAAGACAGGGTCTCACTTTGTAGTTCGGGCTGGCCCTGAACTATTTAGCCCAGGTTGGCCTCAAACTCACTGTAATCCACCTTGCTTAGCCTCCTGATTACAGGGTTGCATCACCATGCCTGGCTACCCTTTATTCTTAATGGTGCACTTTTCCTCTCCTGTCTGGTATCGTTTCTGTCCTGTTTTAATAATTTCATAGGACCTTTCTTTTGGAGCTCATTTTCTTGCTGTAAATTTTCTCATTTTTATTTATCTGAAGCTATCTTTATTTTACCTTTAATCTTAAACATCACCTTGCTGGATATGTGGTTCTTTTATCATGGCAAAACTGTTCGCCTTTTTTCTGTTCTCTGTGGTTTCTAATGAGATGTTCTTGGCCATTTTAATCATTCTTCCCCTATATTAAGTCAGTCTACATTCTTTAGCTCCTTTCAAGGTTTTTCTTTGTCTTAGCGCTTAGCAATTTGATTATGAATGGTCTGAAATAAATTTAATTTTTCCTGTTTAGAGACTTCTATATTTCTTGATGTGTGTTTATATATATTTTGCTAAATTTGGAAAAATTTCAAGTGTTACATATTTTCCACGCTCTTTCTTCTCCTATGCTCATATAAAATCTCTATTAGATCTTTTAGTGTTACCCATTATTCACTAAAACTGTATTTGTTTTTCTATTTGTCTTTCTTCACATTGCATAATTTTTATAAACCCTTCAAGCTCACAGACACTTCTATCTGTCATCCTATTCTATTGATATCTTTTTTAAATTATTGCTTTTTCACTTATGATACCTTCTTTTGGCTTTTATTATTATTTTATTTTTTATTCTGAGAGCATGTTCTTCCCTTTTTCATGAAGAATCAGCTTTGAGTGTTAAATTATGCTATGAAATAACTACATTAAATTATTGTGTGATATTTCCAGCACTTGTATCATTTTAGATTTTGGGTTAATTTTTGCATTTTTCTTTGTGTGCTAAGCTTTACAGGTTTTTCATACATTAAATAAACTCAGTGGATTCTATATTGAATATTTTACTTGTATGTCATGAGAACCTGGGTTGTTTAATTATTAAGAATCATGATTTTGGTTTGTTGTGTTTTATCAAGCAAATCATCTGTTTAGGCTCATTACACAAATTTCAAGTACATTTTCTAGGATATGACTTGAAGGTCAGTTTTACTTTAATGCCTTGGCAGTGCTATTCACACATGCTTTATGTACATAAAATTTTAATGAACAGTCTGGGATTTAGGCAATAAACTTCCTGGCAGTAAATCTCTAAATCTGTATTACATTAATTAGGAATTAAGAATAAGCACCTTGGATGAGAGATGAGGAGTGCCTCTAAATATCTCTGGGTCCAACCTCTGCTTCAGAGTCTCCTTTATACTTGTCTTTTTCAAAGTATCTTATTCCCTGTCTTACCGTCAGAATCCTGGCATATTATCTTCAATACTTTCCACAGCATTTCTTCTACTATCCATGTGTCTGGGACTACATTTTGGAAGGGTAGAAAGAGGGAAAGTAAAATTTCTTTATCCTTAGGTGCCACAGTGTTGCTGGTAAGACAAGGGGTTTCTAATCCTCCCAGGTTAGCTGCTTCTGCCTCAGCTATTTGCTGCCAATGCTGTGGGATGATTTGGGATTTATGTGGAGGGAAAAAAAAAAAAAGAGTGCAAGTCAGGATACCATCACTTTATCTGACATGTAGAAATCCTTTTTCATATTCCTTGTATGATGGAGAGGACTCCATCTGGATGTATCTGTGTTCACACCTGATATATATAATGTGTTTCAATGCTTCTCTTAATACAGGCAGGCAACTGTAGAGGAAAGCATGGTCAACTGTGGACCACACTGGTGAAAATTTGAATTCTCATGTTTCCTTGATGCACTTGCTATCACTTATTTTTTAGAGTTCTCAAAAAGTTGTTCTGGCCACAATGACCAGTGTTTACAACAGTTATCACATGGAAGAGACAGACATTTTGCCTAAACTGTCTTTCCTCAAATCAAAATCCTCATTAATGTGTAATTGAAGTCAGAAAAGTGTCTTTATATTTTGATTTAGAAAATAGTTTCTCTGGTGTGAATAATCTTCAATAATACATAAGATCCTAATAGGATTACTGACATTTAGAAATGGGAAGAAAGGAGCTAAAGGTGTAGGGAAGGTGGGGTGGGTAGGGGAAGGGTAATAAGGGAAAAGAAAAAATGTGAGATAATGAAAAGATGAAAATAAAGTGTTTGTAGATAGGGAGGGGAGGAGGGGGTGAAGCAAGGGCAGGGACAAGGGGAAAAAATGAGAACCAAGACATGTCATGTAGAGGTACAAGATTCCAACAATGAATGTCTGTACTCTGTTAATACATAAGATCCTAATAGGATTACTGACATTTAGAAATGGGAAGAAAGGAGCTAAAGGTGTAGGGAAGGTGGGGTGGGTAGGGGAAGGGTAATAAGGGAAAAGAAAAAATGTGAGATAATGAAAAGATGAAAATAAAGTGTTTGTAGATAGGGAGGGGAGGAGGGGGTGAAGCAAGGGCAGGGACAAGGGGAAAAAATGAGAACCAAGACATGTCATGTAGAGGTACAAGATTCCAACAATGAATGTAACTGTACTGTATCCCTAAAATGTACCAATAAACTCAATTAAAGCTGAAAAAAAATAGTGTTGGATTTGTGATTGCTAAGAATACATTTCTGCAAACAGCAACTAAAAATTCCATATAGGCAATTAACAAATCAATATGTACTATTAGTAATTAATCTTTAAACTGTGAGAAAGTTTAGCTCTGGGAAATACCTTAAAACAACTTAACCTTTTGACTAAACCATAAATGAAGACAAAATATGCAGTTCCCTTGTATTCCTAACACTTACCTTCTTAATATACAGAAAATCCCTTTCACAATAAAGTATCTAGCTTCCATATAGCGAAGGAAAATTTAAATGTGATTAACTAGAAATTTAAAATAACTGACTGGTTTTTGCTTTTCACATTTGCTTCTGGAAGTATATCAGCTCTTAGACATACATTTGAAATTTAAAACACTGTAGGGCTTATTGTTAGGCACTTACTGTGAGGTTGGTGGGGACTAAGATGACTGTATTCCACTTACTCTTTAATGTCAGTTCTATTGCTATTGAGACTTAATGTTTAGAAAAAATAGCTGTAGGCATTATGGACACTCCCTTATCAGAGATGCAATTATCTTCAACTTTATGAACATAAAGTGACCAAAAAGAGTAATGGATTTTAGCATAGAGGTAAGAAAGTGAATTGATCTACTGGGGAGTAAATTTATACATACTTATGGGCTTTCATTAAACATATTAATCATAGTTTTAAAGCATTACTGAAAATCAAGAACTTTTCTACAAATAATCTCCTTGTTTGCAGTTTGTTTTGTTTTAAGAAATATATTTGAAGATTGTTCTTTTTGATAGTAAGAAGTTCCTCTTTGGTGGTTTAGTCAATAGTTTCTGTCTTGTCTCTAATTTCATTGTGATGATGTACTCTATTTGTCAAAGTATATCTGGCGAAATTAAATAAACATCACTAACTTCATTCTTTCATATCTAAAGTTATTCTAATTCAAAGGTACAGAAATAGTTTAATAGTAGAAAAAGATATCTATCTAGAACTAATGTTTCAATAAACTTTCTTAGAATATATTTATTCAATCACATTCCTTGCCTGTTTTAGGATATGCTTGCAAGAAAGATCTCTGAAAATTGTCTATGTTCAGAATGATTAATTTTACTCTTGAATAAAAGGAAACATACATTATAAAATATAGTAATTTAGTATAGTTTTGTATGCTAAAATAAAGACATCTTGTTTGGTCAAAATTCATTAATTATTTGTTTGTTTGTTTGTTTTGGTACCAGGGATTGAACTAGGGCCCTTGCACTTGTGAGACAGGAGGCAGAACCACTGAGCCAAATCCTGGGCCCCCATTAATTCTTGATCTTTAAAAATATTACCATATTTCTTGAACCTAACTATTTCCGGCATACATTGTTTCTTGGGATAAGTTATGTATTTGTTGAAATAAAATAAAACAACATATAATTAGCTCAGGAAATTTGAAAACTGAACCAACCATTTTGTATTAATCTCTTATTCTACTCTTTATTTTGTTTAATATAAAGTTTTGTTTATTTTTCAGAGTACAAAATAGGTAGACAGTTATGATATACCCCATTGCATCTTTAAATTAAGATTGGCACAGGCACCTGGGGTATTTTCTCTCAACTAATCAAAACATTCTACATTTCCAAAAGGAAAAAAAAAAAAACGGTAGTCAGGTTTTGGTCACAAAGTTGTTTTTCTGAAACATTTTCAACTTGAATTGATGCATTCTCATTACATAGTAAACAAATTATTACCTCTACTGTTTATTATTTTCCTCTAACTACAAATGTAGAAAATCTTTTATAAAATGGAAAGTAAAATTATCTAGATATTTGAAAAATTTTCTAGGAAAAATTCCATATACAACAAAAGTCACATGAACAAAATCTTCATTAACTAGGTAAAATTTAATTTTCCCAGAAGGAGCCAAGTAGTAACCCTAAATTATCAAATAATTTTGCAATGTGTGAGGTCACATATATTGCATGAAATTTTAAAGGTCATTTTATGGGTTGACACTAGAATTACATGTAAATGCCAATGATCTGAACTAGAGAGTATGGTCTTACAAATGTATGTTCGTTTTCTCTCATTAGTGGTTTTATTTTTCTTAATTTAATAGTAATGTTCTGTTTAATGCTCTTGTTGATATTCACAGGTTTAATTCATGTTTTTGTTTATATATTCAGGTTGTTCTGTTTCTACTTTGTTTTTATTCTTGAATGCATTCACTTGTTCAACTCCTATTTAGAGAATTCCTAATTTGTGTCAGAAGACATTATACATGTTTGGGAAATTTAAGGAAACAAATGAGTAAATAAAGAATTTTTGCTCATTTGTTAGAAGTACATGAAATAAAAAAAACAAATAAAGTAGAGTAATGGGAAATTGTGAGGATAAGAGAAATTCAGTGACTGCATTATTGAGTAGAATGATGACTGCAAAGGAGATATTTAAGAAAAGAGGTAAAGCATTTAAGGGAGTTGTAAAGAAAAAAGCATGTTTGATGTGTAAAAGAAGATCATTCTGTTTCCAGTAACTGTCATATATGCATGCATACACATACATAATCTATTGATATGGTTAATTTTGGTTGCTTCTATTTTTAAACTTTGAAAGACTCTTGCATTTTGATTATTTGTTTGTGATGATTATCCTTTTTCATATGTTGGTGAATTATATTTAATGCATGGTTGTGAAATGATGTAATACTTAATTCTCAATACCTGAGAACAAAAATGTAACTATTTCCCCAAGCGAGGATGATATATAACAAAAATAGATCCCTGAGGGGTGCCACAAAATAAACTTCAGCAAATTTTAAAAAGTCAATTCACACACGGTGACTTCCTTAAAAAAGAAAAAGGGGGTATATAAAATAACAATAGCATGACATCTCATGATTCATGGTGGCACATGCTTACAATCCCGGCATTGAAGAGACAAAAGCAGGAGGATCACCATGAGTTTGAGGCCAGCCTGGAATATACAGTGATTTCAAAGCCAGCCTGCACTATATAGCAAGACCCTTGGTCAAAAAATCAAATCAAAACAAAAAACCCACAAAACATGCAATCAAAGTAAACATGAAGTATCCTCATTTTTTTATCCATTAGTACATCGGTACACTTTAGGTATACGTTATGGTTGCATTCATCATTGGGATTTTGTACCTGGACATCATATATCTTGCTCTCATTTTTTTTCCATTCTCCTTCCCTTCCCTCAGCCCTTCCACCCACCCCTATTTACAAAAGTGTTGTTTTCAAATATTCCTTCTTTTCTCATGTTTTCCCTTTCTCTTCTTTCCTCTCTCTCCCCCAGTTTCCCTCCTTTTTGAATATTTTCTTCCTATTTCACAATATCTACTGTACATTTTGTTCCTCATTTACACTTTCAGTTCCTCATACTGTAGAAGCAATTTGATATTTATACATGTGTGTCTTATTTATTTCACGTAAGAATGTGGTCTCAGGATGCATCCATTTAGCTATGAATGTCAGTAATTTATCTTTCTTTATGACTGAGTAGTACGCCACTAAAAATCAATTACTGGTAGATGGGCATTTGGGCTGTTTTGTAGATTTAGCTATTGCAAACTGCTGCTATAAATATGGATGCACATGTATTGCTGTAGCGTGATGCTTTCAATTCTTTTTGGAAGACACCAAAAAGGGGAGTACCTGTGTCAAATGGAACCACTAGTTTAGTTTTTTTTTTGGGGGGGGGGTTGAGACAGAGTCTCACTATGTAGTTGAGAATGACATGGAAATCACTATGTAGCCCAGGCTGGTCTTGAACTCACAGCATCCTCCTGCCTCAGCCTCCCAAGTGCTGGTATTACAGGCATGAGCCACCAAACCCAGTGTAGTTTAATTTTTTGAGAAATCTCCACACTGATCGCCACAGTGGATGTACCAGAATACACTCCTAACAATGGGGGAGAAGAGTGCCTTTTTTCCCCACAGCCCCACTGGCATTTATTAGTTGATTTCTTTATAGAAATCATTCTTTCTGTAGTGAAAGGGTATTTAAAAATCACATAAGCCAGGCATAGTGGCACACAACTGTCATCACAGCACTCTGGAGGCTGAGGCAGGAGGTTCTCCACAAGTCAGAGGCCAGCCTGGGCTACCAAGTAAGACCCATTTCAATGAAAGAAATATAAATAAAGATCACATAACCTACATCTAAATATGGGGAACAGATAAGGACTAAAATATACTATAAATAGTCTGAATTGAGTGAAAATCAAAATATATAAAACTTTGAGGTACATATCTAAAAGAATGTTAAACAGAAATATATGGTATCAATTGCTAATATTAAAAAAATATGAGGTCTCAAATCATTTCTCTAAGTATCCATTTTAGGATACCAGAAATAAGTATTCAACGGAATTCAAATCATATGGAAATACGAATAAAACAAAGCAACAAAATAGTAAACTGAACTAAAAAAAAAATCAAGGAAACTAAAGCTGTTTAATGGTAAAGATCAAATAAACAAAAATAAACAATTAGCAGCATTAACTATAAAAATAGACTGGTTATAAAAATAATTTAGAAATATCAGTGTAGTGAATTGACTGATGGTCAGCTGTTAAGGTCCAGATGAAAGGAATCAGCGTGGTCTGGGTGTGGAGGATTCACCAGAAGATTGTTACCAACAGCCATAAAAATAGAACTAGAAGGGAAGATCTTGGCTTATTGATTTTCTAGGAAAAGCTTGCTGTGGATGGTTTTCCTGATGCAAACTGGGCTGTTCTTGTCTGAGGAGGAGCTCGGGACCTCGCTGTCACTGGGAATAGCTGCTGTTTTCATCAGGAGAGCTCTAATCTTCACTGTGAGCATCGCTTCCTGGCTTCAATGTGGATCCCCAGGCTTTGTGACACGAATCCTCCATGTCACCAGTGTAGATTTTCTGGCTTCCACCGCTGGAATTGAGCAGATCTTCAATATGGACAAGCATGGGACACTGCCATGGGCTCCAGGCCACTGGCTGGACTTGAGGAGGACACTGCCGTGAACTCTAAGCTTTCAGCTGGACTTGTGTGGCAAACTGTTGGGATCTAGCTGAGTCCTTTGTGCTTCTAGTGCGAGGTTAATCCCTTGCATTCCTTTGTACTTGACTCTGAGTAAATATCGTGAAGTAATCTTATAATCTGTGTGTCCTATAGTAAATGTATTCCCTTGCCAAAACCCTGACTACTTCAGTCAGAAAGGGGCTTTTCTGAAGATCCCACTGCTACCAAAAGTTATTAAGGAATTTTTAATATTATTAGTGTATATTCATCAATTCTACAACTGCCATTAAGTGGAAAATTCCTTGATAAACTGTCATAAAAAATATATATATAGACCAGTTGAACTGAATAGATAGACCAGAAATTTCTGGGGGCTACCAGAGGTTTCTGTTTACGGTAGTCTCTTCAGTAAAGAATGAGGACAAAAACTGAATATGCATATTGAGCAGATTGGAACTAGATCCTTTCTTCTTACCACATACACAAAAATCTGCTAAACATGTATCTAAGACCTAAATGTCAAACCCGAAGCTATGAAATTACTATAAGGAAATAAAGGGCAAACATTTTAATACATTAGTGTGGGCAATAATAATTTAGATAGAACATCAAAGTCATTGGCAACATAAGTAAATATCCATAAGTGGGATTACTTTAAACCAACGGTCTTCTACACAGGAAAGGCAATCATCAAGACAGCTAAAATAAAATCTGTGGAATGAGAAACAATATTGGTCCATTTGGCAGTGGATTTATATTCTGAATATGCATTGGGCTCTGTGTGAACACCAAAAGTGGGGGGCGCAGAGAAACAATAAAGGAAACAAAGAAAAACAAGAGAACAGTAATTTAAAATGGGCTAAAGGATGACAGACATTTTTCAAAAGATGACATACAGATAGCCAAGAAACAGATGAATAATGCTCAATTTCATGTAAATATAAATATAAATCAAAACAAAATTAGATATCTATCATCTCACCCCAGTTAGAGTGGCTATAATAAAAATACAAAGGAAATAATTTTAATGATGTGTATAAATGTGAACTCCTGCACACTGTTGATAGAAATGTAAATTAGAATGGCCATTATGGAAAACAGATGAAATTCTATCATAGACTAAAAGTGGACCTACTATATTATCTAGTAATTCTGCTCGTAGTTATATACACAAAGGATATAAAATCATTATTCCAAAATTATATTTACCTTCCCATGTTTATTGCAAAAGTACTCTCAATAGCAAAAATATGGTATCAACTCAGATGCCCTTCAGTGGATGAATGGATAAAGAAGCTGTGGTATATTTTACAGTAGAGTACTATCAGGCTATAAAAAGAATGAAATCCTGTCTTTTGCAGCAATGCAGATGGAATTGAGGATCATTATATTACATGAAACAAATCAGACACAGAAATCCGAATATTGCATGTTCCCATTTATTTGTCCACACCACTGACTGACCCATGTAGTACAGAATGAGGTAGTGGTTACTGAAGACTAAGAAGGTGAGTTGAAAAATAAACTAATTTCAGGGCTGGGGATTTAGCTCAGTGGTTCCACCGCATGCCTTTCAAGCGCAAGGTCCCAAGTTTGATCCTGGTACTGAAAAAAAAAAATAAATAAATAAATAAAATAATTTTTAAAAATGAATTAATTTCTTTGATAGAAAGACATTTAATTGTTAGGCTAAAATAACAGAACCATTTGGTTCTAAAATTTTTTCTCATTTTTTATGGAGTGAGAAAACAAGAAAAAAAGAAGGTAATAGAGATCTTTGGAGGATTAAGGAATTGTTCCATTATTACAAGAGCATGAGAAAAGTGATAGGAAGGGAATTAGATTCTAAAGAGGAAATGTCACACAGATGAATGACTATCGCCATATTTAAATGGACACAACTGTAACCAAAGTCTTGGAGGTCACATCGGTGTAATATTTACTTACAAAATCATGTATACATAACTAGGTCGCTAACATGCATTTTTAAATATCTGAGGTTAAAGGCAAAGGGGGATATAGGTTAATATTTAAGAAATTTTATTTAGTTATTTGAGTACTTGTATCAGCCTATTTCTGTATGAATCTTTGCGTAAACTTATCAAATGAGATAATATAAACACATCACAGGAGTACTGTTTTTCAAAAGGAAAGGAGAATGCATAAGAACTGAATACCAATACTTTTTTCCCAGCTGGATGAAAGAAGACAAGAAAGGGGGAAAAAAGAATAAAATAAGGAAGGAAGTGACGGAGAAAGGGGAGAAAAAAATGAGAACCAAGACCTGCCATGTAAACGTACAAGATCCCAATAATAAACGTAGCTGTGCTGTATACCTAAAATGTACCAATAAACTAAATAGAAGGAAAAAAATAAAAATATGAAAGAAAAAGGGAAAAAGAAAGAGAGGAAATTTAAATTACTTTATTTCCTTGTAAATTCAAGGAAATTATAACTTTGATAATTTTTTAAAATTAAGAATCATTTTGACCTGTAGGGAATTAAGTATATAAACCTTTACATTTAACTCTGTAGCCTCACACTAGGAAAAAGAAATAATTGTGAAAATGCCCAGAGAATCCCGTTATTAGAAAGTGAAACTACGATGAAAAACCTAATCGTAAACTCCTCATGCAGGTAAAGTCTCCTCAAAGACAAGCTTGTGAACTACAGTGGGCTGACAAATGAAATTGTGTGTGAGATTATCAGTCTCTCAGGAACTCTTGAGTATGCTCATTTTATTGGAACAGGGACAAGAACTCTTATTTCCTGGAAATGGGAAGTACTTTAAAAGTGTATATAGAAAAAGTGTGAACGATAGCCTGTAATGTTATCTAAAACATATTCACTTACTAGGAATAAAAATTGAGGACAGTCACTTATCATTGGTTTGAATTTCATTTTCTAACATAAGAAAGAAAAGTTTCAGCCACTTTACTAAGTAAACAATATTAGACACTTCTGATCATGTTACTGAAAATAAAACTCTTATGTTTTCTTTTGCAGCATATTGACTTATTGGAATATGAATAAATCATAGAAATATATATGTAATAACATTTTATTTATATATAAAATGTAGAACGAATCAGTATACTCCATTATAGTATTAATGAATCTCTACCTTAAAAAATTGTTTATATTATTGTAAAAACCAAACACTGCACATGTTTTCTGGATGTATTATATATGGTGTTAACCTGCCTATGATATAAATTTTAGTTCTTTCCATATTTTACAGAAGAAACAGAGGTAAAAGAGAGTGAATCCACACATTGTAAACCTATGAAGAAAGCCATCATTTTGCCTATACAGACTTATTAAACTCTGAGAAGAGGTAGTTCTTTGTCATGAGCTTCTCTTTATCTCTGCTTTTCACATATTAGCTTCTCAGCTAATAGAGCTTATGGTATTGAGTTTTTGAAAGTTATTGGTGTTGATTAAGATTTCCTGGTATCTAGCAGCTCTCTTCTCTCACATCTAAAGTCATTTAAAATTACTGTTCTCCAAAAGGGAAAAGAAAAATATGTGAAAAGGAAAAACATGGAAACAATGTTTTTGTAAAGGGGGAAGGGTTGAGGGCCTGAAGGTAGGGGTGGGGAATGGGGAAAAATAAGAACCAATTTAAGTCCAGTAAAGGTACAAGATCCTGATGATGAATGTAACTGTATTGTATACTTAAATGTACCAATAAATTTAATAAAGACAAAAAAATAGAATAACTGTCTTCAGTTTTGTCTATAATCTTTCTAACCATGTCATTCATTTCATCCTGGAAAAAGCTGGAATTTCAAGGATCTGTGTCCCTTAGAACTGTCCCTAATTACCTGAGTAAATTACTAGTTGCTTATGATGGTCTGAGACTTTCAGTCAGTTTGAACATAATTGCTCACTTTCAAATGATAATTCAAGATGTTTCATGTATTTAGCAGTGGACACATAGAACTGATATAGATCTTTCTTTTATGTGAAAACACTAAAATAGTACTATATAAACACGGATTTCTTACATTCCCAACTATGTCCTACTTTAAATTACATTGCTAAGGGCTGGGGATTTAACTCAGTGGTTCTGGCACATGACTCACAGGCTCAAGGGCCCAAGTTCAATTCCCACTACCAGTGGGGGAAAATTACATTGCCAAGAGAAATTGTATAAAATACATAGAATATCCTTTTAGCTACAAAACATTCAGAAATCTTAGCAAATCTGTTGAGCAACTCAGTACTGTCATTAATAAGGAAAGCGTCACATTCTAATGTGAGAGTATATAATGCACACAATTAATTTTAAAATCCAACATATATACTATAAATCGTTAAGTACAAATATTTAAATTAGGCAATTGAAGGTAATAAAGGATAGGCACCAAATCTCACAACAGCTTCTTATATATACTTTCTATATGAACCTATAAAATCTTTTGTAAATTAGGTAAATATTAAATACTGATTATTGAAAAGAATATTTTTTTCTTTATTTTATAATTCTTTAAGTTTACTGGTACATTTTAGGTATACAATATGATGACATTCATCATTGGGGACTTGTATCTTTACATGATATATCTTGGTTCTTATTTTTGCCTCATTCCCCTGCCCTCACTTTTCCCTATTTTCAAAGACTTTGCTTTTTTTTTTTCCCTTTTCACATACTGCACTGAATATTATTATGTTATGACCCAATAGACTATCCATAACATACATGTATTCATTTATGTTTTGTTAAAACAGATAACTAAATTAATATAAGAACCATACAAATTTCCTCAAAAATATATGTGAAGCAATACTTTCCAATATTTCTCTTGACTTTACTACATTTGAGTTTACATAGTACTTTCAAATTCATATTTTTCCATTAAGTTTATTGGTTCATTTGATATATATACAATGCAGTTACATTCATCATTGGGATCTTGTACTTTGACATATCTTGGTTCTTATTTTTTTCCCTGTACCCCTTCTCTCCCTTTCCCCCCTCTACCCTTCCCTATTTACAAAGACTTTGTTTCCATTTTTTCTTTTCTCAGATTTTTTATTTTTCCTTCTTACCTTTCCCTCCCACTTTCCCTACTCCTTTAGTGCTTTTCCTCCTGTTACACAAAATCAGTTACATGTTTTGATCCTTTTTTATATATACTTTTAGCTTTTCATGCAAGAGAAACTTTTGGTATTCCACATGTGTGTCCTACTAATTTCACTTGAGAGTATGGCCTCAATGTGCATTAACTTAGCTATAAATATCTCTAGTTTCTCATTCTTTGTGGCTGGGTAGTACTATATTTTATTAAAAACAATACATCTTCTTTACCCAGGCCCTACTTGATGGACAATTGGGCTGTGGCCATATTTTAGCTATTACAAACTGTGCAGCTATAAACATGGGTGAGCATATATCACTGTGGTATGATTCTTTTAATTCTTACAGGAATATACCCAGCAGAGGAATAGTTGGGTCAAATGGGACTTCTAATCTTAGTTATTGAAAGCGATGTGGCTATACATAAACTTTTGCTATTAAAATCAGTGTATCTTAGGGAAATTGTGAAATGGAAAATAATTGTTTCTTGTCCTGTATATTTAATTTGTATTATTATGTGTTGATTTCTGCCGCTCTTACGTAGACTAACTTATTAGATATGTCACCAACTCTTAGCTTCACATGCTTTAATCCTTCTTAACCTTCTGTTTCCATGTTTCCTCTGTTTCTATTTCTGTCTCTGTCTCTCTGTCTCTGTTTACACACACACACACACACACACACACACACACACACACGCGCGCGCACACTATACTTATACAAAAGGCCATAACTACCCTCCTTCTGACTGGAAATTTTGGACATGCAACTCTTTCTTTTTCATATTTTATTTTGACATTATCAGATGCAGAGAGATAATCTAATGTGTTATGCATACACAAACAGAAAACTAGATACATTTTCAGAATGAAATTGCAAAAAGCAAGATGTCAGTAGATGTTGGTGTGGCTAACAGATTTAACAAGTATTGCATGTTCCTTTAATTTATTTTTTCATTGGTAAAATTGAATAAAAACATCACAATAGTGAGAAAATTCAAACAACTTTGCTTTTACACACAGAAAGTGGGAACATGGTGTCTAAAACATAGCAGATACCAGAGAATATAGGTATATACCTATTTTACATTTCAGATGAGATAGTTTAGTGACTGTTACTGGCTCTGAAGACCAGGAAGAAAATCATTCAGAAGAAATGTGCGATAATTAGCTTTTAATAGAAGTTATTAGTATCTGAATTATTGTGATTAATATAGAAGACAAAGGATACAAGCAAATTAAAGAGGCCGTTAAGTGAGAATTTGAATGAGATAGAACTGGAGTTTGTAGTTTTGTGTGTTTTGAAAGTGTTTTACAGGGATAACATATTTGCATCAAGAAGAGAGAATGAGATTTTGTATTCACATCTAAAAGTAGATAAAATGAAGTAATGATTTGTAAAATCGATGAGATATGTATTACTGATATAAGCAATAGTGATTCAAAGAAGAAGTTTATCACTTGGGTAAATTGACAAAAAGAGCTTGCAGTGTTCCTCAGTGTTAACCTGTGTCCAAGGGAGGTTTCCATAATTTCCTGTGACAGCTTTTGGAATATTTCTCAAGAGCCAGTATTGTTTTCTTAGTAGTAAAAAATATTCCTAAAGAAAAATAAATATCATGAAATTAAAAGCTAGAAAAATCCATGAGGCTGATATTATGATCAGCACTTTGTCTACTTGACTACTTATATGGTAGAGAAAATTTATTACTTATTATACTGCAAATCTAGGGCAATATAGAAGCATAGCAACAATAACACATTTAAGTAACAATGGTCTTTCAATGAAGCAATATATGAAAAGATTTAACAATAGTTACAGTTTATTTGTTTGTTTACTTATTTATTTTTGTGGTACTGGGCATCGAACTTGGGTCCTTGAGCTTGCGAGGCAGTTGCTGGAACCACTGAGCTAAATCCCTGGCCCAAAATAGTTACATTTTAATTGTTTTCTTTTGGATACAGAATTTTTGTAATTCAAGATCTGTGTATGAACTAAGTTTTAAACTTAAACAAAATACTTGAAGGTGTATTTTATAGATGGCTCATTTTTGTCCACAAGTAATTTTTTAATATCATATGTTGTTTAATGTCTGATAACTTTCTGAAAGAGGCTTGGAGGAATCTGTGCTACAAATTGCTGATGTGGAGAAGTTCAGAAATGGCTGTTTTACATTATTTGTAAATATCTTATAGTTTACCAAAGTCACTTGTACTTGTTGACACCGCTGACATTTTGTGAATGAGTCCTTTTTTATTCTCACTTCATTTGTTTAGCTCTTTAACTAATTGATTTTCTGTGCTAATACATAAAGGTCTGGAGAAGGCAATGCATCAGGTGTGACAGATGAAATAAGGTGCTTTTAGTCATTGCTTTTATCTTCCATGTCTAATGTGTTGGTTACAGCTGTGCAGTTTAACAGCAAAATCAATATATCATTTACTGCAGGTACCTGAAAGAACTTGGAAGACTTTCAGTATTTTTACTGTTAGATTTCCTTTGGAATTTTATTTATTATTCATTTGCTGATTTATAGGCTTTCTGATACTGATTACCACAAGATAAGATAATTTTTTGCTATCCCGTGCCTTCTTTCAAACGTTGTCATTTTCAATAGCTAGCTAAGTCACTTTTCTTTGAGTTTCAGAACATCTGCCAATCTAAATGAATCTTGTAAAGTGTAAAATAAATATTTTAAAAAGTATTTTCCATTTTGTCTAAATCTCTTTTAGGCTTAAACATTTAGCATATGTTCCCCTGCAAATGGAACCACTTTATAGTGTGCATGAAAATCAGTATATGTGGGGCATTTGGGCAATTTCTCATGTAAATGGATGCTTTTATTGCCAGTGTTCTATTTTGCATTGGCAATGACATGGATTCAGCCTGAAAAAAAAAAAAAAGAAAAAGAAAAAGAAAAAGAATTACTTCATTAGAACATTGCCCTGTTCAATATGCTCCTTTCTTCTATAATTCTATAATTTTAGGGCTTGTTGGTTTCAGCTTCATGTTGTGGGTGGAAGTTTCTAAAGGATAGGAAGTGTGTCACTTGCTTTGCTCTTCTGCCCACAGTTAACAGAAATCTGGGCAAATGGAGTTAGAGTAGCACTCTCAGCTTTGAAAATCCACGTAGAATATACGAATTTGTCTTACTTATCACAGATTCGTAAGAAAAGTCTGGTGTGTGTGTGTGCGTGTGTGTGCGTGTGTGTGTGTGTGTGTGTGTGTGTGTGTTTGAGTTTGAGACTGGACATTGCTATGTAGCTTAGGATAGCCTTGAACTCTGTAGTACAGGTGGCCTTGAATTTTTAGCAATCTTACTGTCTCAGCATCCCAACCCCCGAGATTACAGGTGTGTGCCACCATGCCTGGCCTGAGTTATAAAAATTGAATAGTCTCAAAAAATTAATTTTTCTTTGTATGTCATGCATGTATATAATTCATGAAACTATCTTAATAATTTCTCCCAAACTGTTATTTTTTAATGAGTTAACACGTTTATCCCAAAGGCAGTGTATCTTTAGGTGAAGCTGTGTATGAAAATATTGCATAACAAAACGTGAATTGATTAATCATTATTTATTCCATATTTTAGCATAGCATTTGTAATGAACTTACTACCAAATGTAAAAATTTTAAATACTGACATCTATAGAGTTTAAGGATTAAAATGTCCCTCACTCCTATTTTTATAAGGAAAATAGCAAATCAATGTATTATTCTGAGAAAAGGATATATGACAATGGAGATAGTAGACTAATGTTGTCCTTAGTCTGGGCTCCATATACCCCTGCCATGTTTGCTCACAGTGTTGACTCTGAAACAAAGGAAAAATTTTATTAATATTAACTCAGTGTATGATAATGTAGTACTGTTTCAGTTTATGTTATTTTAAATAACTTTTTAAGTGTCATTACTGTTATAATTTTAGAAGTCTAATGAAATAATGCGTAACTTCTCTCAGCAGACAATAAATTTCCACTTTATCTTATTTTTGAACTATTCATTTAAATTCCTTTTTAATTGCCTACCCTTTTCTGGGTTTCATAAACAGTGCACACATATATATATAAATA
>NW_022900926.1:59496622-59508243 GCF_012274545.1 Fukomys damarensis | reverse complement strand
ATATTTTTATATTGGTACATTTTAGGTATACAGTACAGTTACATTCATTGTTGGGATCTTGTGCCTTTACATGACAGGTCTTGGTTCTCATTTTTTCCCCTTATCCCTGTCCTCCCTTTACCCCCTTCTCCCCTCCCCATTATAATTTTTAACATGATTCAATATCAATTTTTTCTTAAACTGAGTTTAGTGTTATTGTTCCTGGATCCCTAAAAGAATGTATTTTGAACTGATAGAAAATATATATATTCATGCAGTTATATACTGAAATATTTATGTATATTCAGCATATTTAACAATTATTGCATGTTTAACATTTTCTTCATGAAAGATGTCTGTATTGCTTATAAAAGAGTTCTTCTATGGTGGGGGAGATTTACTTCCATACATATGTTGTACTTACCCTCCAGACAGATTCTTAGTTATAATTGTGCAAATCAATTCATTAATTGTTCTGACATAAGCAAAGTAATGAGACTCATTTGTACAGAAGTTTAGCTTCTATAATAAAATGAATTATTTCTTAAAATTATAAGATTATCTTTCTAATACTCATTATTGATCTCACTTTTTAATGAGGAGATAATTTGGTTCATTTTGAGTATGCCTATGATCATCATAAATACATTTTTGACATATTGTTTTTTTGATTAAAGGATTAAATGACACCCACTCTTGTAGAAATTTCGCTAAGTTGGCTGTTGATCTAAAGGAACAGTGAAATAGAATATTTATTTGACATTATCATAAAGCAATCTCAAAGTCCTTCATGATTTAGACAAGTACATCTGTCAAGATGCAACACATTTCTAGGCAGGAATAGATCATTTCTTAAGGGTAAAGATTTCTTTATATTGTTTAAAGATAATTTTGTCACTACAAATCAAAGAGCTTCGGGCTACATCTGCATTTGAATTTCAACGGCATTTTCGCATTGCTGTTCCCAAACTGATTTAATTTGTTTCATTGTTTAAATTCAGTAGGTAGCCAATTTTAGGATATATTGATGGCTTGGCACTTTTGTTCAACCTTGAATTATCAACTGTCTGAAAAACAAGATAATAAACATATGAACTTAAGGTGGTTATTAGTCAAAAAAGAAGCAGAAGTAACAATATATGAAATTGTAATTCTTTTGGGATTTAAATGAATTGTATTTCTTCTGAGAATGACTTCCACAAATATAATTTATGTGAATATTATTTGTCATTTTTGGAATTATATCATTAGTATTTATAGAGCTACTAAATGTGACAAATGCCGTTCAAGTACACTAGAAGATACATAGATGAAGAAGAAATAGTATTGTACACTAAGACTTTATAATGTAATTGAAAAGGAAAATGTGCTCAGATTTAGAATTTAAACAATGAAAGGAGCAAGCGAGGAATTTACTAGGTTGAAAAATGGGCTATTCATTAATAAGAGTCAGTTACTAAATTTCGTTTCACACAACATTCCATTTAGTGCATTCTGTAGTACTGCCTCAATATAGTCATGCTGACATTTTTTTCTGGGTTATGTTTTTTTGTTTTGTTTTGTTTTTTGTTTTTTGTTTTTTTTTTTTTTGAGACAGGGTCTCACTAGGTAGTTGATACTGACCTGGAACTGACTATGTAGCCCAGGCTGGTCTTGAACTCACAGCGATCCTCCTGCCTCAGCCTCCCGAATGCTGAGATAACAGGCTTGCGCCACCACACCAGGCTTGGGTTATGATAATGAAGGGTATACTTATAAGCGTTATCTTGGCCAAGTTGTATTCACTTCTTACTAGTATTTTATAGAACTTATTTTGTATTACATTTAAAATGAAATGACATTTTAAAATAAAGCTTCTGGCTTCTTATGATTTTCCAGAACCACTAACAATAGAATAATTCCAACCACAGGAGATGGAAATGCCTTTTATTAATTCTAATTTTCACTTGATTATAATTAATCAGGTGGCTGAGCTGTCCTACTGAGGCATGCATAGTATTATATAAGTAGTACAAATGTGGCTTTCAGTTTTATTTTTTAAAAGATAAAAGCAGAAGTTTTGTAGTACAGGATAATGTTTGCCAAGGAAAAATTGATTGTATCATTAATTTATGTCTTTTCCCATCATAGCCTCAACTGCACCTGTTAAAGTCCTTTCAAGTTATGGGGACTGGGCATAAGGAGTGAGGAAAAAGTATGAGTGTGGGTAGCAGGGGTAGGTATAGGTGAGAACCTGTCTTTGGTTCACTACTGCAATCTTGTATGGCACACTCAATTTCTTTGAATATTGTATTCTTTTCAAGACTCTTTTTGTGTCATTATTTTCAAGATTTCAATGAATAAGAAAAAAATCAAGATAGCAGGGCCACTTGCTTCAGTAGATTATTTTGCAGCAAATGTCTCATTGTTAAGCTAAATTTACAATCCTGTAGACCACTCAAGTTAAGACTTCCAGCAATAGAACTGCAAATAGATGCAGACATCTGAATGTTATCAAGGCATATAGTCCTGTTATAAATGGCTTTTTTGTATAGTTTTTTATATATTTCTCCTTACATCAGATGTATCTCTAAATTGACTTTCTAAAATGTTGAAATCTGTTGATCTACAAAACTTATGCAATACAACTTCGGCAAGGAAGCAACGAGGTCTACTTTAATGTATAAAATGCAGCATTAACGCAGCCCTTTGTAATGTGAAAAGCGGAAGAAAATGAAAGCCAATACTGGTACTCATTTTTGTATTCAGGCTGTCAAATCAGATAAAATGCTTCAGTATCAGTTAGTATGAAAGCAGAAGACTGCCAGGGGAGTGGGTTGAACCTATTTAAGATCTTAAGAAAAAAGTACCATACAAGGTTCATGTAGAAAACATTTTTTTAACATATGTCATGGTGATTTTCATAATATTTTAGTACTGCAAACTATTTTGTTGCCTATCCATAACACCAGTGAAAGTAAAAGCCCTTTCTGCATAGTTCAATTTGATGAAAAATCTACAGTATGTCAAATGCCAGGTGCAAATGAAATGGCAAGTCTTAAAGAGTGATGAATTGTGAATTTTACAGTTCGGTGTTTGGCAAGCCAGTGTTTTCAAACAATGCTCCCAGCGACTTTGCTGTTGATTTAATCAGAATATCATTGACCACTAGAATCTCAAAGTAAACAAGATTTTGCTATTCCATATTAGAACTGTGTAATCTTATAAGTTAAAACAAAGCATATGATTTCTAAGATAAGGTGTATCTAATATTTTAATAAGAGCTTGACAATGATTAGTAGTAGAAATCGACACAGTCATATTTAACTCCAGATATTTCAAGGTGCTTTTCAGCATAGTTCATCTCTGATCTTACATTCAATTGGGTAGAGATTTTGTTCTACTAACTGAAAGCAATATCAGGAGAAAATTTCCACACTAAGTTAATAGCAGCTCAATTGCGAGTCACAATTGGCTCCTTGACCAAAGGATGTATAACCAAGAGAAAACTAAAGTTCCAGAGTACTGAAATTGTCTGGAGTCCCTTACATGGTGTCAGTTCTCTGGTAATCAAGAAATATACATATATATATATATATATATATATACATATATATATATACATATATATATATATACACATATACATATATATACATATACATATATATATATATATATATTCATATACTTATGTATATATTTCATTATGCTGCTACTATCGACCTTTTTTCCCAGCTGAATTGGGATTTGGTGAATTTCTTTAAAATACAGTATTATAGCTGCTTTTCCAAATAGATTTTAGGTATAATATTCACATGACAACTAGACCCTTTAATAGAGTTGTGATGCTAGAGTTCAAGGGAAGTGTGTTATTTTAGCAATGGGTGAAGTGTGTCCTATGTATAAAGCCCTTGGAGCTTTTTCTTATTCATTCTGATGCTGGAGATGTATAATTCAGGTCATTGCCTCTGGTGCTTTCCAGGCTAGAGAAGTGTATTATATTAAATTAGAAGAGGACAGATGAAAGCTTTTCTACACAATACAGCAAAGTTGTGAATTTGCAATATCTTGGATAATTTTCAAGCCTTCTTATGGATCATTGCAGATTGTTTGCAAATGACCGCCTTCTAACTTCAAAAAAAAAAAAAAAGATTTGGAACTGTTGTTCTTTTGGTAAAAACCATAAAACTCTATTGTACCAAGAATACCTTTAAAGAAAGTTTGTGTGTGTGTGTGTGTGTGTGTGTGTGTGTGTGCGTGTGTGTTTTAGGCAAATTTTTCATTTAATGTCAATAGAATAATATATTTGAGTTTAAAACTATTTCTAACAATTTTTTCTAATCTTGGATAATAAGCTCCATATTTCCAAATTAAAAACATGAATGATAGAATCATAATATAATTAGTATAATCATTGTCTATCACCATAAGAGATAGAAAAATGGTAAGTTAAAATTTCATACATAAAGGAATAAGTTTCAAGGTTTACCTTCCTATCAAAGTTAAATTTTTATAAATATAGGAAAAAATATGACTGTTTTCAGACATTGCACTAAAAACATGGATTGCGAGAGAAAAATTAAATTATCTTTTTCAAAAATGACATGATCAGCTTTTGGAAAATTCCAAATAAATGACAAAACATATTCCTAAAACTAATAAGCAATTGTTACAGAATTGCAGCATGCAAAGTTTATATTAAAGTTATTCTCTTCCCGTTTACTAACAATGAACAAGTAGAATTTGAATTGAAAACGTGGCAAATTTTACATTAGTACCCCCTAAGTTATATGTAGTAGAAATCTAAGAGAATTCAAATAATCTGTATGTGTCAAATTGTAAACTATTTAAAAAACCAACAAAACTACAAATGGAGAGACACCCTATGTTCATAAATAAGAAGACTCAATATTGCTGTCCTAATGGTGGATACCTACAATCCTATCTGCTCAGATGGCTAAAATAGAAGGTTCACAAGTTTAAGCGTAGCTGGCCAAGTTAAAGAAATCCTTTATCAAAGTAAAAAGACTTTAAAAGGCATTAGATGTATAGCTTATAGTTCTACAGGAGAACACTTTTCTGCTCCATCTACAGTACCAGAAAATAAAGAAGGCACAATATTATCAAGATAATCAGTTTTTTGATATTTGTATATTTTGGATATACATAATTGATTTTTTAAAAAAAATGAGTAATTTGGATGTAGCATCTAAGTGATTCTGAAATTTATATGCCACATTGGTCAGCTTTCTTTTTCATTTAGAATACCCAATGTTGACATAAGGAGAAGAAATTTAACCTGGATCATTGTTTTAGTGGAGTCAGTCCATGGTCTTATAGTTGCTAGGCAAGAGCATCACAGTAAAAGGGGATGGTGGAAGAAAGTTCTTCACAGGGGAAAATGTCAGTGAGAGATGTCCTCTGAAGAGGCTCCAGTGACCTCCTTACTTCAAATGGGGCCAACTTCCTGCTCACATTCACCTACAAACATAATCAGATTAATCATATGATGAAAATAGTACTCCAATCAACTCTCCAAGACTCTCTTAATAAAGTCAAGTTGACAAGATTAACTGGCCCAAGGGCTGGGGGTTTAGCTCAATGATGCCACACCTGCCTCACAAGTGCAAGATTCTGAGTTTGATCCCCAGTACTGGAACGGGTGGAGATTAATTGACACATCTGGAGACAAAAGGTATAGAATATCTAAATAAATACTGAAAGCACAGAATAAAGTCAGAAAACTGACCCTTGCTGTGTGAAAGTTTTTATGTAAAGCTACAGTGATTAAGGAAAAAGAGTTGCTGGTGAAAATATGGAGCAGGAGATCAATGGAACAGAATAGAGTGCCCAGAAATTAACTCACACGAATATGGTCCATTGATTTTTGATAAAGGAACACTGTACAATGAAACAAAAGTAGTCTCAGAAAACTACTTTAGAAAACTTGACATCACATGCAAAAATATATTGAAATGTAAATGAGTCTAGCATGACCTTTTATGAAAAAAATGAAAAAAATAATTGTGTTAGTTAATTTTATATCATTGCTGAAACAAAATATTCCCTACCTAAAGTTAAAGGGGGAACGATTTATTTAGCTCACAGTTTGTAGGGTTTCAGTCCATAATCAGCTGGCTCCAGGACAGAGTGACACATGGCAGAGGGGCGTCACAGAGGTAAAACATTTTGTGGCTCCCAAAGAGTAGCAAAAGCAACAAGGGAAGCTTAACAATGTCTTTCTGCCTCTTTCATCTTATCTAATATTAAAGAATAGTATAGTAAAATATTCAAATAAAAATGGAGAAAAACATCACCACAATAGGTCTACATATATATGTATATGTATATATAGTGTTCTGTGTCACATGTAATTTGGCAAATGGCAATTTAAAAGATGGGATACAACTGCATTCTAATAGAATGGCAAAAGAACAGAATACTGAGCTCACTAAATGCTTGCCAGGATGAGGAGCAATACTAGCTTTCATTCACTGCTTGGTGGAGTGCAAAATGGTACATTCATTTGGAAAAATACTTTGGTACTTTTTATACAACTAAACCTACTCTTACTTCATGATCTAGGAATTTCTAACATGATATTTCAACGAAATGTGTTAAAAACTTAAGTTCACACAGAATTGTACACAGAAATATTTTTAACAGGTTGATTTGTGATTGTCCAAACTTGAAAGTAAGGAGGATATCCTTCTACAGGTAAGAGGGAAAAGGACACACTAGCTACTCTGTGTAATAAGGTGTAATAAAGCAATTTGAAAAGGTTACATACTGGGTGATTACAACTGTGTGGCATACTGGAAAAGAAAAAAACTACAGAGATGATAAAATGATTTGTGGTTTTCAAGGGTCAATGAAGAGGAGGCTATAAAGCAGCAGAGCACAGAGTGTTTTTAAGGACATGAAACTCATACCTGTAAACTAAAATGGTATATACATGCCATTTTACAATTGGCAAAAGCTATGGAATGTAAAATATCAAGTGTGAATCTTAATGTAAGCCATAAAATTTGAGTATTTTACAATGCAAGTTGGTAGATCATAACACAGATACTACTCTGGTTTGGGGAGAGGATCAAAATGAAGGAGCAGGTGATATATAGGAACTCAGCTTGTTGCCAAATTTTCCTGTGAACTTGAAATCACTTCAAAAATAGAGTTCATGTAAAAGATAAGAAAAATAATATGAACGTAGTACAGGAACAGTTACAATGCATATACTGTTTTTAATATCACACAATGATAAAAATATATTATAATTCTAATTTCCACTTTATGTAATATATCAAGTGTCTCATACTTTTACTTATTGATCACTATTAATTTCCTCATAGAAATGTTCTGTTCAACTCTTTAATGCAATGAAATAAATAAAGGACTCAAATATATGAATTGCCAATAAGCATAAGCAAAGATGCTTGATAACTTTAGTTCACTATAAATAGAAATTAAACCTTAAATAAAATACTATACACATATGGGAATTACTATAATTAATAAAAGTTGGAAATGTCAGTTTGTGACCAACATATAGAGAAAAGCTGTACTCATGTAAAATGTTTCTAAATTTGGGAAACAGTAAAACAATCTGTTAATTAGATGTACTCAAATAATATACTGCCCAGCAATTCCACTGCAAGATATGTCCAAAAAGCAACTTGAATTGGAATATTATTATGTTTTTATTGTGATAACTCCAAACTAGAATCAGCTCAAATATTCATCAACAGATGAATGGATAACTTCATACATATCTGTGAAATTGACATTCAGCAATTCAGCCACAGTTAAGAAGCACAGCACTCATACACAAAGAATGAATATTAAAACGTGCTGGAGAAAAGTGCCAGATACATGAGAGTATATTAGGTATGATTCACTTTTATTAAACTCTAGAAAATAAAAATTTCATGTGTAATAACAGAAACTCAGGGATGGCCTAAGTCAAGGAGATATGGGATTATTTATAAAGGATATTAAGTAACCAACAAGGGAGGGAATTAAGTGGTAGCTAGATGGGTATATATATTTTGAGAGATTTGTCTACTTAAAAACATGCTTTGTCACATATAAATTATTCATCTAAAATATTGATTTAAAGTATAGGAGATGAAAGGCAAGAGAATGTAAATAATAAAAATCAAGTTGTTTCTTTATGTGCCAGCAACTCTAGAACATTTTCAGATTTAAACACCTCACAGAGTTAAAACCTTAACAAGATAACTTAAAGACCTAAAAACTTAGCTAGTTGTTCATTGATATTTTCCATTTATTTATTCTCTCTTTTAATATAAATTAACTGTATATTACAGTGTGATAGCCACCACACTAAACCAAAATCAGCCCCCATGAGAGTTAAAGTGAATGGGTTTTATTAAGAAGAAATCAACATTATACCTCCCTTGGTATATCTATACCCATAATAGTTTCCCAAAGACCAGGAATTCTGGTCAGATATTGGTAAGTTTGGTGAAAATGAAAGAAAACAGAGAGAAATCAGTCCTACATGACATATGGAGTCCATCTGGTAAAGATAGACTTGAATTTTTGTAACCAAGTTGCCTTTGGTTAGTCATTTATAGGTATAAGCCTATACTTACAGGTGAGATTGGTAAAATAATTTAATAGAAGTAAATATACATAGCCTTTTTCTGTTTTGTTCTGTGGTATGAATCCAGAATGTAGATTAGTGCATCAGCATCATGGCAATAGGTAACACTCAGTGTTGAAAGCATATATCAATAATGCTAACTGGTTGCCAAAATTGTAAAAAAACAAAAAAAAGCTGTGAAGATAGAAACCGTTCACTACTCACATTTCGTGTCACAAATTGTTCTTAACAAGTTCATGTTTTATTAACTGATATTTTGAACTTCTTAGAATTGGCCTTGAAGCAACCAAATTCTAGGATATTCAATGAATATGGAAAAACTTGCAAAGAAAAGGAATGTGAAGGGTTAATAAAACAGGCTAATTATAAGGAAGTCATTTGACTATGTTTAAATATTCCTCAGTTCCCATCTGTTCACATTACAGCAATTCTTCAGTGGAAAAACACTTTGACCTGAAGTTCAGAACTTATCATAAAAGATGTTCAGTATTAGTTACAATAATGAAGGAGTAGCCAAGTTAGAGCACTATATCGTTGTAAATTAGCCATTCAACTAACTACATTATGTAATCCAGGGAGAAGATTAAGCACCTTTGTTGAAAGAAGAGGTGGCAGTAGCTTCCCCTGGAGAGCAGCGTCATTCTTCAGTAGAATGGCCTGTGTTTCCAGTCCAGGCCATGATCTCAGAAAGCCCAGTAGTTTGGGTGCACTCTATTAAATGTATCATAAATTCCGCCTGTTGTTCTGTATTTCCAGAGAAAAAAACATTTTATGAGCAAAGAATCACATATTTGGTCTAGGACCCTCCACCACAAACCATTCTGTTTGTGCCTGTGAGGTTGTCTTGACTCAAAAATTCCTGGAACTCGCAGGTACAGTTGTCTTAAAAATCTATGAATAGGGGGCCGGGGATTTAGCTCAGAGGTTCGTTGGCCTGCCTCGCAAGGGCAAGGACCCAAGTTCAATCCCCGGTACCACACACAAAAAAAAAAAAATCTATGAATAGAATAATTCCACCAATATCATGGAGGGAGCAGACTGCTCTCATTTATTGTGGCATTTTTTCCAAATGTTGAAAAAATGTGGGCCTTAAATTGCACTGAAATATTGACTTTTGTTCATTTAAATTGGCAACAAGGATTCTTGTTTATTAATTTATATTTCTTCTTCTCTAGCCCGAGAGAAGAAAAGCAAAAGGTGAAAGAATAAAAAAAAGTGACAATATCTGAAATAAGATTCAACATTAACAAAATATAAACATTCCTTACTATGTTAGGAATGCAATCAAATTAAAGTTTAAAGTTGATAATAGTGTATTAAAATTAATGTTACTGCATTATAAAAATATAAGGCGTTTGAATGACCAAGCCACGTAAAAGTAGGAAGCAACTGGAAAAACTTGTAGATTCTGGTAATAAAAAACATAGTATCTATGTTCACAGCACTTATCTCTTGTTGAAGCAGGGTATTCTTATGCACTAGAAAATGTATCAGTGTGCTCTCATCTCTCACTTACTCTTTATTGAGCGAGGCATATGTAAAGGATATTTAATAAGATATCACACTATGTTTAAATAAGGTTAATGTGTTTGTAAATAATTTCATATTTAGTAGATATTTAATAGATATTTGTAACCAAATGGAACTTATTAATTATATTTCACATCAATGATTACATTTCTGTAAGAACATAGTAAACTCACAGGTGTCAATCTTATCCACAAGGCATGAGAGAGAAAAGTTCTTGTGCTACATAAAGCACTGATTATATTGTGTCATTATAATGAAAATAGACTATAATCCACAAATTTTGTCAATTAACATTTTTCATTTTGACTATTTCGGTATATAAACAATAGTTGGACATTATATATGTAGCATGAAATGACAGAAAATTAGCCTACTTTCAGGGAGATATACACATACTGAAAATATATAGTCTTCTTAAAACCATTTTAGTAAATCCTCAGTACCACACACACACACACACACACACACACACACACACACTCATTTTGTATTGCTTGTATTTTTGGGATGCGATACTTCTTCACTAAAAACATTTTTGATAAAATATTGCCTTTAGTAGACACAGAGGTGTAGATGAGATCAAATCCTAGCTCCTATTTTGCTATGTTATCCATAATAGAGTAACATTCTGAGTGGTTGGGTTGTTTCTATAGATCATCCTTCTGATTAAATTATTATAAATCAAAATCCAAAATATAGAAAAACAGTAAGTTTTGAAATCTTGTCTTGAGATTAGAGTATAGGTTTCATATTTTTATGTTAAAATGTAGCATTATCTTGGCAAACTGAATGTTTTAGTTTGGCTACAGATAAATTAGGCATAGAGGCATATTTCATTAGATAGAGTTGACTCTGAGTTCACTTAAGTAATTGTATGCATTACTTTTTGTACCATATGCTTAATTAAATTCATTCATTTGTAAATAATTACATTTTTCTTAGTATGGGTCTCTTTTGTAGGAGATAACAACTACCCAGTCTTCCTAGAAAAAAATATGTCATGTATTAAGCCTTGAGGGTTTAGGTATCTGTGTGAATAAGCTGGGCAGATTTCAGTTCCAAATTTACTAACCTGCCAAAAAAAGAAAATGTATAAATTATAAGAGAGACTCCCTTAGGAATAACTCTCCCTTTTTGAAATTGTGACATTATTATAAACATACCAAGCCACAGTAAAGTGATTTTTCTAATGATAGAGAAATTGGATACATTTTTCAGCTCGTAGAGTGGATCTGCACATACTGAGTCAAAGTATTTGAAATTTAATATTCTCTTCATTAGTTAGGTTGGATGAAAGGTGGGATAAAATGGTGGTTGATGATTTAAATTGGCAATTCTATATTGACATTTGCCCACGAGGTAAATTCCAATATTAAAATGATTCATTGTCATATATGTAATAAATGATGGAATTTTTACTGAAAGATTGATTAAATTTGGTTTCTTTTTTCCTCTAGCCCAAATATAGCTTCCATGCACTTTGTGCATTTTAAATATATAT
>NW_022900926.1:59478823-59496337 GCF_012274545.1 Fukomys damarensis | reverse complement strand
TATTTTTGAAGTGGAGCTTGTGCCTAGGCATAGTTAGTTTCTGGAATGTCATGTAGTTATTGCATTTATTTGTCTCTCTCTCTCAAATCATGCAGGAAAACAGCTTCAAAACATCCCCACTGAGATATATGAGCTACCCGTCGACTTGTGGCTTGAAAGTTCAGATAATAAAAATATAGAGGGAAACTAAAATTCATGTTTTTGCCAAGAGCAAAAACTGAATAAATGGCAGTAATCTAGCAGTTTATTTTATTAAAATGTCTATTGGTATATGAATTTCCTTAAAACAAATAAAGCAATCAATTCTAGATCTATTATGCTAAGGCTTACTGTATTTAATTCATAGGGAAATGTATGCATATTGAGGCCATAACTCTTAAGTGAAATAAATAAGTCACACATGTAAATACTGAATAGTTTCTCCAGTGTGAACAAATTATAGTAGTACATAAGATCCTAATGAGATAATTGACAATGTGAAATAGGAAGAAAAGGGCTAAAGGTGTAGGGGAAGTAGGAGTGGTAGGGGAAAGGAAAAAATATGAGAAAAGGCAAAAATAGAAACAAAGACTTTATAACTAGGGAGGGGTGGTGGAGTTGAAGTGAGGGCAGGGATATGAGGAAAAAATGAGAAACAAGACCTGTCATGTAAAGGTACAAGATCCCACTGATAAATGTAGCTGTACTGTATACTTAAAAAGTACCAGTAAACTCAATGAGAAAAATACATAAAAATTTAAATACTGCTTTTAATTTTTTTTACATTCTTTGCCTAATGGTAAGACATTTCTTTAGAAGGTGGGGATAATTTTTCTAATCAGTCAGATAATAAAGAAAGAAAGACTCTTAAAATCCCAGCTGATCTACAAAGCATGTTTATTATACTGATATCACCAATAAATACACAGATGGTTTTAAACTTTTGTTCACTGCTTATGTGATGTTATTCTTCTGATAGTTTGCTACTAATTTCCATATGTTCTTGTCTTTTTTTATTACAAACACAACCTTTGAGATCTAGTAAATTAAACCTTTTAAGAAAATAAAACTTCCATTCCTCTCTTACTTGTTTTGTAAAGGCATAAAATCCTCTTATCAATATATATATTTGAAGATAGAATTGCTGTTATTAAAATAGAGATGAAGTCAAACTTAAAAAAATAAACCAATGATGAATGCAACTGTAGTGTATACCTAAAATATACCAATAAACTCAAAGAGGAAAAAAATAAACAAATCAGTGTTTTCCAAGTTTTTCAGTTCTGAAAAATTTATGGTACCGGGCATTGATCTCCGGTCCTTGACTTATGAGGCAGGTGGGATCACCACTGACCTAAATCCCCAATGAGGAAGATGTTTCCATAATACTGTATTTCATTTTAGAATTTCTATTTCTACACATACTTATTCATATGTGATTCTCATAGAAGCACATGTAGATGAAATATATATTAAAATGATTCTGAAACCTAGTTATTTAAGTTCTAACCATCCCTTCATCCTTTACAAAGGAAACCACTTCCCCAAGGTTACTTTTCACTTGATATTTTAAAAATAGAGCTTGTAATAATCACTGCCTCATGGACAAATTCATGATTAAATTAATTGGTTTTATAAAGTGCTTAGAATTATATGTGAAATATTTAGCTAGTATTAAAGTATCAGATATATAATTTATAAATGAACTAATACATTTATTCTGACATTTCATATATTTAAAAACTTGTCAAAATTGTAAATAATGAAAATTTTAAAAGCATTAAATTATGTATTTCTAATCCAAAGTTACTCAGATGTTATGAAAATACATCTTAATAGAAAGCATGATTTTATAATTGGATGTGAAGAAAAACGAAAATTTAAGGCATAGAAGGAATAGTGAAAAATATCCTCCTTATACAAATATGTCATAATAAAAAATTTAATCATTTTTGTGTATATACATGTATGTTTCCTTGTGTAATATAAATAAAGCAGATGGTTATTAGCAAAATTTTAGTTCTACTTTCAAGATTATTCAATTACTAGACCTCACAGAAATTTGTGTAAGGATTTTTATAAAGCTCCTCTAAAAGTTTTAAAGGCAAGAGGTTTTACTATGATTTTTTAAATAAAATCAAACAGCATGACTTGGAATGTCAGTCTTCAGGCCCAGGGATTCAGCTCAGTGGTTTGGTGGCCTGCCTTGCAAGTGCAAGGACCCGAGTTCAATCCCTGGTACCAAAACAAAAAACAAAAAAAAAAAAAAAAAAAAAAAAAAAAAAAAAAAAGAATGTCATTCTTCCACATAAAACGTGTCTATGTTCATATTTCTATTCAATGTAGTCAACGTAAGGTAACTTCTAGTCATTAGCGGTTGGCTTACTTTTATTAGACTACCAGAACACTACCTAGACATAGTTTTTCCATCTTCAGAAAAGTACCTTAAAGTGTTATGAATTATATCCTATTGAACTTTTACCTAATATCTAAACGTATGCTCTGACACTGGGCTTTATCCTTTCCTGTTACAATCTAAGATTTGGTCACATCAGCAACTGATAGGTTTTAATGTAAATAAAGAACTTATATTAACATTACTCTCTGTAGAACAGTATTTTAGAAACAGATTTGTTCTTTTTATGTCCACTAGTAGCAATGTGATGTTTATGGTGTGATACAGTCTTTCATGGATGAAAATTATCACAAATATTATGCTTGTTTTCATACTCAGTATCAAGCTTTCTTTAGTATAAAATTATTGTGTATTTTGGCTCTTAAAAAATAAGCAAACCTCATTTCTGTAGTGTTCAGCGATTAGCCGCAGTGACTTTTCTTTTATCTCCTAGGACTTAAATCACACATTACCTATTTTTATTAGTGGTGAAATCATTTGTTAAAATCTAATTGTAAGAAAGGCTCAGCTTCTATGAAGTGATTCTAGCGTATTGGATCATTATTTGGAAAAACTACTAGTCAGTCCTTTTCTAAGTGTCTGTCTATATATTCTAAAACTTCAACTACATTTATGCAACTTAGAAAATGTTACACTAATCCAAACTAGCAAGTCTTACTGGAGTACTTATGTTTGTTTTATTGGTACAATTTTAAGATTAGAAGTGTAATTAAATCTATATTTTTGGATTTCTAAAAATGAAAAACATTTCCCACCCAGAGGAGAACAGACAAAAGTTTGAGTCTCACTTTGAAAATATCTCTTTTTCAAGCTGACAATATCTCTTGATGAAAACTTCCACAAATTAGTCTAGTACTCTGAAAACCATTTTCCACTCTAACTGTAACAGTAATATTTGTTCCATAGGGTTGTGATAAAGATGAAACAATTTATAAAAGGTTAGGTTCTGAGTATACTGCTGGTACATACACAAACACAGGAATTTTAAAAATCAGTTTTTTCTTTCTTCCAACCATGGTGACCTAAATTTATAATTTCCTTTGATAACAAGAATTTTAATTGATGAAAATCATGGAATTGTCTTCTATTGAATAATGCAATATCTTATTTTGAATATCTTCTGTTTGATAATATCTTGTTTTCAATAATTAATTACCTAATCAATTCATAGCACTCAAGGCCATAGAATGTGTAAGACAAGAAGTTACAGAGCAGAATGGAGGTAGGACATATAGATTTTTCTCATAAGCATGTGGACCTCCACAGGCTAAGCTATATTTATTGGTTCTATCAACCAGTCAGGTAAGTTATCCATGAGATTGCTTGGCTACCATGCTTCCTCAGATTAACTGAGACCAATGACTCCATTAAACTTCACATGGTTCAATACAGAGACATGGCAAATGTATTTACAACTTCTAATAGCAACCTCGAAAGGAGAAAACATATCTTTTTATCATTATACCTGGTAAATTTTGGACCATTTATCCTTCAGTGGTACATGCCATCCTCATAGAGCTAATGGCTTCAGAAGTTTCTAGACCAGTAGTAGGTTCCAGACCCTTTATAAAAGTATATCCCTTACATTAAGGGACTCATGCCCATACCAAACTCTTACAAGAGAGAGTAGGTCCTATTCTTAGCCATCTAGAAATTTCTCAAAACTGTAATTTACTGATGTCTTCTGAAGGTGAAGAAAAGAATACACATGGTGAGTTGTTTTTGAGATTTGAAATCTACAAGGCATCTCTGGCCAAGATGTGAACCCTCTTAAAACCTAGTGTAATGAGAACTTAATGACATTTGTCATGGGTGTTCTGTCAACTATAATTCCAGGACTATTTCACAATCCTAAAGGATATGAGTATATATATATGTACATATCCACACGCATACACATATATGTTTTTATATATGAAGTTTGCATGAAGTGTATGTCACTAAGAAACCATATATGGCTTGAAGAAGGGGCAGAGGACGTTGAAAAAATAAGGAAATGTTGACAGATGTTGAAATATACTTCCTCCTTAGAGCATTTTTTCAGCACTGAAAGGAATGCACAGAAGAAAGGAGCCTGTAACAAAGCTTATAAGCAAGTAACTGCAATATTATGAGTTATCGGGGAAGAGAGGAAAGTTTTTTGTAGGTTGAGAGTACACCAGAGTGGCACAATCTCCAGAGAAAACTATGTTGAAATAAGAACTAGGGGTCACAAAGCAAAGGGTTTCAAACTAATATTGAAAGAATCAATATATGAATTAGTTAAGAGTAAGCAAGAGAAGTACTGGAAACAGTTATTATAATCTTCTCTGCTAAGCAGGTAAGTGCTTAGTTACACTCACCATCAAAATTGTAAATTTGTTAGCATTTAGTCCCCAGAAATATTAAAAGTATTATAATTCAATGTTTATTAATAACAGAGCAGTGGCAATTAACATATTATGTTATTTGTATACATGTATACAAATATGTATATATTTATATGTAACAATATAACATATATAACATATATGTAACAATATATGTTAATGTGAATTAGATAATTTATGAGTAAGTATTTGAGAATGTAAATGACACAAATACTGATATAATGAGTGGCAAACTGATAATGTCATTTTAAGCATTTGTTGACTCCAAGAGAAAATGCACACATTCATTCAATGATTAGGGATATTTGTCCCATTTTCAAATTCTTCCATCTTAGTTTCATAAATCCATGTACCAGATGAAGATTTTACTGTTCTGAAAGATGCAGCTTCCTATAGATTTAAGAATTTTCTTTCCAACTGGGCGTGTTGGCTCATCCTGTAATCCCAGCACTTGGGAGGTTGAGGCAGGAGGATCACTATGAGTTCAAGACCAGCCTGGGCTACATAGTGATTACCAGGCAGGTCAGTCTCAACTACATAGTGAGACCCGGTCTCAAAATACCAAAAAAAAAAAAAAAAAAAAGTTTTGTTCATTGTTCCTCAAGCATTTTTGTGCTGTTAATATCATTATCATGTTTTCTTTCATAGTATTCACAGTATGCACTAATTTGTCACATGTATCCAGACAGACAATTCCAAATGTTTATATTGCTGGAATAGTCAAGACTTCACAGTCTCAACATAAAAGTGTTATTAGTCTTCTGTTTGCGTGAACTGTGTACTTTTTAATCACATTCCGACTTTTATATCCTCAAGCATGTGTATGTGGGTCGTCAGGAGTTCCTGTGACTTGACTGGCTTTTGAAACACTGTTTTGGTCAGTTTAGAAGTTATTTACATTCCTACACATTAAGATTTATGTTTTAAAATATCCCTTTAGTGGTTATACTAATTCATTAGTTAATTTAGAATTAACTTCGTCTCACCAAAAGAACTATATAACATAGTTTTATTCAAGCAGCAGCAAATTGAGGTAAAATTGAACCTGGAATACACATTTCATAACATCTAGGTACTAAAACTCTGAGCAAATTTCTCTTTAGGAAACCAAAAAATTATCTTAACTTCCCATAGTCCCACATCCATTTTGAAATTCTTACAGTGTCCTATTTGTCATTACATTTTAGTCCTTTTTGGATATTTATTAGGTATGTATACATTTGAATTGTTATGGTAGTGAAATAATAAGATCCTTACAATCATTCAAAATTCTAATTTTCTATATTTACTATTGTGTCTACTTCAGTTTTTTGAAAATTGAATTAATTATACACAAGATTTTCAGAATTCATTTTTCTAGAATTATTTTAAGTATTCCACTACCCATATTACATCCTTTTATTATGCACATTTCATATGTATTCCACTACTCAGAATATTATTATAAAAAAAGAACATGTCTCATATCCACTCTGTTCTTAAATGAAGGCTGTGTTCATAATCCTAGGTCCTTCAAATATATGATATATCTAGTATAAAACTTTACTGTTTTACATGAAACTATGTAATAATAGAAAAATTTTAATTCCAAATTAGCTTTTTCATGGAAATCAGCACGGATTTAACAGGGCACAAAGTTCTGTGAAGGAATTCATGATGCAACTTTAGAAATTTACCAGCAGTAAAATCACTGGAACTGGATGAGTGCTCTATGATGAAGTGTGGAGGAAATATAGTGTGAAATAGCAGAGATATTGACAAGGATGTATCTTAAAAGCAATATGCACTTGGTGATTGAAAAGTTTCCCATACTCACAAAAGTGGCTGGAAATCTTAGCAAAGTAGTCTGTTGAATTTAAACTGAGAAGGTAAACTGATTATTCATATGAAGTAGCACACTTTGTGGAATAGTTTTAGGTTGAAAAAATGAATTCACATGTCTTTTCCTAATGTATTTCCCACATAAACCCCGTGTTTTAAATTTATCTCCTAATTGAATATATTGAGTTACTTTTAAATTTATTTTGTTTGCATTATTCTAAGACATTGTCAATCATTGCTATAATCAGCATTAGAAATTCATTGCTCACAGATTAAAAGGCAAACAAATAATTTAAAACATTATAAAGTAAGATAATTTATCTTCTATTGTTTAAAATATATTTTTTCTGGCTTTCTAAAAATTTTAAGAACACTCAAACCCCCTTATTGTATTTTGAAATCTTTTAAATTATTGCAAGATGCCATATTGAAAATAATGTGCTAACATGCTTAAAAAAATATTTGAATATTCCAGAAATATTTCAAAATATCTCCAATAAAATGGGATAATATTAAGTAATCTTTATTACAAAATGTATTTCTCAAAAGTGATTTAAAGGACTTTTCCTGCCTTGCTATTTGGGGAAGGACACAGGTAGACATGGAACTGTGTACTTCTACTTTATTGGCATGTAGATCACCCAAACCATTAGGATCTGGCCACATGCTCTGAACAGTTTATATGTAAAAACAAAACAAAACAAAACATATCACCACCAATGTGCTACATTACAGTGCTTTCTGGGTTGTAATTCATCAAGCTATATATATATTCTCCAAAATAATTCTAAGAAGTAAATAGAGGAGTTATTCTCATTTTACTGTTAAAGAAACTGGATCTCTGTGAAATTTTTAAAATTTATTTTTCAAAACATACAATTAGTGAAAGAGAAAATTAATTTAAAGAAAGCCCTTCTGATTCATTATTAAGTTTCTTGTCTAAGAAAAATAAATCTGCATTCTCTTCTACCTTCTGGTGAAATTTTTTATGCTGGTTGACTGGGCTAACGAAATAATCTAAGGCTTTGAAAGTTACTCTTCCCCTGTGAAGCTGCTTTGATGTGCTCCGAGGCTGCCCCTCAGTCCTAGATTCATTATTATAATTCTCAACAAAGTACATTAATTAACTCTAATGAAATGGATGCATATTTTCTGATGAACAGAGGGTAAAAGAAAACCATTAGAAGGGAGACTAAGCGTTGAAGCAATCTAGGGTACATTTCATATAACTGAGCTAGAGCTGCATCAGAATCCCATATTGTGTCTGAATTTACTAGCTTCTAAAAGTGTGAAAAAGGTTTAGAGACTTCATAGATACCTCAATGCCCATGATCCACCCACATTAGGGTGCGATTTGAAAAGCAAATGATGTGTTGATGGTATTTTAAAAAGGTATAAAAGACATTTTAATGACAGTGTAATCAAAGATTATACACCAGCTGTCACAACCAAGCAACCATAATAATTGGGGGTGACCAGAAGGCTTTCCAAAATAAGCTGCTTTTTAAGATCCATTTAAAACTGTCATCAGGGGACTGTTGACATTTTAATTTTTTCCATAGATCAGGAGACAATTTACTTTTGGAAAATCTTTTCTTTGTGTAACCGTATAGTCCAAAGTATTATTGTGCTGCTCTGTAGTGAGTGATCAGACGCTGTACAGAAGCAATGAAAAGGAAAAATATTTGTATGATGATTTTTATCAAATTGAGGCCATTTTGATGGCAAACATTCAAATAATTAATTGTTGCCTTAAATATAGCCACAGAGATTCTACTTCAAAATTCATATTTATTTTACTTATTTGCTTATTAATTTTTCTTGATATTTTAGGCCAATAATTCTATGATAAAAATGATAGCATTTATATCATGGCCATTCTTAATGGATAATGATGTTTTTTATTTTTTGACCAGTTTGGACTTCTAAATGGTATAAATATACACAATTTGCAAATGGATTATCACTCTGCTTGAAGCATTTATATATTCAGTCTTAATAACTTCACTGCAAATATACTACATTGGAATTTTACAACATTAATAAGCTACCTTGTAGGTTACATGTCTTTTACATACTCGTTTTTCACTGTAGTCCTAGAAGTGAAGCAAAACAAGTACTGACAGTTGTGTTTCACAGATGTGAAACTGAAACTCTAAAAGTTGATTATTCTATTTTAGATAGTATAATACAGAGAGCATCTGAGACTCAATTTTGTTAAACCCTCACTAATATTTGTAATGGCAAGTTCATTGTAAGCCATTTTTCCTTACTATTCATAAATAACTACTACTATTTCCAGACATTTTATTTTTTAAATTTCCCTAACAGAAAATGAGGCTGACCCTTCTCAGTTGGTTATTTATCACTTGAATATCATATTCCCTGAAATACTTTTTCAAGCCTTTTTCCATTCTTAGAGCTCCAGATTTATGCTCTGTTACCTTTTATCTTTTTGTTATCATATTGGATTTTTATTTTTTTATATCTAATATTTGTCTATGCTATATTTGGGTTTTCATATTTATTTTTACAGTGTAAGGTTTGGTTTAAGATTGAACTTTTTTGTTTCAGTAGGTGTGCAATTTTTCCAGTACCCTTTGTGGAAAGTGTATTGTGTTTCTATGCACTGCTTTTGTTCTTTTGTCAAAGACCAAATGAGTATATTTCTGCGGATCCATTCCGTACTTCCTTACAACTATCTCATGTGAATATGCTTCCCCCAATATTATACTTGAGCCCTGTACTTTTATATGAACTATTAAAATCGGTCGTGTGGATTATTTAATTTTGCTTTTCTTTATAAAATAGATACTAATATTCTGACCTCTTTGCCTCTCCATATAATCTTTAAAAATCGGCATGTCTAGAAATTTTTTGCTCACCTTTAGACCAATCAATTTTATGGGTGAATGATACCAAAGCAATGCTGTGTCTTCAAATCCATGGTGCTAGTATATCTGATTCCCTAGGTCTCCACTGAATTCTTTCTTCCATATTTTGCAAATTTGGAATATAGATCACACACATTTTTGCAAGATTTATACATACAAATTCTTTTTATTCCCTCCCTCCCTCTCTTCTTCTTTTCTTCCGTCCTTCATTCTTTTCTTTTTTCCTTCTTCTTTCTTCCTTCCTTTCTTTATTTGAGGAAATAGTGAAATTTTACACTGGAATTAGGCTGTCTTTCACTCTTGGTAAAGATGTATGGAAGTGGAAAGTAGTTATATTTTCTACATGGTGTAGTATTAAAGAATGACATCTATTTTCAGAGAAGAACAGGGTTGTGAAAGATGAAAGAACAAAAGGAGAATTTGAAATAAGGTGTTAGACTTAGAAGCTTATGAGTGTATAATGCTGAAATTTGACTTAAGGTTCTATAACTTATATAAAAAAGATCCACAATGAAAACTCTAGGTTATTTACACCAAATTCTTTGGTCTTACGTAATAGCACCCACTTAGGCATTCTATCATTTATTATAAAAAGTTATGACAGCTTCTAGAACTGAAAAGCTTCGGTTTGAAAATGCTTTTACAATATAGAACAGTCATTTACATATAGGTTAGGGCTAATATATAAGAGTCTTTCACATTGTGCCTTAAGACTGAATTTTCTTTGCTCAATAGGGTCAGGAGGCAGGAATGCACCAATTATATCTTCTCTGGATCAATCTACACAAAATAATTCTAAATAACATTTAGTAAGAAATCTAGTAGTAGTATACATAAAAGCGAATCTCTCACATCTTTCCTAAGGGGTCATTTAAAATTGTAGATTGTAAAGTATTTGATGATTATTTAACATACTCTACATCATAACTTCCATGGAGAATGTATGATGACATACTCATTCTACACTTGTAAATAAATGTCAGTACACTGAATTAAACTGTGGTTATGTTACATGCTGTCACTGGCCATATTTCAATGAGAGTGAGACTGGATCAAAAGGCAGTATGACCACTAGCAGAGAAACTTCTTAGAGAACATAATCTCTACCGGTTAAGATTTCTGTCCACAATTTAATGAGGAATTTATTATTATTCTTAGATATTTTTATTTTATGAAATTTAACAAATCATCATCTAGATTGCAAATTCCCAATGATAAAGGATTATTTAAAAAATAAAAGTCAGAAGGTAATGCATGCTGTAACCATATAAATACTGATAGACCTCAAATTATGGTGGGGTTATAAGATAACAGATCCAGCATATTTGGAAAATATAAATCAAGATTTACAGATTCAATTCAATCCCCACTGACATACTAAGCTTCTACTTGAAATACCTAAAAAGAAATGTTCTTAAAACTAATTTGGAAGTACAAAAAACAAAAGTGTATAAAGTAATATTTTATTTTTCTTTTCATTAATGTATGCTAGCAATTTGTAGCAATGGTGTTTGAGTTGGGAAATCGGTCATTCCATACACTGTTTCTTGATCACTTGCCATCCTTTGATCCTCATATTCTTTATTCTTTATGTTCATCTTTCCTCTCATTCTCCTTCCCACTTCAAAATGCCTTTCTCCTTGTTTGCATCCATCTTTTATTTATATTACTCATTTAAACATGTATATTTCAGTTTTTCTCATAGTAGACAAGACACAATTTAATTTCTATGGTCTGAAATTCTATCCATTTTCCTATGAAGGACACAATTGCATTCCCCTATACTGCAGAATAGTATTACATTGTGTACACATATAAACCATGTTTTCTGTATCTAGTCTATTGGGGCTGAGCATGAAGGCTGTTTCCAGAACTTAGCTATTATGAATGCACCGCTGTAAGCATGGCCATGTATGTATCATCATAATATGATCAATTCCACAATTTAGGGGAGATAGAAGAGATATAATTGAAAAAAGAGAATATATATTTTCAGTTTTTTGAGGAATCTCTATAGTGCTTTTCATAGTTATTGTATTAGTTACATCCTAACAATAATGTAGAAGGATTCCTTTTACCCTACAGCCTCTCATCACATGTTGATTTTTGTGTTATGATATAGTTGTAGTTTGTATGTCCCTAATGGGTAAAGATGATGGGTATCATCTGTGTTTTCTTGTATTTATTAGCCATTTTTATTTCTTCATGTGAAAAGTGTCTATTTGTTTCAACTGCCTTTTTTATTGGATCTTTGTTTTGGAGGTTTGTTTTTGGAATTACTTGTGTATTTTAGATATTAGTACTCTAACAAATATCTGGCAAAAAGAATTCTGTATTCTGTCTCTTCACTCTTTTAGCTGTTTTCTCTGCCCTGCAGAGCTTTAAAATTTGATGTAACTCCATTTGTGGATTCCTAAAATTATTTTTTGCACTACTGAAATTCAGGTAGCTTGTCTATTCCTATGACTTTTTGTGTTTCCAAATTTTTATCTTTTGGCAGCTTCAAAGTTTCTGTTTTATATCTAGGTCTTTTATCCATTGTAATTTGATTTCAGGACAAAGTAAGTCATATTGGTCTGGTCTCAATATTTTGCATGTGGATAAAGTTTTCCCACCATAAGTTAAGGAGGTAATCCTCTCTTCAATGCATATTATTGATTTCTTTGTCAAAAATCAGATTATTTTAGATGCATGGTCTACTTCCATGTCTCAAGGTCTGTTGCTTGTTCTACGTGTCTATTTTTGTGACAGTATCATATTTTGTATGACACAGGTTTGTAGTATAATTTAAATTCCAGTATTGTGATGTCTCCAGCTTTATTCTTTGTTCTCAAGATTACTTTTCCTATTCTGTATATCTTCTGGTTCCATATGGATTTTAAGATTTTTTTTCCTCATTCTGTCAAGAATGTTATTTTAATAAAGATTGCATTAAATCTATGGATCGCTTTTGATAATATGGCTATTTCAATTATATTAATTCTGCCAATCCAAGAATAAGGGGTGCCTTTAAATTTTCTAATATCTTCTTCAGTATCCTTCTTTAAAGTTTTGTGATTTGTATTGTATGGAGGTATTATTTGTCAGTTTTCTTGTTGCTGGGTCACAATACCTAACATGTACAAGTTGGAAAGAAGAAAAATTAATTTGGCTCTTAGTTCCAAATTCACTACATGGTAAGCAGGCTTCAAGGCAGAAACATCATGGTGGAAGTATGTGGCAGAAGAAGGCAACTCAGTTCATGGCAGTGTTAGAGGAGTCACATGAGAAAAGAGGGTCATGGGGCTAGATGTATACCCTAAGCCTACATCTCCGCGATCCACTTGGAAATACCCAGAAGTATGGTCTACCAATCCCCTGGGTTGATCCTGTACCAATCAATTTGACACTCTACCCTAACTGACACAGTGAAGATCTCTTCAGTAAGTTGCTTTCTCTGTGTGATGTGCCATTCCCTTTGACAGTGATTCAGTATACAGCTACCTAATATTTTAGGTTCAATGCCTTACACATGAATTGTGGGGAACAACTACTATTAATATCCAACCATGTGTCAACATGTGATATAAAAATTTCTTAAATTTTTCAATGACCTAGGAAGTTGAAATGAGGAAAGATAGCCTGTGAAACAAGAAAAGAAACATTTAAAAATTAATAAAAAAGGAAAGAGAAGAAAAGACACAGAGGGGAAAAAAAAACAGATTTTCATGATGGTTTCTATAGTCGCAGAAAGGAGGGGAGAATGATGTTGTTTGAAAGGTTATGTAAGGGGACAGAAAGGTGGAATCAAAGGAAAGAAAATTTAAAAGGAAAGTGAAAGAAGATATAGAGATTGGATCCAGTTAGTGAACCAGTAGAAACAGAAAGTTAGAATGCCCTAGAAATGATCCCTGACAGGTGAAGGCAATCACTAAGGAAGCAGAACTGCTAACACTCATACACAGCTACATATACACATGCACTATGACTCAAACATACACTAAAAGAGAAAGAAATTTGGGTTAGGAGAGGAGATTTGAAGAGGTATGACAGGGGAAAGAGAGAAAGACAGGGAATGAATTTAAATGCAAAGTAAGGGAAGAAACAGAGATCGTTCACCCAAATGTGGAACTAAGAGAAACATTAATTCAGCAAACCCTATGAAATAACTCTTATTGTAAAAGCAGTAACACAGGCACACATACATCTCCCCGCACTTGCAAAAAGAAATATCATTAAAAAAAAAACCTTTGAAGATAAAGAAAAATACATATGCCCAATAATTCTACTGTGATGGTATTTGTATTGGAGTATAAGTTAGTACAGAGCTGTCATCTATTCAGTCCGAAACAACAGACTAGAACTTGTGAGAGGCTGAACTCTAACCCTCTATGGGTGTGGATGGAAACAGTGGGTTGAACAGGCTGAGTAAAATCCAACTGACTCACTTGAATTCCACTGTACCTAGAAGTGAGGAGGCCAGAGGATGCATTCTCTGCTGAATCTGTCACCACATAGCCGGCATGCAGGTCCAGTGCATGGGCAAAAGCTCCATAAATTTCCATGCTGCACTGACTTGGCTGCCAGGGGCTGTGCTCTGCTGTCTTCACGCAAAGCACCTCCATGAAGATCAGGCCTGGGGGTGGGACTCATGCCCTGGGACTTTGTTTTCATTAGGGGCTACTCATTCCTAGCCTTTTGCTTAACCTTGTAGGTGTGCCTCAGATTCAGGTCCCCTCCCACTGCAGAACTCCATGTAGCTGCAACTCCTGTGTGGCACTACGTCCAAACTGCAATATATTTACATCATCTGTCCACACTGCTTGGATTCTTCCAGCTACAGTTTGGTCTCCTGCAAATGGGACTGTGAAGTCCTTTTCCTACTCTTGTGTCTTTATTTTACTGTGTCGCAGTCTGCTCTTTCCAGACTGCTGCAATTATTGGGACTGTTAGCCACTTATTTCCTATAGCCAGTGATAATTATGTCTTGGAGGTAGGGAGAATGTGAAGACTTTCTTCACCTAGGCAGAGGTAATTCCTAAAGATGGCCTCTGGTCTCTCTTCAGCCCATGCCCATTTCTTTTTTGCTCCAACTGGACACAGGTGGATGGGATGCTTCAAAAATGTTTTCTCAACTCCACCCTTTATATATCTGAAGATACAGCTGGAAAATACCACTCCCAACTTGCTCACTTGGTTGTGGTTGGAACTCCTGTCTGTCTGCATAAGCTCTATACCATAGCAGTGTAAGTGCTCACAATTGAGGTTTTCTTTTACCTCTTCAAAGAAGGGAAGATCTCTCCTCTGGGACTTGCTACTTATTCACTGCCAGAATGAGTTGATTCACATAGCTTATGTGTTTTCCTAATTACCCGCATTTTAGGGTTTTGTGTGATTGTGAACTCTCTTATGACATAGTCTCTTGATTTCTCACATACGGTAATCTCCAGACAGAGCCATATACATGTTGCTTTGGATGAATATTCCAGAACAATTTGCTAGTACAGGCTACCTCTAGTCTGACATCTTTGTCCCTAGTCAAAACAATCTTGAGCTAAATGAGCAAAGCTGGCAGCACCATAATACATTATTTCAAGACATACTAGATCTGTAGTGAAGAAAGCCAACATAAAATTGGCACAAAAACAGGCCCATGACCAGTGGAACAGAATAGAGAACTCAGAAATAAATTCATATATCTACAGCCAACTGACTCTCAACAAAGGTGCAAAAAATATACACTGGAAAAGGACACCTTTTAAAAAAATGTACTAGTGAAACTAGATATTTACATATAGAAAATTGAAAATAAACCATTATGTATAAATACACAAAAATCTTCTCAAAATAGATCGAGAACATTACATTAATCACTAAAACTCTGGAACTACTGGAGGAGTACGTATGGGAAACTCTTCATGATATTGGCAATAATTTCTGGCTAGGGCTGCAAAGGTGTAGAAAGCAAAAGTAGGAATTGACAAATGGGAATACGCTGAACTAAAAGCTTCTGCACACCAACTAACCAACAGTATGAAGAGATAACCTACATAAGGAGAGAAAATCTTTGCTAGCTCTTCACACGAACCAAGATTAATATCAAGACTGTATAGGTATTCAAAAATATTAATAAACAGGCAATATAATTAAAAAGGCAATATGATCTGAAGAGATCACAAAAGAAAACTATAAATGGCCAATAAGTATATGAAAAATGCACAGTTTAATTAGCTATAAGGAAAATGCAGCTCAAAACTACAGTGAAATTCAGTCCCCCCGAGAATGGCTTCAGTAAAAGAAACAAAGCAAATGAAAAACAACAACAATAAAATATAAACAATATGGAGAAAAATAAACTGTTATACACTGTTGCTGGGAGTGTAAATAAAAGTGCCTTTAATTCAACAGTGTGAAAGTTCCTCAAAAATTAGAAATACAACTTCCATATGATCCGGTTATCTCACTCTTTCATGAATATCCAAAAGAAATAGTATCAGCAAGCAAAGATGTTCCTGTGAACCATGATTATGCTGGTGTTATGTGAAATAGATGAGATGGCATCCACCTGGGTACCCATCAAGAGATGACTGCATAAAGGAGAAAACTATATATGTTCACAATGGAATATTATTCAGGCATAAAGTGTGAAGCTCTGTCATTTATAGGTAAATGGGTAGAATTAGAGACTATCATTTAAGTGATGCAACTGTGGAAAAACCAGACCTTGCTTTTTATCTCATGTGATTTACAAGGAAGAATAAATACAACGTTGTTGAAGAAATATTCCTTTCAGTGCAAAAGCAAATTAAACCTCAATCTAACCATATCTGTGAGTAAAAATATTAACTTATAGAAAATGCAGTATGGAAATGAGCATGATATATAACTCATAGCGATGCAATCAGTGGAAGTCAGAATGTGGAAACATTTACAATCACACACATTTATATATTTTTCTTAAAATAAAAGTGGTAGAAAAAAGGAAAGGGCATAAACTTCCAAAAGTTAACTGTGGCTTGGGGAACATAAGTCAAATTTGAACAATCAACAATTTTGCATTCTTATTTGAAAAAAAAAAGTGTCATATGATTTATATGTTTGGTAAAATTGTGAAAATAAAAACTGCTGTGTGTTAAGTAATATCAGACTACTGTTAATTTTACTGCACGCTAATATTATTGGAGTAGCACTACATATTTTACTATTAGAACTACAAGTTATAATATTTACAGATGAGGTAATAAACACTACAGTTGTTTTATACCATTCATCTGTAAATACATTAATACACAAAAATATTTGAAATGAATTAAACATATGCAATGATGTTGTTAATTGCTTAGGCTGAATACTGAGAACATATGAGTTTATTAAACCAATCTATTTCTGAAAATTTTTATAAGTAAAGAAAAAAATAAGAAATTCTCAGAAAAGAGCTGATGATAACAAGAAATGTGGGAACCAAACATGTAAGCTAAGAAAATAGATTCCCAGATAGATGTATAATATAATTAAGTATGTTGTCTTGGTCATTTTCTCATGGCGGAACTAAATGCTCAGTACATACAAATTAAACAAGGAGAAGTTTATTTTGGCTCAAATATACAGTCCGTGGTCAACTGGCTCCAAGTGTAGAAGAGCATGGTGGAAAGGACAGAGAGCAGAGAGAGCAAGAGGAGGAGCCGGAAGGAGGTAAACCCTCCCAGATCACAAGCACCAGGAAGCACTTTTTCCTTCCGGCCCCGCCATCTACCAGCACAGACAGCGATGGATTCATTAGTGGATGAGGATGGCGCTACCATGATCCAATCTTCTCCCCGCAGCCCATGCTCTGAACATCCAAAGCTTTGGGGGACAACCTAGGTCTAAAGCATAATACCTATGTAAGCATAATCTTATAAAACATTATAATTAAAAAATTATTTAGAAACATAGCACTACATGTCTTTAAATGATAGCAATGTTTAGATTTGCTAGAATCACTTTGAGTTTTTGTGTACTTTAGAGCATTTTTGTGTATTAATCTGTAAGCAATTTTCATATGTTTAAAACTCCT
>NW_022900926.1:59427110-59478460 GCF_012274545.1 Fukomys damarensis | reverse complement strand
GACACAGGGTCTCACTATGTAGTGAGACTGACCTGGAACTCACTATGTAGTTCAGGCTGCTCGAACTCACAGCAATCCTCCTGCCTCAGCCTCCTGAGTGCTGTGATTACAGGCCTGAGTCACGATGCCTGGCCTACTCCTTATATTATATTAATCATCCATTTTTATTTAGATTTGTCCTTTAGAAAATACAAAATTTTCTGACAGGGTCTCACTATGTAGTGAGACTGACCTGGAACTCACTATGTAGTTCAGGCTGCTCGAACTCACAGCAATCCTCCTGCCTCAGCCTCCTGAGTGCTGTGATTACAGGCCTGAGTCACGATGCCTGGCCTACTCCTTATATTATATTAATCATCCATTTTTATTTAGATTTGTCCTTTAGAAAATACAAAATTTTCTGTATTAATTGCCTTTAAAAATGGCTTACAATTATCTCATTTCACCAAACTCCTGCGGATAAGAGTCCAAGCTTTTTGTGTTTATCATGTTTTTTTTTTCATCTATTATAATATTTTCCTTAGAAATTTTCTCTTTTCATTTAAGGTTGTACTAATTGACTAGAATCAATAAAACCCAGTGATCATTAGACAATCTGAAATTTGATTGTGACAACTTGAGCTTATGATATTTTACACTTGAGCTGGGAGAACCTTATTCTTACAAAATTAAACATCCCTGAGTTGGGAACATGCATAATAAAATAAACAAAATAAGTATTACTATTACTTTCATTAATTATTCCACACAAATGATGCTAAATAAAACCTGCAATTGTATCAGCATCAGCTCACATTGAGTCTAAAGTTCAAATTACTAAGTAATGAACATGTTCTGAAGGTTATTTGTGTAGAATTCAATGGGGACTGAAGAATTATACTATGTCCTAAAGGCATATGATGGGTGATGTGTCGATTGGCTAAGAGGATTATTGTTTTTGCAGAGATTCAACAGAATTTTTTATTTCCTCTAACACACTTCCCTTATTACTGTACTTAAAGAGTGTAGGTGCTTGTGAAGAGAAGAGGCCATGTATTCTTGCCAGGTGTGATATTGACTGAGGTACATAAATCTATAAAAGTCAAAGACAAGTGTCTCTGAACTCTATCTGTTGTAGTTTGTGAAACTAAGTCAGACTTAGGGCTTCAACCTCACTGAGACACACTTCTGGAGAAGAGCATGGCTGTGGGAGACCAGGAAGAGAGCATCCCAAAAGATAGGTAGAAACAACCAAGCAGGGCAAAATGCTTCATGTAAATAGCTCTTCAGCCTTATCTATCACTGGGGATTGGTGGTTGCTGGTTTTGTGATGATAGCTTTTCTACAAACTGGTGTTTATCTGGTGTATGTAGAGTTGGTTTGGGGATGATTCAAGTGAATTACATTTATTGTGCACTTCACTGCTACTACTACTCTCTTCATTTATATATGTTATGGCATCAGGATGTTCCCCAAATTTAAGATCTCTAGTGATACTTCTTTTTTAATCCTAACATTCTGACAGAAAGCCTGCCCAAGATACAGCTCTAAAATAGAAGTATATCCACTGATCTGCCACTATAAATCCCAATAAAAAATGCAGGCTTAATTGCCACTTGCCCTTCACTTATAGTTTTTTTTGTTGTTGTTGTTGTTTTTGTTTTGTTTTTTTGTTTTTGTTTTTTTTTTGGTACCAGCGATTGAACTCAGGTCCTTGCACTTGGCAAGGCAGGCCACCAAACTGCTGAGCTAAATCCTCAGCCCTCACTTATAGGGTTTTAATAGGAGCCTTCACACAACTGATTTCTTATAGTCCCAATGTAATCAGACATCTCTGGTAATAGTATTCTGTATTTGCAGCCACTCACAGGTGCTTGCATCACCATCTCCAGTCATCAGCATTGGATTCCCAAAAGGAGTACATAACCTAGATCCCTTGCATGCACAATTCATGGTCTGATCTGACAGGGGATGGAGCTCACATGGTAATGCACATGATGGAGAATATCTTGAATACAGATTAAAGTTTACTCACTCCTCCAACACTCACTTCCTGCTGTATGGCCAGGTTCCTAATGGGCGATGGAGTAGTACCAGTCACACTGCCTGACAGTTGAGAACATCTGGTTTACATTTCCTTTGGACCAGAGTAGATACTGGAAATTAAAGTGTGCTTATTCATCACTGGCTAGTTCATTGGGTTAAATAGTACCAGATCATCTCCATTTCATGTCAAAATGTGGCCTTATTTGTACATAAGGAGTATTATCTTTGCTGATCTAACTAGGCAAATTAATATGAGGTCATATTGGATTAGGATGAATATTAAATCCAGGGATTCAATTCTTATGAGAAGAGGAAAGGAAACAAAGACAGAGAGGATCTCATAATGCAGAGATTGGAGTTATGCTACCAAAATCAAAGGATTTCATGGTAGCACCAGTTACTGGAAGAATCATAAGACAAAAGATTTCTAGCTTCCACTAGAAGAGAGAAAAATAGCATGAGATGATCTTTCTCTCTGAGCCTCTGAAACAAACCACCTGGTAATACCTTGATTTAAGACTTCTGACCTCTTGAACTGTTTTAAAATAATAGTCTACAGAGCTAATAAAGCTGGGCTAACTAAACTTTTTTTTTCCATTGAGACCAGGACCTCCTCTTCCTCCATTTATTTATTTATTTGTTTGTTTGTTTGTTTGTTTAGTGTAAAACCTTACAATAGCTCGAACAGCCTCAGGATCTGACCTGAACTGTTTCTGAGTTCATCTTCGAAAAACTCAAATCACATTCACTCCACTATTTCACCTACACTGAGCTGACTTCCCTGATGCTCTTTGAATTTATTTATGGAGACAAGGTCTCACTCACGTTTTTACCAATGCTGGTCTGGAAATCCTGGGCTGCAGTAATCATACAGTCTTAGGTTCCCTTTCCCCAATATCTGATGCCTGCTTTCCTGCTGTCTTAAAATTCACCAAATGTTCCCTATCTTCAGTCCTCTGTACTTAGTGTTCATCGGCTAATTTATTTTCCAGATGACTCAATGGGCTGTTCCATTCTTTTCCATTGGCACCTGGAAAGTATGACCTTTAAAAGCAGTCTTTTCTGAATATCCTTCATTAAACAATGAAACTATTAAGTACTTTTCTTTCTTTCATTCCCTTACCTTTGTCATTTTGCCTGAATTGCTTTCAAAATCCTTTATTATATCATAATTTTAAGTTTCTCTGATTTTTATCTTGTGATTCCCAATTAGGATGTAAGCTTCCTAACATTATGGATGGCATAAACTCCGATGGAATGGTAAATTTCTAGACCCTGAGACATCAGGCAAGGACTCAATAAACAAGAATTAAATTTTTATTTTTCAAGATCTAGCTCTGCAAAGAATTATTTAAAATGAAAAAATACAATACCATATGCCAATAAACATATTAGTCTAAATTTACAGAAAGTTAAAATTAAGAGAGGAAAAATTTGAAGTTGAGTAGAGTGTACTATTTATTACATATGTAGAGATGGCAATCTCTCTATTCCAATTTTTTTAGGAATTAAGTTTCCTTTTTTATTCATATTATGCAAAAAAAAACTAAAAATGAAGAAAGACAGCCCAAGATATTTTAATATGATATGTAAAAATTATAAAAGCATAGTCATACTAAATTCATTCCATATACATGTGTAAAATGTGAGGTACCATAAAAGAGGAACTGACATTTGTCATTCATCATCTTATAATACTTAAAAATGATGAGGTTAAAACATATACTAGACTGGGATCGTATAATTAATGGTCTATTCTAATGCATACATAGAGATTATTTCTATGGTACATACAACAGTTATGGAATACACATTCTTTACTAGGATATATGAAATATGTTTTAAGTGGACCACATTGTGGATATAAAAAACACTCAAATTTCCAATGAATTTCAAAGAAAATATATTATAAAACTCTTTCTAGGACATAAAATCAAAAGTCATTTACAAAACAATATCTTTTGAAGAGATAATATAGCTGGAAATATAAAAGCACATTTTAAAAATATAGTGAGGGGATGTAGCATTATGAGACAAGATTTTAGTGCTTGGTGGTAACTTAGAGGAAAAAGACATTTTAATTCAGACCTAGGCTTGGCTGGGATTATGTTTTCTCTAAGAGGAAGCTTATGTGTAGCATATTTCAGATGAAATGATGGCTTCATGGTCACTCTAGTGCTACTTGATTACCACCCATTCCTTCTGCTTTCCATTATATCTATGAAGGGCTAACAGCCCCTGATGTCATTTATTATTCTGCATTGTAGGTTTAACTATGTGAAGATGTGCAAGCAAGAAGTCTTTAGGGAAGCTTGTCAAAAAGATTTTACACAACCTTAGTATAAACCTTGATAAACTGTTACATTTGACCAGTTCTTCCCTTAAAGAGTCTGTGAAAGCCACAAGCATGTATAATTATTGTGTGTTTGGTGATACTCAAGTGTATAAACCAGGAGATCTATTTATTATTGTGATAATTCTCAAGCTTTGGATAATTTTTAATAATATTCTCCTCTATCTGTGAACTTTGTATATGTGTGTCTCTGTGTGTCATTGCAAAAATGAAAGATAACAGTTCACCTTAAGGCATTTATCTTATACAACAAACATAGACAACCACTGAGTGTTAAATCTGAACATTATTCTGCATGGAATTCTAGAAGAGTCTATTATTTGTAAAATGCTTCAGTATATATCTGAAAAAATATCTAAACACATTGAGAAATTTAATTATCTCATTGCCTTTCTTATCTGTATGCTTTTGCACTTACTTTTATAAATATCTACATAAAATGAGTTCAGATATTATAGACCATTATTCATTATACTGGAGAATTAATGAGTGGATTTTCATATGATCTGCACAAGTATCAAATGAACATGAGCTTTGTGTTTTATTTTTAAGTTTGCCTTTAGCAATTTCTGGATAAGCCAGTTTTGATGTTCACAAGAGCTTGGCTTGTGGATGCTCCAGTGCATCCCTGAAAACTCAGGAAGAGACTTTCCATGTAGCTTCCTCTTCAAAAGAGCACATGGTGGGTCTTTGTAGAATATTGAATCCTCAAAGCTAAACACATTCTTCTCTTATGTTTTAGTAAATGTAATCTTCATACAACCCAAATATATAGCTTCCTTATCTAAGCCAATTGGAAGAAAATGTCCATCAAATGATTTTCCAAACAAGGTGGATAATAAATGCAAACTTTACTAAGAAGAACTGATCAATCCAAAAGTTATATATAAACTTGTAAAATTTTGGCATATTGCATAATTCATATTTTTCCATATTTATGTATATATATTATTCATTCAGAATGATATTGTTAAACAAAATAGAGAACAAAATTTTCTAAATAAACATTGTTTATAACTGATTATACAACAATATAATAGGTTTACTGAAAGAAAAAGAAAAAATAAGCATGTAGAATTTTAATCAGCAGTTAAATAGCTTTTCTCAGAGGAAGGCGAGATTTGGGATGGCCTCTCTGAGATCTGCTCTCCCTCCCAACTGCTTGGGCCCATTAGGAGGGAGCAGGTAGCCATTCCCTCCCCTGTATGCACTGCCACCAGCTCCAGCAAGGAATTTAGCCATGTAGGCGCCCCTGAAACATCCTCCCTCCCCTGCTCTCAGAACTCCTGATTGTGCCATTCTTTGGACCCACTCTGCAGAGGCATACGTGGTTATAAAGGGTATTTTTCTGAGCTCTCAACTTTGAACATCTTTAAAGAAAGGGTGGGGGAAACCTATAGTAGGACTGTGTGGAGTTCAACTCTGCAGGTAGGGGAACTCAATCTGGGCCTTGTGGCCTGAGGTCAGTCTGAGTCACAGGGATTTGCCATTGGCTAGCTGAGATCAGGGGACTTGGTTCTGTACAGGGCTGTGCATGTGGCATATTATGACAGCAGATATTTAGTCTGAAAGAGGCCCTTCAAATTCACTTTTTTCTTTTTCTTTCTTTTCCTCATTCCATTTTGGAAATCCTTTCTTTTTTTCTGTCCTCTTTCTCCAACTCAGTCTTTTGCTCCATGATATTATCCCTCATCTCCCTTTCTGTTCCTGCTCCTTCCCTAACTCAGACTTCTTCTTTTATTATTTTTTTCTTTTTTCTTTATGTTCTTTTCTTCTGTCATTTTACTTGACTCATGGGTCAATAGTTTCAAGGGAAAGTGATCCCCTATTATTGTTAAGGGGATATATGCTTGTCCTTAGTCTTGCACTCTGTCTATCCTTTTTCAATTTAATAGTTTTCTAAAGATTGTATGGCATTCTATGTCCTCTGGTAAAGATGGTATATTGAAAAGCATATTCACTACAAACATATTTTGGCCTGCTTCATGATTTTAATAAAATTCACATGGTTTAAAGGTGATAGATTAATGACTACCACAAATGGTCAATTTGCAAGTTGTGCTTGATCCTATTGTGTTGATGATTGTATCAATTGATATATATGATTGCGATTGATTTAATGAGTTGTTTTCTCTGGTATTGTAAAAATGAGGATGTCTATGAGTCATTAGAGACTCAAAGCTAAAGCACAACAATATCAGGAAGATTTAACTAATAACCCAGAAATTAAACCAAGGACAACCCAACAACAAAATAAAAATGAGAAAAAACTTAAGCAAGACACAAAGACAGACTTCCAGTTCACCAATGGGAATCTCTAGGGCAAATGAGGATGAAAAGTCTGGTAGTGAACTAGCAGGACACCTTGAACCCATAGCACAGGAAACAACAAAACAGATCAATCAGGTTCTAGAAAAATTCAAAACAGAAATAATTTCCCAGATAACCATAGAGATGGTGAGCAAAATGTAAGTTATGATCCGAGACTCTAGAACAGAAACTGAGAAAAAAATAGATGAGCTCAGGACCATGATAGAAGCCATGAAGCCCCAGCATAACAAAGAAATGGAAACAGTGAATGCCTGATAGAGGAAAGAAATGGAATCCATAAAACAGATTCAAAGAGATATCCAGGAGATTGAAAACTCTATTGAAAGTGTACATAACAGAATAAAAGATTGAGAAGACAGAATTTCAGATGTAGAAAACAGGATTGCCATCAGTGACTGTGAAAAGAGAGGTCTCTTAAAAATAGTAAGGGATCATGATAAATTGATTCAACAATTCCTAGATGATGCAAAGAAGAATAACATAAGACTGATAGGAATCCATGAAGTAGCAAGAGAAAACACAAATGACTTAAAATAGCTGTTGCCAGAATCAATGACAGAAAACTTCCCAAAAAGAATGGAAGAATTTTACATACATATAAGTGACACATATAGGACTCCAACTAGCTATGATAAAAAAAAATACTACACCTAGACATATAATAATCAAGATACCAGAAACATAATAGAAGAACAAAATACTACAAGCAGTAAGAGAAAAGAAATAAATCACACAAAAAGGAAAGCCCATCAGAATCACAGCAGACTTTTCAAAACAAACCCTCAAGTCAAGGAGAACCTGGAGTGTGGTATTTCAAGTCCTAAAAGAAAACAACATCTAACCTAGACTGATGTATCCTGCAAAACTCTCTTTCAAAATGGATGGGGAAATAAGATACTTCCATGACAAAGAACACCTAAGAAACTTCATGGACACCAAACCAGCACTACAAGGGATTCTAAACAATATCCTACAAAAATACAATGAAGATCACAGCACCATGAGGCCCAATAGAGCAAATCAAATAGTCAAAGCAAGAAACTAAAAGAAACTAAATTTCACCAATCAAGAGAAATATACTGGCAAAGATTAAAACTAGACCCTTATCTTTGACCATGCACTAAATTAAAATCCAAGTGGATTAAAGATCTAAATATTAAAACTGAAAGACTAAACTTTGTGGAGGATAAATTAGGCAGAACTCTTGAAGACATCAGCATAGGAAAAGACTTTATGAGCAAATCCTCAGTGGCATGGGAACTAGCAGAAAGAATCAACAAATATAGGATCTCATCTTATTAAAAAGCTTTTGCACTTCAAAAAAAACAATCAACAGAACTAAGAAACAACCTACAATGTGGGAAAATTTGTTTACCAGCTGCTCCTCAGACAAAGGACTACTATCCAGAATATATAAAGAACTCAAAACAATCAGCCCCCCAAATATAAAGACCCAATTCAAAAATTGGCATCTGAAAAGAACAGACATTTCTCAGACAAAGAAGTAAAAGCAGCATTTAAATATATGAAAAAATGTTCCACATCACTGGTCATATGAAAACAACACTGAGACTCCACCTCACCCACAAAGTATGGCTGCTATCAAGATATCAACCAATAACAAAGGTTGGAGGGGTTGTGGGGAGAAAGGAACCCTTCTCTATTGTTGGTGGGAGTGCAGACTGGTGCAACCACTATGGAAATCAAGATGGAGATACCTCAAAGTGCTAGAGGTTCCATTTGACCCAGCCATCCCTCTGCTGGGTATCTGTCCCAAATAATCATATCACAGAGATATATGCACACCTATGTTTATAGTAGCACAGTTTGTAAAAGCTAAAACTTGGAAACAGCCCATTTTCCTCTCAGTTGGAAACTGGATAAAGAAGATGTGGTTTTTCTATAAAATGGAATACTACTCAGCCATAAAGAATGAGAAATTAGATTCATTCATAGGAAAATGGATACATATTGAGGATATACAACTAAGTGAAATAAATAACTTACACATGTGTAAATACCTAATAGTTTTTCTGGTTGAAAAAAATATAACATTACACAAGATCGTAATGATATAATGGACAATGTGAAATAGGAAGAAAGGGGCTAAAGGTGTAGGGAAACTGGGCAGGGTAAGGTAAAGGTAATAACAAATGCTTACTTCAGGGTTTTAAAAGACTTGTTTTATACTTGCTATTACATTTCCTGCTTTTTAAAAAGGATCTTCATTCTTCACCTTTACTCTGTGTTGGTTAACAGACAAACACCCAGCCCATCTTTAGAATTCATGTGGATGACTTATATTACTCTGCAGGACTTCTGAAGTAGTGAGATCAGGGCAAATTTATTAATGCTCATAACAAGGGCTCTATCCTAAGAAATAAAGACCTTTGCCTTTGATCTAAGAATACCATGTTTTTGACATCATCCTTAAATTACTGATAAGAAGTAAAAGTAAAAATCTCAAAATTCTCAAAACTCTTGACAACATAATTACTGTATATAAATCCAACATTATCTAAGTAACTATACACATGAATACACATAAAATCATGTTAGTATCCATATAAAACTATTTGGTATATTCAGTAGTTATTCATGATTTAATATTTCTTGAAAAACATATTCTGATAGATTTTGTCTGTAACATCTATAAATTCTGTATTATCTAAAATTATATATTGAGAGCATTCCCACTGAAATTAGAAATAGGATGTACATGTCAGAAGTCAGTACTACTAGTGAACATAACAGGAGAAGGTCTATTCAGTTTCACTGACTAAAAAAATCCAAATATTATGAGAGCATACAAGGACTAAGAACAAAATCAATTAATATTTAACATGATAAGGGTTTGGAATGAATATTTAAAACAATGATGAAAAAAGAAAATTCATATGAGTGGTAATTTAGAGCTATGGTACCAATATAGAGGTATAAATTTTCTTTGAATATTTAAGAAAAGAAAGTGTAATTAAATAAAAATACTCTGTTATCAACTGAAAAAAATAACACTAATGCATGAAAGATCTTTGTAAAGTAATTAAGAATGCATTGAAAGTCAAGTAATTTTATAAATTGTCTTAGATAAGGTGAACTATGTGAAAAAAATCAGGTAACTGAAAATTAAACTCACAATTCTTTGAAATTTTACCAGAATAGATATAGACAAGTTTGAAGAACTTCTATTTAATTTCATTACTGATTATGAAAATGTAAAGAAACATTTTAGCATTAGAATGCATGTATTGATCCATAGGCAAAGAAATAGAAAGTGAATGAACCTTTATGTATGATATTGATAACTACAGAGTTGACATTTTTAGAACAAATGGAAAATAAGAACCTTCTGTTGCATTTTCTAGACTATTTGGATGTGCATTAAAGTAAAATTAGATTTTTAAAAATATTTTATTGGTACATTTTAGATACATAATAGTTACATTCATCACTGAGATTGTACCTTTATATGACATATCTTGGTTCTTGTATTTTCCTCATTCCCCTAGCCTCACTTCCCCTCTCCACCCTTCCCTGTTTAAAAGGAGTTTGTTTCCATTTTTTCTTTTTCTCTTATTTTTTCTCTTCACTTTCTACCTTTCCCCTATCACTATTTCTATAAATTCTCTTTTAGAATCATTACACTGAGAAACCATACAATTAAAAAGCAAGACGTGAAAAAGCAGGTATCATATTTCCTTGTATTGTCATTGATGATCATACAAGTGCTATAGGTCTTATTATGTTGTTATTATTGTGTTGATGATAATGATGATGATCATGATGATGATATGTTATTGCTTCCATCTAGATGTGCTCGGAAAACTTCATGTAACTGTAGGCAGGATCTTTGGAAGTGCTTGGATTACAGTTTTATTATAGCACACTATTTAGAAGTGGGGCCAGGTCCAAAGATTTAAGTCACTCTGCATGTGACCTGGAAAATTATATCTCCTTTCCTGATGGCTCCCTTTACTCTCTGCTTCTCTGCCACTGTCGTAAGCAGCTGTTTTCTACCATACTCAGTACCACGCCAACCTTCATTACAGCTAGCCAACTATGGAAAGAAGCTTTTATAAACTGTGAGACAAAACAAACTCTCCTGCTTTACCTTCTGGATGATGAGTATTGGGTTCCAGGAATATGAAAGCAGCTAATGGGATATGACTGGTGTTTGTTAAGTAAAGGAAGAAAAAACATTGTTTACTTTTTTTTATTGTGATGACTTACTGGTTATGTCAAGTTCAATAAGAAACAATAAACTAAATTAGATTAGCACAGTTCTGGGTGTGGCTGAAGGAATTTATGGAAGACAAAAGACCCACCCTGAGCATGAGTGGCACCAAACAATGGCTTGAAATACCTCACTAGGCTCTTCTTGGCTTGTGGGTTTGTGTTGAAAAGTCCACTGCGATTCTGATGGGCTTTCCTTTGCATGCGATTTGTTTCTTTTCTCTAACTGCTTGTAGTATTTTGTTCTTCTTTTGGATTTCTGAGATCTTGATTATTACATGTGTATGTGTAGATTTTTTTTTATCATGGCTAGTTGGAGTCCTATATGCCTCATTTATCTGTATGTTAAATTCTTTTGCTCTGTTTGAGAAGTTTTCTGTCATTTCTGTGAACAGTTCTTTTAAATGTTGTTTGTACTTTCTCCTTTTTCATGGACTCCTATTAGTCATATTATTATTTTTTGTGTCATTTAGGAGCTTTTGGATTAATTTCTCATGTTCCCCTACTACTTTGAAAAGATCCTTCTTTTCATGCTCACTGACCTGCATCCTGTCTTCTATATCTGATATCTTGTCTTCTCATTGGCTCAATCTTTTATGTCAATTTCAATAAATTTTTTTTTTAACTCTTGGATAACTGCTTGAATCTCTTTCATGGATTCCATTTCTTGCCTATGTTGGGCCTTCATGGCTTCTATCATGGTCCTGAGCTCATGTATATTTTATCTGTTTCTGTTCTAGAGTCTCTTGCAAGGTCATTCATTCTATTAACCATCTGTGTAGCTATTTGGGAAACTATTTCTGTTTTTTTATTTTTTCTAGAGCCTTATTCATCTGTCCTATGTTATCAGTTCAGGTTGTCCAGGTGGTTGATTATCAGACTTTTCTATCCTATTTTCCCTAGAATTTGCCCTTGGTAATTTGGAAGTCTGTGTTTGTGCTTGAGCCTTGTTTGAATGTCTTCCCATTTTTATTTTTGTTGTTGATGCTATCTTTGGTTTGATACCTTGGTTAATATTTCAATCTTTCTGTTATAGCTTGTTTTTAGCTTTTGAGTCTCTAATGAGTCTGAGGAGATCACTTTTTCATTATAGAGGGAAGTACAACTGATTAGATCAATAACAACATCTTAACCCAAGTGACACAATCAGCAACTCAAAAGTATCAAGCACAGCTTAGAAAATGACAATTTGTGGTAGCTATTAATCTATGACCTTTAACTGTGTGAATAAATAAAAATAGATACTTGAAGACATGAAGATGGCCTTTATGACCCCCACCCCTGTGCTTTTTTAGTGTGAATCCGGATACGAGCAGAGCAAGGAAGCCAAAGATGTGCAGGGAGCAGCTGTGGGGGTGCTGCAGGCACTGGCAAGTTTCAACCCCTTATTGATCTGCTACTGAGAACTGGTGGCTGGGGGAAGAACTTCAGAATAGCTCCACACACTTTTGCCTCTTATTGGTCTGTTGGCAGTGTGCTGCTTAGGTCCAAAAGCTGGGGCAGAGCTTCAGGAGCAAAATTAGATTTTTTTTTTTTTACTTTTATTACCCACAAAAAAACCTGCAGGTTTTTATTAAACATATTAGTTCTAGAATTTATAGATTTAAAATTTATTAATTGTAAAATATTGACAAGGAAAAATGGCTATACAACCTACATATTTCTGGTCACTTCGAAAATCCTCATAAATCTAAGAAAAATAATGTCAATGAGCTACATTATATCAAAATAAAATGAAATGCATCAAAAGACATTTAAGGAAATGGTGAAACTGTGTAAAGATATATATTTAGCATACATTTTTAAAATGTTACAATATTTTTATAATTAAAAACTTGTCTTATCAAAATGTTCAATTTAGAAATTTTTGTGGGATTTATTGCTTCATTCATTCTTATTTTTGATTGGCATATTTGGAGTACAAAATGATTGTATTCATTGTAGGTAGTTGGTCATCTACCTAACACAGCTCAATTATTTTTTTTATCCCCTTCTTTTCCCCACTTTCCTTCCACTCTCCATCTTTTGCTCCACTTTATATTTTTTTAAAAAAGAGAACTACCTCCCTATTTACTATTATCTATTTTTATTTTGCTCTTTAGTTATACTTTGTTTCTTATATAAGACAAACTATGCAATGGTTAAATTTGTGTGTCCAACTTATTTCAGTTATCATTATGGTCTCAAGTTGTGCCCTTCTTCCTATAAATAAGTTCGAGTTTACCCTTCTTTAGTACAGAGCAGTACTCTATTTTGTATAAATGCCACATTTTCTTCATCAATTCATCTGCTGATAGGTATACAGGTGCTTCAAAGATTTAGCTCCTGTGAATTATACCACTATAAACATGCATATCTATGTGTCACTGTAATATGATATCTTTAACACTTTTAGGAAGATATCTAAAGGGGAAGATGTAGGTATTTGTAATAAAAAGAACATAGAGGCCTGATAAAAATAAAGAAGCATGTGAAAATTGCTGACAACAATCAGTGAAGTATAAAAAGAGGATGCTTGCACACTGAAGTGGCCAAACAAACTCATTCATCAATTTGGAAAGCAGTTTGTAGTGAAATATACTTCTACATAAATATTTCAGAAATTTCAGTACATGTCCTGTCTGGACTGCAGGATAGCCATATAAAGCGTGACACTTTTCATTAAATTTAAATCTAATAATATATTTTTACCATACGCAGATCCACATATCATGTGGACTATTCTTACATTAAATGCTATTTGTTATTTATGCAAAATTCAAAGCCAGAAGTCATATATTTTACTTGCTAATCAAGCAAAATCATACAGAGAGTCTATGAACATCATTTAGTTCCCAGTGTGTGGAAGGCAATGTAACCTTCATTCTCTGGGTCAATGATTTTTGAAGTCTGCTATTTAAATTAGCAAAAGTAGCATAGTGCCCATGGTTTGGATATATTTTTGCTATTACCAACTAAAGCAAGTAGTCTAAGATTTCTATTAGAAAAAAAAAAGTAAATATATACAGTGTATGTTTTGGTCCAAATGACTTTGATATTAATGTTCTTATTATTTTTTTTTGCTAGGAATTGTATCTAAGGTCTCGTGCATATTAAACACTAATAATGAGGATTCCAGCTACACCTCTATCCCCAGCGTTCTATTTTTTAAAGAAAGGGGATGGAGATAAAACTCAAGAAATCCTCTGTGGATGCATTAAAAATGGCCAGGGAATGACATGGCACAGAAATAAATGATTAAGTACAAAGTGTTAGCAACGCCAAAGTTCTTAAGTTTGGTAGAATGTTCATGGACATGTTTATTATACTCTGCCAGTTAGTGAACATATTGTACACTTTCATTTTTTTGTAGCACTTGTTATATAAAATCATCATAGAGACAATGTATTTCAATGGAAACCAAATTAAAAACAGAAACAGAGAAAATTACATTCTTTCCAAAGAGAATATATATTTGTTTGAGGTGCTACATTTACTTTAGATTACATAGTTCAGTTTTTAGAAACACAAGGGTGGTATATTATAAATTCATATGAGTCATACGAGAAGCAATATGAGCTAGTGATTATAAAGCTCTGTACTTATATTTCACCTGAGCAAAAAAGTATACATAATAGCCTAATATTTTAAATTCATGTTTTATTTGTATAACAACTTAAATATTGAATGCCAACAATGCACGTGATGATGAGAAATAGTTTATTATATAATATATTTTTGCTACTTATTGAAAGACCTTCAAACACAGCATTAGTCAACATGGGATGCGATTATAAATAGCATGGATTAGTTGATTTAATCATCATAAATGTATTTTTTCAACATTTCTGTAGGCTGGAAGTGTGAGGTGAGAGTGATAGTATAATAATTGATTATAATAAAATATCTTCCTGGCTTGCAGGTGAAATTTTTATTGCATTTCTTCACATAGAAAAAAATAGGAGGACACAACAAACTCTGGAGTCTATTGATAATGTTATTAATATCTTCATGAGGATCCTGCCCTTACACATTCATCTAACCCTATTCACCTCTTAAAGGCTCCATTTGCAAATACTGTCATACTAGGTGATAGGGCTTCACATATGAATTTGCAAGACCATGATTGAGGCTGCAGCACACAGTTTTAGTTTTTAAAGCACACTATGAAATAGTCTTCTTACACAGTGTAATATATTACTAAATGCAGTGAAGAGCCTTAATTCTGGAGGATACCATATTAACTCCTACAGGGATTAGCTATTATCATTGACTTAAATCAACTTTGTGATGTAGTTTATTTCTTTGTATCAATATGTTGCATATTAAAGAAAGAAGCCTATTTCTACTAAGACACTTTTCTTTTTTTTTTTTTTTTTTTTTTTTTGCTAATGTAACCTTGCTTGGAGGAGGCTGAAAGAAAAAAGGAAAACCAAATAGAAGAGATAATGACACCTAATATGGTACAAAAATAAGAATGTTCAACTGAAAACATAGTGATCAATATTATGCAAAGAAATGTATTATAAAATCATCTTCTAGAATAACAGTTCTCATATGTGGCTTGCAATTTTTAACATGAATTTTCACAACTTGACTTTTATATCAAAAGTATTTTAAGAAATATACATAAAATGACATCAGGCTATAAATATTTCAAATTTTAATTCTTGAAATTAATAACCAAAAACATATTGGAAAGTGAACTATCCTGCTGTAGCACTAAATTATTTAACAGGCAATAACAAGATCAAATTACTGTTTGACCCACATAGACAGACATAGACAAATCCACATTTACTCACAGTGGATCATTTTAACAATCTCGTTCTATGACCCAAACCATATTTTTCATACATTTGCAATGACACATATTCATCTCCATACCAGTCCCCAAATTTGATTTGTTTTAATCATTTCAGTGGAAAGGAGATTAAAGGCATCTGCTTAAACAGCTGAGAATTTTCATTTAAAATAACTGCAACTAGCAATCCTCCCTTGCACAACAAATTCAAGTAGCTATCAATGTCTGTATTTATTGCTTCCACACGTCATTTACTTATCAATCTCCTAAGCCCTTTTGGTTAGAATATTTTAATACATCACATAGAAACAAAACATTAAAAAGACTGACCATCATAAAAATAGGCATCCCAGAAGAATCTGCATACATATCAAATTATTACAAATTTGAGGCACACTGATCAAATGAAGAAAGAATTCCACTAAGTGTTAAAACAGTTGGAAAAGTTCTCCCCACCCCCAAGTCCTACTTTTAAGTTCCTTTGATACAAGGTGGCACAAAGTCAAGAGAAAACTTAAAACAAGCTTCACATTAATATTTGAAAAAGGGCACCCACTGTGTTTGATGTGGCGCCCTTCATGCAAATCATGTAGTCCAAGAGAAATCCCAGTAGGAAAAATGCTGCTTTCTTCTTAGCATATCCCCTTTCTTCTAATGGATAATAATGAACTTCTCACACTCCCTGTGTAGCCCTCATCCCCCCCAAGCTATACAGAAATTAAGTTATTACTTGCTAACTGAAGATTCTTTTGGCAGTTTTCAGGATGTCTTTTTTATTATTATTGATTTTCAGTTCAGAGAAAAAGAGGCAAATTCTAAATTTCATTAGGGAGAAAAAATTGACTGAGTTTTGAAATAACAATCAAATTAATCTTGGAGAAAATGTGGTCAAAATGAGATGCATTTATATTTTATTTTTTCAAAACCTTATTAGTATATATAAAAAACATTTCTTTATCCACTGAAAGCCTGAAGGGAATCAATTTAGCTGGAGAGGGAGAGATAGCACATAGGAATATGCCATGTAGCCAAATGTGCACCCCACATAAAGCACTTTGAATTTGGGGGCAGGGGAAAAATGTAGAAGCTAAACACCAAAGTTGGGATATTAATGGCAATCATGTTATTGTGTGCTGTGATGCTCTATATTTTTGCCCACCTCACATAGGAATATTTAGAAAAAATGGAAGAAAAAGAGTCCTAAATCTCTCCTTCTTTAGGGACACGATCGAGGTATTTTATGCTTCATGTTCCCAAGACAGCCGTACAAATTTCATCTAGGGGAAATCCTTGTTAACATTTCTTTGTCCTCCTTAAAAAGGTATTCTTTTTGTTAACTTTGACTTTAACCTACTTTTACTATTAAGTGCAATAAAGGAACTATCAATAATGCTTCACTAAATAGGTTATTAAGCAATCCACATATTCATTTTTCATTTGAGCTTCTTGATATATAGATATCGAAACTCCTTTTAGTTCCCCACTCAGCAAATAAGCTAATTTTTAGAGAGATTATATATCATCACAGTGATTAAAAGGAGGTATAATTCCATTGTCCTTTGACTGGATAAACGGAATTTCTTCGAGTCATCTAATTTCTGTATTTTAAGAGGTTAAAAATCTGGTCTGTCATATCTATTTGAAACTGGGTAAATCAGCATCTCACTTTTCACATCAGCTTCCAGGCATGAATCTGACATAAATGGCTAAAGAAGCAGTGCATGTTCTTCAGGTTTTTGATACCTTTGACTAGATACAAATAAGTACCTCATTTCCAGTCCAGGTTAAAAACTTCATCTCCAGCCCAGGTTAAATCCCTTCCTATTTAGGCCATAGGTAAGCACAGCATGGAACTGGGTCAGAAAACATCTCTGCCTTACTGCCTTGTTGCTCTTGTTCATGCTTTACCTGAATAGATTAGAAATATGGGATAGGACCACAGAATTGATCAGTTCAGATTTTAAATCATTTTTTTCTCTCTCACTTGATAATTCTTTGTTTGTTAGTTTTTTTTTTTTTCGTTTTGTTTTTTCTTTTGGTACCAGGGATTAAACTCGGGACCTTGCACTTGTGAGGCAGACGGCAGTACCAATGAGCTAAATCCCTGGCCCCAAAATTCTCTCTCTTTTTTTTATTTTTTAGTACTAGGGATTGAACTTGTGTCATTGCTCTTTCCAGGCAGGTGGTGGAACCACTGAGCTAAATACCTGGCAATTCTATCTCTTAAAAATAAGTTTTTATAAATCTATCCACCTTAGTTTTAAGATATGCAATTTTAGCAATATCTAGTTTTTGAATGCTTGTATATTTGCAAAAGTGCCTGATTAAATAAGAAAAATTTCTCACATCAAGGTTGTATTTTTTTCTACTGTATTGATAACTGATCATTTGGGCTGAGATTAATTTTAAAAACTATTGGAATATGATATGACCAAATTATTTGATTTATAATACAAAGCTCAGAATATTTCAGGATTTGTTAGATACAATTAGATTTTCAGTAAGTTTTTTCTGTTAATGAAACTGTTCAATTCTTATGCAGTAGATTCACAAAATTTTATCTGTATTGTGTAATTTTTGATCATGCTATCTTCTATATATGTTCCTGTTTTTAGTAAGATCTTCCAAAAATGCCTCTTAAGGCACTGTCTGGGTAGAATACCAGGGCAGCACCATAAAAAACAAACAAACAAATAAGCAAACAAGATCACCTCATATAGAGTTAACTTGAGATTCACAGATAAAAAAGCCCAACTTTAATATTCTGCTCACATTCTGGAAAAAAAATATTACAGTAAAGCTACAAAGACATATCAACTGTCCTGAATTTAAAGTTTGGCAAAAAAACTTGAACAAATGTTTTAGTTACCTCCTTGAATAAAATTAAGATGCCTACTAGCAAAGGAAAATAAACCCAGGAAAGTAAATAGATATTAATAATGATGAAAAGGATATGCTTGTCAAAACATGAACGCTAATAATTATTTTACACAATTACCATCACTTTGATGTCTCTTAAATAATGATTTTTTTTATCACCTCTTCAAGTATGATCATGAATTCCAATGTGATGGATCAGACAATTAGCGCATCTAAAATAAAACCTGTGTGTGGGGTAGGTGCCAGTGAGCTATTTAAGAGAAAGGTTCACAAATTGCAAGCGTGTACTGGGATACACAGCAAATGGCAATGCTCCTGACTAGTACAGATGATACATTTATGCCTAGCAGCTTCTAGTTTCTATTTTAATGATCTTATATTTCACAGATACCACATAGTAGCCCCTGAAAGATTGAACAGATAGATATACTTCATAAAGTCTAAAGAGGTTTCTAAAGGAATTTAAGCTTCATTATACGTATGTGCATTTTAAAATTATCATGTATCTATCATTAATTTGGCACAGAACATTATGGCAGTGCTTGAAGAAAATTACAAAAATTTCATTCACTAAAAAACTAATGATGTTCACAGTATTATACAAAAACAAATGTATGTTTTTGGTTTTCTTAGCCTTGCAAATAAGAGAAATATGCAAATATATAAGAAATAAAGGATGTACCATTTAGCTATTTCAAAGAAAATATTAGTAAGGACCACTTAAGCATGGAATTAACAACTAAAAGATGCTTTCAAAACTTTGTAGACTCTTTCTGTTAAGTGCCTCACAGTTAATGTTTGTTGTTTTCTCATACGTACTGAGACTTTTTTGTTCAGCGTGCCATCATATGGAGCCATCAGTCAGATTAGTAAATAATTAAAGGTAATGCTGAAAATCAGGTTTTGTAGGAAAAAGTAAGATTTTGTAATAATTTGAAAAACAGTATATAATTATCTTATTTTATCTACATCTACAAATTCTAAAAGTTCTCTGTATATCTTCAAATTATGATAGTTTAACTTGATCAGTGTCTAAATTCAGACAGTGAGAGCTTCATATACATAATTTAATAACCTACATGAAATGCTTAAAAATTATCCTCTGATGAAGATGCAGATGTTTGACAATATTTAGAATATGATTCCAAGTACAATGAGACCTTTATTTATAATTCTTTTCACTTTTTCCAACAAATATCTGCCATTTAAAAATTAATATAAAATACAACTATTATTACTTTCTTTCGTATGGACATTGGTGTGATTATTTGTGTGTAAAAGTTGATTGACATATGGTTATGTGTTACTGCATCAAGCTTCTGGTGTATAGAAACATATAAGTAAGAAAGTACAAAGAAATCCAGATTGGTAATATTAAACACTGATATACATATTGCTTATTTATATTTCAAACAAAAATTTTAACTCAATGGCCAAAGAATTAGCTTTATATTTTTAAGTGGTTTTAATGGGAAATCAATGCCATCTGGCTTTAAACAAATTGCTTAGAAAATAAACTGTCCATTGTTTTCAAAGCCATTGGATGAAGATATTTTTTCATATTTATCACTATAAAAATGCTACTCTGACCTATCTGGATACTTGCTCTTGAAACAGAGATATGTATCCTCATGCATGCTTTTAAGAAGCAAGTCTGACCAGCTTTATGATTTCTAACTAAAAGTTAATAACTGTACAAAAATAAAATAATTGAAATCCTTGAATGCAATCTTGTTTCTGTTATTATTTCATTGGCAAAATAAAATTGAGGCTGGTTTTGAAGCATCATTCTATTTTTTTAAACAACTCCTAACATAAATCATTCCAAAGGTAGGACAATCCATATTGGCCTAAGAATCTAAATAAATTTGGAAATAAGGGAAGTATTTCAGACTAAAGACAAAGATACTTGTACATAGTCACTGTACAACTGGTGATAAAATTGAGTCCGAGGGGTACAGGTTAACAATTTTTAAACTACTTTATATTCATGATGGAATTAAATAAATGGATGGTGGAGGATTGGAACGGACTTGATTACTGTGGGAGTTGAAGGTTACAGGGGAGAAGCTTAAAATGACCCATGTAGTAATGTGCCAGTGTTGAAGATATCAAAATGAATTTATGTTTGCCCAATTCAGATATGTATGGTGACACACAATGGCAATTACAGATATATAACTGTACACAGATTTGTATGTGTGTTTGTATTTTCCTGTGATGAGGCTTTATATAGAAAGTCTAGAAACAAATGAAAAGGAAAAAAAATCAAAACAAAGTCTGTAAATATGGAAAGTGGAGGGGGAGAAGGGAGGCTGGAGGAATGGGGAAAAATAAGAATTAAAATATATCATGTAAAGCTTCAAAATCCCAATGATGAATGCAACTGTATTGTGTGTCTAAAATGTACCCACGGGGGAGCAAAAATGTATTTTTTTTCAAGTAGCATTAAGCACACTGAGTACTTAGATCTTGGCTTCTTCAGGGGAACCAAGCTTCTTAAGGCAAATGGCCAATTGCAGACTGTGGCAGGAGATCACAAGATGAGTAAATCTGGCACAAAAACAAAAGGCTTCCCCTGCAATCCTGCTGCCAGAAAGGAAGCTGGGAAGTAGATGTAAATTGGCTTCTAGGTCTTCAGTCAGATAGGGGATGTTGGTAAATAATAAAGCATTCAAGGCGTTATTTTAAGATGAATCACAAAAAAATGAGGTTGACCTTTTTAATTTTCATTATTCTCTGAAAGTAGGGTGGAGATAGATACTTATCTGAAGTTAATACAGTGTTTAAATATTATTTATTTATTTATTTCCCCATTTGTTCTCTTGCCTAACAGCCAGGTTGAAAAAAAGATAAAGTCAGCAATGAGAGTGTTGTACTGATCCATAACAAACCATCCATCCTCCTTGATCAGAGAAATCCACATTCCTCTGTTTGCAGATTTTAACAGAGAGTCATCATCCTCCTTGTAAGATTCATTGGCTTTCAACATGGGAGCCACTGCCCTATGGGCTAATGGACCTCATAGCCATTTGGAAAAGAAGTTTTATTTGCAAGAGCAGAAGTTTCACATATAAAGTAATGGCTGCTTTTAGCTTAGAAATAAGCAATGACAGGTGGTGGACAATCTGAAATGATTCAGTTTAGCCAAATTGTAAAATTCCACTTTCCATGTGGTATATCAAAATGACTTTGCTTTGCTTCACCCTGGCTGTTGCAGTAGTTTTACCATTTTTGCAGTAAATATCATAAAGATAACATCATGTTTTACATTTGATTGAAATCTACTATGTGTGCTGTTTTCGTGTTAGGTGATCTGGGAAGTTCTAAACATTAATTTTAAAAAAAGAAGCAAATATACTTTATAATAAACTGTCTGCATTGCAATATCTCTTATTAGAAGCTATCTTTTACTATTATATAAGTATATACTATTAAAAGGTCAAATACAAAAGCAAAAGCTAAAATATTACCTTTTTGACCTAGTATCTAAATTTCAATATTTTCCAAGTTTATCTCAATCTCAGTAATGACAATTTACAGATGAAAAGAAGTAAAACATGCTTCGCAATCCATATTTTAAACTGTTTTTTATAAAATGTATACATGGATACTATTATAGGCCTAAATAACATCTAAAATTAGAATTAAAATTTATAAAAAAGTACATTTCAGTGAACATGTTTTGTGAACATATTTTGCTAAATGGATGAAGAAAAATAAACGTTAAATCTCTTTGATCATTCAAACTTTCTTAAAATTTAAGAAAAATGAAGGATGGATAAAGGATGTACCTTAGTGATAGGGAACTTTACTAGCATGCACAGGGAACTGCGTTTCACTTCTATCACAGAACAAGGAGAAAAGAAGCAGAAGAGGAGGAGGAGGAGGAGAAAAATGAGAAAGAAGATGAAGAGAAGAAGCTAGGAGGAGGAATAGAAGGAGGAGCAGGAAGAGGAGGAGAATGAGAAGATGGGGAAATGGAAGAGGAAGAGGGAGGAAAAGAAGGGGAATAAATGGAGAGAAAGAAGTCATGGTCCATGGATTTATAAGAAACTGACTTGGGAATTGCGAGGAAATATATACTGATAAAATACAAGAGGGTAATGTTTTTATTAGACATATGGCAAAGAACACTACCCATGAGAAGCATAATTATTTCTCTAAGTAAAATAATGTTCTTCTCCAGTGTACACATTTTCCAATGTCTCTAAAATTGAATTAAGAGAATAGTGACTCTGATGGAAGTGTAAATGAGACAAATAACTTAAATTTTGAAATTTTCTAGAATGGTCTTTCCAGAATTATCTAGTATTGCTTACATATATCCTTTTCTGTTTTATGGAGACCTTTTACCTATTACATAAGAATTGGAATGTGAGTATGAATGTAAATCAGTGCAGCCCCTATAGAGAAGAGTCAGGAGGCTTCACAAGAAAATAAAATGGACCCACCTTATGGTCTGATTATTCTACCTTTGGGTATATATCCCACAGAAATTATACCAGCATAAAAATAAGCACATGCATGCTCATATTTATTACAGAATAGTAACAGCATTGGTACACTAAGCCCCAATAGATAAATGAATAAATAAAATGTGATATGCGTACACGATAGAATATTATTGTCATTAAAACGGTATTTTATGATTTCTACCAAAATGTGTGCAACAAGAGGACTTTAGGTCAAACAAAATAACCCAGTCACAAGAAAATAAATACTGCATGTTCTCTCTTACACATAGATGTTAAAAATTTTTGATTTGCCTGATATGGTCGAACATGACTCTAGCCCAACACTTCAGAAATAGAGTCGTGAAGATTACTTGAACCCAAGATCTCAAAATCAGTCTGAATCTGCTCTGACTAAGAAGAAATTATCAGAATGTATAATAATGATTTCTAGAGGCTGGGAAATGAGAAAGGAAACAGTGGAAGCTTGGAACATGAGTAACCAAACAAAGAAATAATAAATCCTCATGAATATGGAACAGGGGAGAAATTATAGATAGTAGTAATGTTATATATTGCATAATAACTAGGAGAGAAAAGTTCAAAGGCTCCACCAATGTTATTATAAGGAAATGGAAATATTAATTACCTCTATTGGATGAGTACATATTTTATATGTTTTGAAACATCACAATTTATCAGTTACTGTTACAATGATTGTGTTAATAAAAAATTAAATACTATATAAGACAATTTAGATATTAAAATGCTGACTATTTTCACTGGATCATTACACATTGTACATACAATTATACATTTAAAATAATAATTAAAATATTTAAAAATTCAATATGAAAATAACCCAGCTATCTCAGCATATGTCCATAATCCTGGGGCTCTGGAAGAGAGAGGCAAGAGGGTTGAAAATGAGAGCTCAGTTTATGCAACACTGTGGTTTAACTAAACCCTGTTACAAAATGAAAACTAAAGTTTGATATTAATTTGAGTACCAGAAAAAAAAGAAGAAACAGGAAATGGAGGAAGAAGGTGAGGAGGAGGAGGAGGAGAAGGGAAAGAGAAAAAAGAAAATCTGAACATGCATTGTGTGATTTATCCATGCATAGCATAAATCATGGGAGTAAATTCTAATAAGAAAACCCAACTCCATATCTCCTTGTTGAGTACTCATCAAAGTTATGATTTGTTACACTCATGAACTACTAGTTGCAGCATACAAAACCAACAACATCATAAAATCCAAAATGCAAATGCAAAAGAATCACAAACGAGTTTTTATGTGTCCTTCCCGTGAGCTGGAAGGCATATGGAGCAGCATGAGGTGGCTGCAATTATTCCACTTCTGTTATTTCTGCTGCCAAATCCAGTCACGGGTGCAGTTCATTTTTTGCAAGAACAGAAGTTGTTAATCAGGTTGTGAAACAGTTTATGGGGCATTTATTTTATAGAGTGGATAGTGGCCCCGGAGTCTGCAATTGTGTTGTCAGCTTCCTAGTTTCCTAACTGGATCACTGTGGCAGAACCAGAAGCTCCCTCGATGAAACAGATCTGTGAAGTATTGTTGCTGGAAGCTCAGTGTAGATCCTGCTCCCACAGTCTGAGTAAAGATTCTATAAATATTTCTTATTTACATTAAATCACTTTTGCTACCTGTGACTTTATCACAACCAATATAACCTACCACCTCAGTAGGACAAGATGTAATAAAGACCTTAATAATCTCCTCTGCTGTAAAATTGTATTGGAAACACACATCCATTACTGAGTGTAGAAATCATATTCACTGCAGTGTTTTCACCCTTTTCTTTTCTGAATCTAGACCTATAGAAGCCCAACTCAATGGATTTTCTGTTCTTTTCCATTAAATTAGGGTTTTCTGTGACTTATTCCTGACCCAGGACATTTGATTTGGAGGGGGGGGTTACCATAGAGCAATAACAGTGTAGTTTATGTTATTTTTTCAACTTGGAGACTGAAACTGATCTAAGAAATATGAAAATTTGCCTGGTTTTATTTTTGGTGCTGTGGATTGAAGTTAGGTCCTGTCACATGCTCAACCCACCCTCCACTACTGAGCTCCAACCTCAGGCCATCCATACTTGCCTTTTATATAAACTACAATACATATCATCTATCTATCTATCTATCTATCTATCTATCTATCTATCTATCTATCTATTTATCTGTGTATCTACCTATCTATCCATCCATCTATCAATCTACCAAGAAAACATTGGTGATGTAAAAACTACAAATCATTCAAAAAATTTTTGAAACATTTTAAAAAATTCTGTAGGATTAAACAATAGGCCTTAGAACAACTCAGGAATGCCCATTTTGGTTAGGGAAAGAACTTCAGTATAGTATGTCAATTTATTCAGTAAATATTAATTGATCACCTTTATACTTGCCAAGATTTTATTCTAAAACCAGTTAACAAGATATTTTAGTAAAGAAAGCATTCATAGGAAAATGGATACATTTTGAGGATATACTCTTAAGTGAAAGAAGTCACACGTGTAAATACTGAATAATTTCTCTCGTGTGAAAAACTATAATAGTACAAGAGATCCTAATGGGATAATTAACAATGCAAAATAGGAAGAAAAGGGCTAAAGATATAGGTAAACTGGGAAGGGTAGGGGAAAGGCAATAAGGGAAAAATATGAGAAAATAAAAAAATGGAAATAAAGTTTTTGTAAATGGAGAGGGGAGGAATGGGTGAAGGGAGGGCAGGGACAAGGGGAAAAATGAGAACCAAGACCTGTCATGTAAAGGTACAAGATCCCAATAGTGAATGTAACTGTGCTGTATACCTAGATTGTACCAATGAACTCAATAAATTAAAAAAAGAAAGAAAGAAAGCAATGTGATTTCACCCATGCTCTAAAAAAATTATTCTGGCTCTGTCAATGGGAATCAATTGAAGCTGACAAATAAGATCCAATGTCAGGAAAGTTGTTGCAGTCCTCCAGATTAGAGATGATTAGGACCTGACTGAAGACAATGGTCATGATGAGAGATTGTTTAGGCGAGTTCTCTGGGTAATAAAGAGATGGAAGCAGTCAAACTAAAGGAATTATTACATGTGTCCAAGAAATAGATTAGAAGGAGAAGAAAAAAATGAGATTTTTATCTAGGTGATTGCCTAAGGAACACACAAAATTGCCAAGAAAACAGAGGGGCAGGAAAAAAAATCTGGTAATTTTTTATGCTAGATAACTTTGGCACTTATTCTTAAACAATCTTTACATAAAACATTTAAATACATTTGAAAGAAGATAGAATAATATCACAGTAACTTGGATCCCATAATGGAAAAGTATTATTTATCATCATATAATATCATTTAGTTTTGGTGGATACAGAATTATTCATTTTATCTGTTTTTTTCAAATTTGTTATTATTAACATATTTTTAAACAAATTGCAGATGTATCTTTTTCTAATGCCATGCTTGAGTAAGTAGCATACATTAGTAAATCCAAGGGCATTTACTTTGTATAATCACAATACATTTTTCCTATCTAATGATATCATTAATAATTCTTTGAATCATCTCCTATGACAAGTGAATCACATATTCTTGATTAATTGTATTTCTAATTTTTGTTGAAATAAGTGTATCATATAGAACAATGGAGCAGGGAATGGTGGTGCAAGTCTGTAGGCCTGTAATCCTAGCACTCTGGGATCTAGGCACTCTGGATCTAAGCCTGGGGGGGTCACAAAATTTGATCCTAGCCTGAGGAACTAAGCACATAAGCCAGATGCTTGCTGAAAATCATAAAAATAACTTTAAAAAAATAACAATAATATCGGGCTGAGGTGCAGCTTTCTGTACTTCAAATTTTGAGAGACTATGATAGAAATTGTAGTGAATAGTTGACTTTCTTCCCAAGTTATTATAGCACAAGACATATTTCCACTCAAAGTATTGCCACTTAATATTATCACACATACACCATCATTCTTGCATTTTCTGAAGCAGTTCTAAAAGTCTCGTTTTGGAGAATGTCCCTTGGAGAACGTCTCTAGTTTCACTGTTAGGGTTGTCTTTGTGTCATAAACCAATTCAGAACATTTATCTTTTGTGGTCATTTTGACTTTGGAGAAGAGCTAGAAGCCATACAGGGCAGATCCAATGATTATGATGGAGAAAATACTTTAGTGTTTTCACTAGCCTGCCTGCTTTTGCAATGGATTATAGCAGGCATCAACTTTCACAATATGTTTTGTCATGCCTCATAAAGCCTCTCTTGAAAGGACTTTCAGAACTGCTTCAGCAAGTGGCAAGATGGGATAAATGTGTTCCAAAGTAGGGAGACCATCGGATACTTGTTCATTATATTCTTAATGTCCTTCAAAACAACAAAGAATTGTTTGAAATTTCTAATGAGAGATAGCTTTCACATGCTTCATTAATTACTCAGACTTGATTTCTGACTTATACAAACAAGTTTATATTATTTTCCTTAAAAAATGATTTTCTCTGCTTATATTTACTTATTTTTACCCTGTTTCTCCTTCTATATCTTATTTTTATTAACATTTTATTTATTTTTTACAAAACATAAAAATTCATTGCAAAATAATTAGTAACAATATTAAATACACTGTGTATCACGTTCTTAAAAGAATATATTTTCAATTGCTAATCTTTCAACTCATCTCCCAAGAAAACTATACCTTTTTATTTTTTTCATAAAATCTTTTTATTATTAGCATAGTATCTGAAACTTGGTATTGTTTTAAAGGATTTCATCTTATTTTACAATATCTTTATACATTTTGGTCGTTATTTACAGTTTCAGTTTCTCACAGCAGAGAGACAATGTGATATTACAGATGAGTGTTCCATTTATATAACTTATATGGTTTCAAGTTACATCCATTTACCTAGAAGAGTCTCCAAGTTTATACTTCTTTATGCATGAGCAATACTCCATTACATTAAAAAATCTTTTTTATCCATTCTTCAGTTGGTGGGCATTTGGGCTGTTTCTGAAATTTACCTGTTACAAATTGTGCTGCTATGAACGCAAGTATACATATATAACCATGGTATGATTCTTTTAATTCTTTGGGTAGCTACCCAGAAGGGGAATAGCTGTGTCAAATGGGGCCTCTATTCCTGTTTTTTGAGGAATTTCCACACTTATTTCCACAGTGTTTGCACAGTCGCCATTACCACCAACAGTGAAGAAGGATTCTGTTTTCTCCAGAGCCCTGCCAGGATTTATTTTTGGTTGATTTCTTGATAAGACTGTTTCTTTCTGAAGTGATATTGAATCTCTGTTGTTTTAATGTTCATTTCTCAAATGAACAGTGATGGTGAACATTTTTTCATATATCTATTTGCTGTTTATACTCCTTCAGCTGAGAAGTGTGTATTCATTCCAGATACCCATTTTCAAGTTAAGTATTTAAATTTGGGAGGAAAGTCTCATTTTTCTTCAATCCTTTGTTTGTTTTAGATATTAGTCTTTCATCTGTAAAACAACTAGGTAAAAAAATGTTCCCATTCTGTGGGTTGTTTGTTCACTTTGTTAGTGATTTCTTTTACCAAGGAAAAGCTTTTGAATAAGATGAGATTCCAGTTGTTGATTCTTTGTAGTATTTCCTGTATCACTGGGGTTTTGTTAATGAAAACTTTGACCACACCTATGTCCTCAAGAGTTTTACATACTCTCACTTCCAGCAGATTTATAAATTCTGTTTTAGATGTTTGATGCATTTTGATTTTTATTTAATCCATGGTTACAGACTTTGGTCTAGTGTTAGTCTTCTGCATGTAGAAAGCCAATTTATCAATCACCATTTATTAAAGAGACTATTTTTCTTCCAATGAAAGTGTTTGGCCCCTTTGTCAAAGATAAAGTGGCTGAGTCTGCTTAGAGTTTTTTTTTTTTCCTCTTATTGAGTGTATTGGTACATTTTAGGTATACAGTACAGTTACATTCATCATTGGGATCTTGTACCTTTACATGACAGGTCTTGGTTCTCATTTTTTCCCCTTGCCCCTGCCCTCCCTTCACCCCCTCCTCCCTTCCCCATTTACAAACATTTTATTTCCATTTTTTCATTTTCTCCTATTTTTTTCTTTTTCCTTATTGCCTTTCCCCTACCCTTCCCACTTTCCCTAAACCTTTAGCCCTTTTCTTCCTATTTCACATTGTCAATTATCTCATTAGGATCTTATGTGCTATTATAGTTTGTTCATACCAGAGAACTATTTGGTATTTACACATGTGATTTATTTATTTCACTTAGGAGTATATCCTCAATATGTATCCATTTTCCTATAAATGGATGTAATTTCTCATTCTTTATGTCTGAGTAACATTCCATTTTATAGAAAAACCAAATCTTCTTTATCCAGTTTCCAACTGATGGGCAAATAGGCTGTTTCCAAGTTTTAGCTATTACAAACTGTGCTGCTATAAACATAGGTATGCATATATCACTATAATATGATTCTTTTAATTCATTTGGAAAGATACCCAGCAGAGGGATGGCTGGGTCAAAGGGAACCTCTTATCCCAGCTCTTTGAGGTATCTCCATATTGATTTCCACAGTAGCTGCCCAGTCTGCACTCCCTCCAACAATGGAGAAGGGTTCCTTTCTCCCCACAGCCCCACAAACATTTGTTATTGAGTGATTCCCTGATATCAGCCATTCTTTGTGGAGGAGGTGGAATCTCAGTGTTGCTTTCATCTGCATCGCTCAAATGACCAGTGATGTGGAGCACTTTTTCATATATTTAGTTGCTGCTTTTACTTCTTTGAGAAATGTCTTCATTTCTGATGCCCATTTTTGAGTCACATCCTTATATTTTGGGGGGGCTGATTGTTTTGAGTTTTTATGAATCTTCTAATCTGTTTCATTGATCCTCAGGTCTATTTTTTCCCCCATACTATGCTGTTTTTATCACAGTAACTCTATAGTATAAATTCAAGTCAGGCATTATGATGCTCTGTCCCTTGCTTTTATTGATCAGAATTATTTTTGCTATTCTAATTCTCTTCTTCTGACAAATTTAGGTAAGTTTTTTCTAGTTCTATGAGGAATACTAAAGGTATTTTTATTGTGATTGTGTTTAATCTGTATAAAAATTTTAGAAGTATGGCTATTTTTACTATATTGGCTCTTCCTACCTACAAGCAAGAGACATCTCTTGATTTTCTCTTATTCTCTTTGATCTACTTTTTCAGAGTACTTTAATTTTTAATATAAAGGTCTTTTAGTTCCTCCATAAGATTGATCCCTAAGTATTTCATTTTTCTTAATGCAAAAGTTAGAGGTGTTGTTTCCCTAATTTCTTTCTCAGTGAGTCTGTTATTTGTATACAGGTTGATCTTTGAGTGGTCACTTTGTTTCCAACTATACTACTAAATTTGGTTTTTAAATCTAGATGTCTTTGGTGGAGTTCTGGGGGTCTTCTATGTAAAGAATTTTATCATTCACAAATAATTATAATTTAACTTCTTCCTTTTGTATTTCTATTTCTTTTATTTCTTTATCTTGTCTAATTGCTCTGACTAATATTTCTAGAATTGCGTTGAATAGGAGTGGTGGTAGTGGATTTGTCTTGTTCCTGATTTTAGAGTGAAAGCCTCAGTTTTTTACCATTTTGTATGATGTTGGCTGTGGGTTTGTCCTAGATGGCCTTTATCAGATTGAGATAAAGATCATCTACTCCTTTTTTTGTAGTTTTTTTAAAATCATAAGTGTGTGTGTTGATTCTTGTCAATTTTTTTCTATGTCTATTGAGATAATTATAAGATTTTTGTCTTTAGCTTTGTTGATATGGTTCATTACATTTGTTGATTTACATCTGTTGAACCATTCCTGAATCTCTGAGATGAATCCTATTTTGTTCATAATTACAATTGATTGTCCAATAGTTCTCTTTTTTGGTTGGATCCTTCCCTGGTTTTGGTATCAGGATAATACTTGTTCTAGAAATGTTTTTTGGAATATTGCTTCCCTTTCAATATCATTAAAGAGTTTGAGGAGTAATAGGATTAGATTTTACACAAATTACTTGTATTATTCTGCACTTAAACCATCAGGACCTATGCTTTTCTTTGTTGTTAAGTTTTTAATTTTAATTGCCTGAAATTGGGTTATTTAAAAGTTTTATGTCTTCCTGATTCAACTTTGGTACCTAGTAATTTATCCATTTCTTCTGTGTTTTCCATCTTGTTAGAGTAAAGGTTCTCCAAGTAGGTATATTTATGTTGAGAATTATTTCTCCTCAGAATGTTAGGTATTTATCAAGGTATTTGTCCTCTACTTTTCAGCCCTGATATCATTAAGAATCCAAAAACCATCATATGTTAATGGATTAGAAGAATAAGAACTGTGAAGAGTCCATACTAGCAAAAGTCAAACAATAGATTCAATACAAATCTCTATTAAAATACAGTACCAATGACAGTCTTCAAAGAGGTAGAAAAACTTCTGAAAATTTCTTTGGAATCACAAAACCTGCAAAATAGCCAATGTTATCTTGGCCCAAAAAGAACAAAACAGGAGGGAAATGGTAATACTTCTTAACTTCAAAATGAACTACAAAGAAGCACATGAAAGCAGCATGTACTGGTGTAAAGAAGGATCTACACACCAATGGAACTGAATAGAGAAGCCAGAAAATGCCAGTGCATTGCCTCACCCAAGTAAGAATAGCTATCATTATAAATCTAAACATAAAATCCCAAGGATATGGAATAAGGGGAATCCCTACCACTTTTGGTGAGAGAGTATAATAAGCACAGTATGATGATATCTTGAAAAATTAAAAATAGGATGAGGTGAGATAAGACACACACCTGTATTCTCAGCTACCTTAGAGGCTGAAGCAAGATGATCACAAGTTTGAAGTCATCCTGGGAAACTTAGAGAAATCATGCCTCCAATCAAGACAATAAAAACAACAAGTAGAGGAGACACAAGGATGGGGATGTAACTCGGTCATAGAGCTCTCCTGGGTTTCATTCCTGGTAAGAAAATATATTAAATTAAAAAATATTTTAAATTTCAATGCCATTTTATTGTGACCTTTAATATGTAAACTTTTAATATTCTTTCCAGAGATTATGTACAGTATCACTTTTGGGGGGGTGGTCTGTGTGCTTGCAAGGCAGGTGGTGGCACCACTGAGCTAAATCCACAACCCAATAGTATCATTTTTTTCTGTGGAGTTCTATATTTTCACAATGGTATATCTTTTGGGGGATACAGCAGAACAGCTTGAGACCACACTGATCAGGCTTTAGATATTATTAATTTGCCTTCTGAATTTGGCTATTCATTAAGGTTATGACTCATTTCAAGGTGTGTGAATTGATAATTGACCTTTTGGCAGCTATATGGAGATAAACTTCCCTATGCCAATGGTCACAATTGAAGTCTCAATGATTGATAAGGTTGTAGCATTTCTATAGCAAGGAAACACTGCACCCGAGGAATTATGGCTCTATGTAACCATTCTCTAAGACCAAACAACAGCTAGATAATGCAGGTGGCTATGATCTGCCAAGTAGCACAGGTTCCTTGCTAACTGTGACCTGGCCTTCACAGGTGTACATACTTATGCCCTTTTTCCAAGCCTAGCTTATTAAGTGCATTAGTTCTGTTATCCCCTATACCTGCCTTCATGCTCCCTCACTACATTTTATAATGATAAATCCTGACTAGTCCAGGGTGCAGTCTTTAGTCAGAAGAGACCTAAAGATCAATTTCCAGCTTCCCTTAAGTAATAAACAACCTTTTGTTATTCTTTATTTCTTTTTCTTTATATATTATTCTTTCATCCCTCACTGTACCTTCATCAGGTGGCTGGGCATCCTTCAGTGACTGATGAGGCTATCAATCTGACAGCTGGTCCAGCTACTGGCCATTAAAAAGCCAGACACTTAAGAAATTAGTAATTTCTATCAGTGTGGACAATCAAGATTTCTTATTATCACAACAGCTTAAAAAAAAACAATTTATCTTGTAAGTCAAGATATTCTTTAGTTTGACAATCCCTGTGATTAATTAAAATCATTTGACTACCAGGATTGATCTTCACATTTTTTTTCTCTTTTTTATTTTTCTAACTTTTTTCTGTTGTGTTGTTTAAGTCTTATATAAAAATGTTAGATTTGATTTTAATTTCCATCTCTTTCAACAAGTAGATAAATATAACATCCATCAATATCTCTTATCTACCTACTTATAGATATTAAAATATACATAGAATATATTATATTTCTATCTATATCTATATAAAGAGAGTAAGTTTTATCATACAATATTTTGTGTTTTTTATTCTCCATCATCTGCCATTCTTGGCCTTTGTAAATTTATGCTTAATATCATTTTAGTGGAATGTCATGGAAAAGTGGATATAAAGACAAACATTCAGTATCATGTTTAAAAATTACTCTTGTATTAATACTTTCTTACAGCCTTGTCTTTCTTTGTTTTAATTATCTGTTTTTACCATTTAATTTTTAAAAGACATACTGAGAAGCAACATGCAAACTCTTTTGTGAAACTCCAATTCAAGACTTTGCATACAACTCTATCATATTTCTCTTATATTACAATTATATTTTAACTTCTTATATTTTATTAAATTGACTTTTTATTACTGTAACATTTATTTTTATATAAATGATCACAATAGAAATGTAAAATTTCAAGAAAAAATAATTAATAATTATTCATCCTCCACAAAAAAGAAGGGAGTAGAATTAATATGAGAAAAAAAAAACACATGGAAACAAAGGCTTTGTAGATAGGGAGATGTAGAGGTTTATACATATAGAAGAATAAGCCAATATGTAGCACTCAGGATACACATATAAGTACCTGTTGATTTCTTTGGGTGTTTTTTCATGTTCTATTTAAAAAATGAAGAGCCATAAAAATGTAAAAATTAAAATTGTTATAATTATCTATAGAAATAAATGGATAATCTAATTGTGTTTACTGCTCCCTTGGAATTTATAATCTTGCTGGGAAAATAGGGAGGTGAACAATGATTACAGAATAATGTAGCAGTGCTGAAATAGAGTCAGGATAAGGAGATTTTGTAGGGACACACAGAAGACCATATTTCTCCCTGTAGGTAAAAATGGCTTTCCACGGGTGACAATGAATACAGAGCTATGGTTGCAATAACTACCTTCAATAAATTCATGGACCTGAACAAAAAGACTTATAAAATACCACAGAAGAATCTTAATGATAAGGTCCATTTGCACGAGTGAAGGAAGGGCCAGTACACATAAGAGTTAAAGAGTTCCAGCTATAGACTCCAAGGTCCTCTCTTAGGGTACACATCCTTTTCTGTTGCAAACTGGCATTACATTTTCAAAGGGTCTACGTTTCAAGATAGTAGAGGCAGTAGTTCTCTCTAAGGATATTTATGCCTGACTGATCATGAAGGTAAGCCATGTGATTTGACCAATCACACGAAGTACAATTAATCAATAAAGAAGCTGATGCTATGAGTTAACTTTTAAGTCTCTAACTTTTAAATAGTACATTCTAAAAAACTATTGTTTCATTCATCACTGAGCCAAAAATTAGTACCAGACCAGTAGCATCCAAGGAGAAACTACTATTGAGTAGTTTCAGATCAACTGAAAGATTTATATGAGTGGGGTTCATGTTAAAGGCAATCGGACACCGTTGCAGTGAAGAAGAGATTGGACGCTTATGCTTATAGCCATCAGATGTCCTCAGGCACAACATCTCATATAATCAGTCATTAGGTTCTCTTGGTTCTTCCTACTAAATATGTCCTGCTCTAGGCATTGTTTTTTTTCTTTATAACACTAGTGGCCCTTGAATTATTTCAAGTACAAACCATTTTCACTGTCTTGGAATACTCCTATTCCTTTCTACTGCTCTTCCTGCCAAGAAGTTTTATCATACTATCATGTGGAATCACATTTGTGTTTGTCTTTTTCCATAAATGCCTTGCCATCAGAGTAATACACACAGTTGTTTATGACCTATTAATGAATCTTATTTTTCACAAAATTTCTGAATTATTCTTGTTTCCCTTTTTCCACACCAAATAAAAACTGTTTAGCTGAGCTACTACTTCTCACTTTTGGGTTTAAAATTCCTTTTACTGGAGCCTCTAGTCGTAGTTCTTTGAGGTATCCCTGTATTGATTTCCACAGTGGTTACACCAGTCTGTCCTCCCACCAACAATGGAGAAGGGTTCCTTTCTCCCAACAACCCCGCCAGCATTTGTTATTGAGTGATTTCTTGATAGCAGCCATTCCTTGTGGGGTGAGGTGGAATCTCAGTGTTGTTTTCATCTGCATCTCTCAAATGACCGGTGATGTTGAACATTTTTACATATATTTATTTGCTGATTTTACTTCTTTGTATGAGAAATGTCTTTCCATTTCAGATGCCCAGGTTTGAATTGGGTCTTTATACTTAGAGGGCCTGATTTTTCTGAGTTCTTTATATATTCTGGATAGTAGTCCTTTGTCTGAGGAGGAGCTGGTAAAATTGTTTTCCCACATTGTAGATTGTCTAGCTATCCCTCTGCTGGGTATCTTTCCAAAAGAATTGAAGAAATCATACCACAGTGATATATGTAAACCCATGTTTATAGCAGCACAGTTTGTAATGGCTAAAATTTGGAAATAGCCTAACTGACCATGAGTTGGAGACTGGATAAATAAGATGTGGTTTTTCTACAAAATGGAGTACTACTCAGCCATAAAGAATGAGAAACTGGAGTCATTCATAGGAAAATGGATACATATTGAGGCCATACTCTTAAGTGAAATAAATAAGACACATGTAAATACGGAATAGTTTCTCTGGTGTAAAAAACTAAAAATTTAAATATGATCAAAATTGTATAATTGTCTATGAAATAAGAAGAAAAAGGCCAAAGTTGTAGGGGTAGTGGGAAGGGTAGGGAAAAGAAAATAAGGGAAAAGAAAAAATTATGAGAAAAGGAAAAATGGAAACAAAGTCTTTGTAAACTGAGGAAGGTGAGGGGGTGATTGGGAAAAAAATGAGAACTAAGACATGTCATGAAAAGTTAAAGATCCAAATGATAAAGGTAACTGTACTGTATACTTAAAAAGCACCAACAAACTCAATGAGAAAAAAAAATAGAATTCCTTTCATTCAATATCATTGCTCTTCTCTCAAAATTTGACTTCTCCCTCACAACTTCCTCAGGTATCAAGGTTATAAGTTGTAATAGTCCCTTGTTTCTGTAGTGTTGTTATCCCTGCCACCCCCCTAAAAATAATCATCTCAAACTGATCATTAGAAATTCTTCAAAAAAGATGAGCAAAAATTTTATATTTCTCCAGTGAAGAATATTTCTCTATGAGATGTATTAGACTAACTACATCAGAAGATCTTTCCATGATATTCAGCCAGGAACATGAAGTATCTTTCCTTTTCTTAGTTTGATGATCACATGCAAGGCTCACGATTACCACAGACCTTTCTTTCCTCATTTGTAAAATGATTGTGGTGAGGTAATATCATGAGACACAAATGTCTCCTGTGTTGTGTGTATGTCCTTCTGTGTACAGGTACCTCATTGTTTAGGAAGATGAATCAGTGTAAGAGCATATGTTACGATTGTTTCTATTTTATTCTATCTTTATATTTAAGAGAATTAGAAATCATGGCACAGCCAAGAATCTGGAATGACAAGACTTCTACTTTGTAGAGTGTATTCAGAAAATGGAAAATGTGTTTATGGACCCAAAGAAAGGCTTAAAAAATTTCATCTTAAAATTTAAGGCAACACATTCTTTACAGCTTTCTTTTTGCTATTCTAATAGCATAGATTATAGAAGAAATACCATAGACAAGGTAAAGTAAAGCAGGTGCAGGATTGTGAACCTTCAAGCAGGATTTGCACATGCTGCTGCCCGGGGGCACATGACTTTGGGCAGGTATAGGAGATTGTGCATCTTGATGACCATGGATTATAGGGCAAATGCAAAGTTGCATACTTACTCTGAAAGGAAGTAAGAATGCTAAGATTTTTTTGTTGACTCTTTAAAAAAAAACAATAAGTTATATTAGATTTTCTGTTTTCTATTTTTATTTTGATGACAAAATAAAATTAAACTTGCAAATAAGCTTTATGAACTGCAAAGCAATACATATATTTTAAATATGATCTTTTATCTTGAAATTAATAAAATTATAGCTTAATTTTACATTCTCCTGTGTTATATTTCCTTGAATCTTTAAAATTTGAAAGAAAATACTATACATTTTATGTATCATTCTATAAAGTTATAACAATGGTGAAGGAAATAGGACACTACAGGGCAGACTCTCTGATACTATCTCTTATTTTTAACTAGGCAGAGTAGCCAAATAAGAGTTACACTGATACAGATTTGCTCTTTATACTTAGTCTTGGGCTCATGGTAATTATGTCTTCACTAATTGGCTTTTCTTTATGTTTTTGGTAACTGTTATTTTTTTCTACCTTGGTACATCCTAACATTCTAAAATTAATTTAGAAATGATTGCATATCTACTTTCTTGGGGGGGTATTTTTGAGAAAGGGTCTCACTATGTAGTTGAGACTGATCTGGAACTCACTATATAGTCCAGGCTGGTCTCGAAATCACAGCGATCCTCCTGCCTCAGCCTCCCGAGTGCTGGGATTACAGGCATGGGTCACCACACCCCATCATATCTTCTTTTTTTACTACATACCTTTTCATTACAATTCTCAATTCAAAATTCAGTTTTCTAAGGAGATACTGATATTTTAGAAATAAAAAGGATAAATCATTCTGTGGATCAAGTTCAACAAAAATGTACAGTACAAACACTCCTTCCCCCCAAAAAATCAATCATAAACTTTAAAGCTGGTCATGGGAATAGAATGGAATACACATCCACATAGGAAAGGCTTTTTTTCTGGAAGTGAAATCTTTATAAGTGTGTAAGAATTTTAAAGTTATATGTAAAATGTTTATAAATCGGGGGGAAGAGGGGGTGAAGGTAGGGCAGGGACAAGGGGAAAAAATGAGAACCATAAATAAATAAAACCTGTTTTAATTTTGAAATGGTGCTTGTAACTAGAAAACAGTGAGAAGCTTTTCTTGTAATGTTGACTGATATCTAGGTGCCTTTAGAGTCAAGGGAACAGAATAAAAAGAAACCAAGGAGCATGGTATATTGTCCCTTAATCTGCTACTCCATATTTACCTTTCCTTTATATTTAGCTGTCCAGAGTTTCTCTCAGCCATTATATTGTGCCAGAAGAGGCACAAAAAGGCCAAGGAATTGTACTAACTTTCAAAGGTGAAATATTATGTATTTCCTATTATTTCTTGCCAAAATTAGAGACTATATGAAATTCTCATGATATGAACTGTTGTATTGAATTTCTTCTTAAGGAATTTGAATGAGATCACATACTAAGTGAACTATTAAACTTAAATCTTGGTTTTCATATTCCTAAAAAAATGAAATTTTCCAACATGAAACTGATGCTTCTGTATATATATTATATATATAATACCAAATAAAATTATATTATATATATATATATATGTGTATATATATATGATACCAAAGTATGCATACTTCCTATGCTTTGGTATTACAGCTTTTGTACTAAAAAGAAGTCTACATTGGAATTCTTTGATAATCAGAAATTTAAACAAGTGATTACTTATTTTCTAGTAAGTTTCCATTAAGGATATGTTACACAAATATTTGATCCTTCTTTCTAATCTTATTGTACACAGGCCTTCATATATGCTTTGTGCTTCATAATGATCAACTCCAAGTATCTTGAAAGACTTCAAAGATTCTTCTCCTAGTCTTTCTTCACATCTTTCCCTGTACAATATTTTCATGGCCTATATATTTGAAGGCCTTCCCTTCCCTAATTTAGAAGAACCCTTCCCTAACTTACAAGATTAATTGCACAAGCCCTGTATTTCTACTCTCATTTTCTTATTTTAGGTCTTTGTCAATGCTAGCTTGACCTTATTTACTGACTCCAGCTCCAGCTGCAGATTATGCACAAGAATCACTCTTGCTGTTGCTTAAGTACACGTACTTACATGTATGACAGTGTACAACAAAATTTACCTTGTTACTTCCTTGTTTCAAATCCTCTGATGACTACAGAAACATTGCAGATTTCTTAGCATGAAGTAAGGTCTCTAAAATTCATAAGAAATCATGTATAGTGTGTCACCTTTCAAAATTCAAATTAGAAGTCTCTTGTTTTATAAATCTAGAATTATGTATATTTGCACTCTATATGTCCTGATTTTGCTCCTCTTATTTCTATCTAATGTTGAATTCCTCTCTTTCTTCCAATGATAATTACGCAAAAAATTTTTAAAAACAAATCACTGGTAGGGAAAATTCTAAGATAATTTGTAAGATATTTTTCTCAGTCTATGTACACTTTATAATCCCTTGATCTTAAGAACATGAATTTTACTGGGATGACTGGATTTCTTGATATGGTATAGGGGACTTGAACAAGTGGTCATTATATTCACTAGAAAGAATTTAGTTAAATTAATTATTTTTATTCACTTTTAAAATTTTCTTAGTACATATTTGTATTGCTCAATAATTACATAACTTTGAAGATTTGGTTCATGTGGATTTGTTAATCTTAATTCTTTTTATTTGCATTCTCTATCCCTCTCTACTCCCTTACTTCATCTTCTAAGAAATTCTATTCTTTCTGACAAAAATAGATCCAAAACATGAAAGATATTCAATATGTGGAAGATCATCCTTTGCTGACTTTGATATTGGAAGGGATCATAAAGCAATAATTGTGAGTGGATCTCAAAAGCCCAGAGTAAAATCTCTATGAGCATTAGAGATAGAATGTTCCTCATTCCTATGACTACAAAGAACCAAACTAGACCAAAGCACAGGAGAATAGCAGAGCCTCCAACTCCACTTGAGAGCACAGCCAGGCCAATGCATTGTGATGCTGAGCAGAGAGTCAGTTCATTTATAAAAACTTTTATGATTTGGTGATACCATGATGTAATAAATAAATGTGATTTAAGCCACTAAATTTGTCAGAGAGATAGCTTTTATCTGAGATAAATATACATATTTGGCTTTCCTTTCAATTACTACAAATATTTATACTAAGTTATAGCTGCGTATCTTTTACTTTTTTTGGTACTGGAGTTCAAATTCAGGATTTTGGGCTTTTGAGGGAGGCATCAGAACCACTGAGCTAAATCCCTGGCCAGCTGTATCTTTTACATTCAATGGATTCTATCTCTGTCTAAGGGTCTTTGTATGGGGCTTATGGAATATATAATTAACTAGAATTAAATAATCAAATGAAGACACAATCTATTATTGATTTAGCTATCTAGAGACACAGCGGTACCCACTATAAGAAATTATTTCTATTTCACCTAAGTTTTTACTTTAGATAACACCCGTAACTTGGTTTCTAGTACTATTCTTCAATAAGATAAATCATAATTTTTTGAAGAAATGGTTGATTGGAGGATTGGGACAGGAAATACATGAGAAGACTTTGCAGCATCTAAATAAAGTGTTAAAGAAGGGAAACAAATGGGGATAAGTGAAGTGGGCAAGGTACAGAAAGGCAAATACTACATGATCTCACTTATGTATGGAATTTTAAAAAGTTGATTTGAGAGACAGAGGTTAACAAAGTAGACACAAGCAGCTGAGAAGGCAAATTTTACTGGTTGAATTATGCTTCCTGTAAATTTTTTTAAATGGAAGCATTGAAATGTTTTAAGTACGTCTAACAATCCTCTACATGAATATAATCATTATGTACTGCAAACACGTACTTATAACATTCAAAAAATTTTAAAGTGTATCAGCATATTGAATGAGTTTGTACATTATCTATTACTACATACAATAATAATAATACAAAATTTCTTATTAATCACAACTATTATTATTTACAGCTACCAAGGATTTGCTTTGATCATATCTGCTAAGGCATTAAGACACATCTATGTGGAAATGACAAGAAGATGGAAGATGATTAATATTCTAGCAAGCCCCTCGAAACAGCCAGCAACTCACACCACACATGACAAACGAAGATGTAGAAAGATAAGATGGGCAAGAAGATGGAGAACAACACTGGGCTAGAGTCTTTTTCTGGTATGTCATGCATTGAAGAATCAAAATTTCTTTATTGTTGTAGATCAGGTGAATATGAAGTAATTGGTCATGTTAAAGTATGAATCATGCCCTTGTGAAAGACGTAGTGTCAAAACTCAACCCAAAATGGTAAATAGCATAATCATTGCAGTAGGGCTTATGGACGTATGTCTGAACATCAAAAACAGAAACAAAAAAAACAGATTATTACAATTTATATTCAAGCAGAATCCAATTTCCTTGAGTTAGACTTAAAATTCATTCTTCTGTTCAAAATAAAAAGGAAGGAATAATAGGCTGTTTTTCTTTGTGATGCCTATTTCTATCCATATTTCCCCTCAGTGTTATTCTTTCATCCTTAGATAAATTGGTTTCTCAGCTCTTTTTTCTTTTAAATTATTCCCAAATATCAAGTTTAAAGCTAGGATCTTCATGGAAAGCTAGGAATGGTTTCATACACCCTAGGTTTGAGAAGGTTTGAAAGAAGTTCTGTATTCCATTGACACTAATAAACACAGCATCAAGAGAATGATAGGTAAGCATGCCAAACTCATTTAGAAAGTGAATCAAAATGAGTATCTCTATGCAACCAATGCTGGTGACATGACCTAGGAAATCTTTGGGATTCTTTAATGACTATGATCACAGTTTTATTATATGAGCATATCTAAATATAGCATTGTATAAGGTAAGAGCAGCTACAATTTTAAAACATGAGACAGAAATACATTGAATGGAGAAAATATCAAGTTACGGCAACAACACAATTTAGTCTGTAAGAGAGTGTAGAACTTGGGGAGCCCCCATACCAGAGGAAGAAGAGGGGGTGGCATTCTGAGATAAAGGTGATAGCCCTGTGGCCAGATTATGGAAATCCCATTTCCATGACTACTGATTGCTGAAAGTAGTACTGGAGAGAGGTCCTTTACTAAGAGTAGTTACTAGAGATCTGTCAGTTTCAGCCCTATGTGAAGTATTTAATTTTTAGTAGAACTAATCTCTTTTTCTTCAACCTTTTTTTTTTTTTTACTAAAGTGACTCTACGAATAAAAATAAATATTTTGTGTAAGGCAATTTCACTCATTTTAAAATTTTTCACATGCCTTCAAAATTAGCTCATATTTCTTCTTCCAAATTTTAAAATTTATGTAATTATATTTGGCTTCTATTCACCCAAATTCATTGTGGTTGCTTAAGGTTATCAATATGTCAAATTAATTTTTCAGTTTCTTTCCTTTCAAAATTGTTCTCTTAAGAAAGAATTAATATTCTGTTCTATGCTTGCCCTTGAAGGAGATTTTTCCTGTTTCTTAATTTAGTTCTATCCATCTATTTTATACAGTGCATTTTTCTTGGTTTCTGTTATACATGTTTTTATGTTCTTGCTATGCATGCTGTGCAATTCCCCTGACTGATCTTATGGGTTCTTAGCAAGATATCAACTACCTTCAAATTTGGTAATTTTGTTTTTCTTCCCAGGTGATATTTTTATTCCATAAAAGGCTCTTCTGAACCCCAATGGTTGTTGACTATTTCTTCCTGGATATCTTGAAAATTAAAATGTACCTGACCAAATTGAACTCAGTATTTTCCCTCCAGCATACATTCCAATTTCATCAGTTAATCTTGCTAATATAAAAACATTGTTATGACAAGATTACCAGAAAGAGAATCCAACAGATAAATTCAGTGAATTTTAACTGTTTAATCCTTCTCATGTTGATCTACAATTTCGACAAATTTCAGATTGTAAACACGGTCCTACTAAAAATTTTATGGCAGTGAATGATCTGTCACTATCATGACTCTCCTCACTCGTTGCTTTACTCTGTATTTTTTTTTAGAACTTCAATATATAAATTATAATTTTAAAATTGCTTAAAATAAGATAAGACAACAAGGAACAGATGAACAAAAATCTCTTGGGACCAATATAGTGCAAACATTTGGCACACTACACATAAAATATCAACAATTTCATGAATGTAAGCTAATCCTCCCAATCATAGGCAAAGACTATGAGAATGTATATAAAAGCAAGGATAAACTGTTGTCTGAAGTGTTTAATAGAAAAGCTTCCATAGAGTAGCAGTGAGAGGTGTGGAAGATGATGAGAAGCAGAATTAAATGTAAGAAAGCTAGAGTGGACCTAAATATGTCCAATGAAATAGGCTAAAATAAGGCGTATGTATAAAGAAACTTTATATTTACTGTCGGCATAATGAAGATATAATTGTTATTCATTAAATATGTAACTAACAATGGAGTATCAACATATGTCAAACCACACTTGAGAGAAGTAATGTAAAAAAACAGGCAAATCTACAAGTATGTTCGGAAACTGTAAAATACAGAAATAGAACAGCAACACTGTTAATTGGTAGAGTGGGAAAACGGTACGATAACATTAAGAACCTAATGTAAATCAAATTTATAGAGCATTACACTGAACAACAGAACAATGCACAGTTACAAATACTCAAGAAATATTTAGAGAAAGATAATACAATGTGTCACAAAGCAAGTATTATGGCTTATATCTAGATGTCCTTCCAAAGCCTCATGTGGTCATAAGTGAGGCTTTTTGCCAACTATAGAAGTGATCTCTGAAAGTGTAGCCTTAGGTGAGGCTTTTCAAAAGTGGCTGGAACTAGAAAGCTGACCTTGGGACTGATTCATGGTGCAATACTAGGACTAAGGGCACTAGCAGTAAGGGTAAGAGTGCTTAGGGAATTAGGATAAAATATAAGAGACAGAAAGAGGCTTGTCACTGGCCTGGTGCTGCTTTTGCTGTCTTCTCTCTGCCATGGACTTTCTCCTCTGCCTTGCCCCTTGCCTGGAGCCACATAACTGTGAACTGAAACCTCTACAAACTGTTAGCCAAATAAACCTTTTCTCCTTTGACTTTAGGTGTTGGGTATTTTGTCCCAGCAGTGAGAAAAGTAACTAATACAGCAAGTCTCAGTATAGTTCAGAAGATTAAAGTTTCTAAAATGTAACAAATAAAGAAATTAAAAGCAACAAAAATAAATACAATTTTAAGGAAAAAGGTATCTGAAAATAAAGATCTAAACAATAAAAAATGAAGGAATTCACCAGAATGGAAATTGTTTAAAATTTTGAAGTGATATATATGATAATACAACATATTTAGATTTATGGGGTACAGGTAGAACAATGATCTGAGGGAAATTTTGTTATTTGCAGCAACACTGATGGTACTGGAAGACATTATGTTAAATGAAATTAGCCTGGCACAGAAAAACAATTACCAAATGTTCTTGCTCACACATGGAAATAAAAAAAAGTCATTCTCCTACAATTAAAACAATTATCATTAATAGTCACAATTAAAGAGTAAAATATTAAAAGGTTTGGTTGTGGTAGATTAAAGTGCAGTGACACAGGAGGGAATGTTCTAATATTCTACCTCACAGCAGAGTGAATACAGGTCACAACTATATATTACATAATTAAAGTGCTAGAAAAGAATAATTCAAAGTTTCTCAGGAGAGATAACTGATGAGTGATAAGGAGATTCTAAGAACCCTGACTTGAGCCTTGCACATTGTAAACAGGTATTAAATTATTAGGCTGCATATAAAAATATGTATGATTACTTTGTCAATAAAAATATAAATATTAATACAAATAATAGTCTCAAATTAATTATTAATTTTAATGTTATAAATACAATAAGAAAACAATATACCCAAAATAAGCAAAATGAAGTAAATGAAAATATAAGAAAAAAATCAATGAGTAGAAAACAGGTATAATTGATATTGTATCATTGAAATCAATTTTGGATTATTTGAAATAACAAATAAGTGTGATGATCTTTTAGCCAGACTTCTTGCCAAAGTAAGGTATTGACTTGTCAGCATTGAAAAAGGACCTCACCTATAAATCCTGTAATATTAGTAAATAATGAAGAAACATTACAAATAGGTTGATGTTAATATTGGCAGCTTAAATTCAGTGTAGGAATTCTTTAAATGAGGAAAATATACACACTCTCAGAGGTCACTCAAACATATAAATAGCCTAAATAAATATAAAGCCATAAATTTTTCCCAAAGAAAAATTCAAGCCCAAGTACTTTATTAGTAAATTTTACCAAAATTTAAGGAAGGTATACTACAATTTCGTTAAAAATTTTTCATAGTGTAGAAAAAGTAAGAATATTTTATGTCATTTTACGAGTGTCATATTTTCAGATTATCAAAACCAGAGAAAAATATTTCAAGGTAAAATAAAACAGATTAAGAAAACCAAAGAATACTCCCTGTCTCATGAATATAAATATATACAACCATTAAAAATTAAACAAATTGTGCCTAGGAACACATAAAAATTCATTGTATGCATAAACTATAGAAAGAATGATCTTCTCAATGTAAACAAAAAACCTGACAATAGACAACACTATCAATTCATTCATTATTAAATTACTTAGCCTCTAGAACTAAAAACATTTGCTGTTAAAGTGTATTTTTCAAATTTCTGCAGAGAATATCATAAAGTTAAATATATGATGGTCATATATGATGGTCTTTCCCTTATGACAAAAATATTGTTTCAAATAATTACTTTTATTCATGATGATACCACACATGCATTTAGTCAAACAAATGAAAAGGAAAATAAATTAACATAGACTAAAGTGGAAGAAATAAAATAAATTCTGTTAGCAGAAAAATTATATGAGAATAAAATATTAAGGGATCTGTTAAAAAACTAGTTCAAGTAATAAGTGGATTGAGCAAGATGATACCATAATTCATCCATATGCAAGAATCAAAAACTGCACTTTGATATTCTAGCAATTATTTAAAAATATGAAGTACAGGGCAAGAGATTTAGCTCAGTGTTTCTGTCTGCTGCTTCACAGGCACAAGCACCTGAGTTCAATCCCCAGTACAAGAAAGTAGATAGATAGATAGATAGATAGATAGATAGATAGATAGATAGATGATAGATAGATAGATAAATAGATAGATGTATATATTACATACAGAGAAATTCAACCATTCAATCCTGACCACTGTAAACTGTTGTTGATAGTCACAGTTACATTTAGGGTTAAACTTTAGAGTTTGTAGCCACTTCTTTCTATTTTTCCTTTATGATCGGTAGAATTGTATTCAGTATTCTTGAAAGAAATTTAAAATAATTAGCAAGATATTTAACTATATGATAATATGATAATATGATAATAAAAAAAGAATAAGAATAGTCAAAATAATTCTGTAAATTAGAAACAAAGTTGTAGGACTCAAACTACCTGATTTCATACATTAGTTCAAAGTCCTTTTAATTATGACAGCATGGTATGGGTTTAAGAACAAATAGATAAATAAACACAAATGAGAAGAGTCTAGAAAATGACAAGTACAAAAATGTTGAAATGATTTTCAACAAAGTTTGGCTAAATAATTTAATTCAGCCTTTTTAATTAAGACATATTCATTGTGACATATAATGGTGTATCCAATGTGATATTTTCATACTTTCATCCAGAATGCACTGATTACATGCAATCACCCTTCTTTTCATCAAATTGTTTGAAGATAATGTTATTTCCATATGAGAAAATAATGAACTGCTAGTGCTCACCCAAAATTCAATCCCACTGGGTCATAGACTTAAAAATGAGAACTAAAATTATGACTCCTAGCACTGTGTGACCAGAAGTTATGGAAAGTCATTACACCAGAATTGTACAGCAAGCACAGATAACTAAGTCATAAAGCATAAAAACAGATAAATTATAGTTTACGAAAATTAAAAACTTTTATCCTACAAAGTGTATTATTAGAGAAATAGGAAAGCAAGCCAAATACTTAGAGAAAATATTTGCAAAAATACATATGTGACTCATATTTAGAGGACACAAATATTGTGATTAAATATTAAGGAAACAAATGACTCAGTGAATATTGGGCAAAGAAATTGGAAAGAGCTCAATAAATAGTAGGTATGTGGTAACTTGACATATAAAAAGATGCCAAATATCATTAAACATTGTAAGTCCAGAGAAATGCAAACTAAAATCATAAAGTTACATACTATTCAAGGGTACAATTCCTGCCTTTTCCCTCACTTTCCATTTATATTCCTTTCATTTTTCTGTTTTCTTTTGTCTGCTCTTCCCCTTCCTTTTTTTCCTTTTCTTTACATATTTTCCACTCTATATGATTATGATCCTTTAGCATGGAAATATCAAATATTTATTACAGTAAAAGACACTTATATGGCTTATATCTGTTTGTCCCCAAAAGCCTTTATGTAACATGAAAATAGATTTTATTCTTCGCTAAACTAAGATGTTGGGATTTTTTTATGTAGGATAAGCAATTGCATTTAGATTTATCATAAGTATATTAATGATATTTTTGCCTTTTTCATGATAAATTGTAAAGTGTGAAACAAGTCTGTCATCAGGAAAGAGATTAGAAAGAGTTAAGGTAGTTCTTGAGGACCTTTTGCAACTTCTTATGTATAGTTGTCATAAAAAAGAACAATATTGGCCCCATATCTCTCTCTGGCTTTTTCCCTTATCAAAATTTCTCCCTGTTAAACACATTTCCGTTTGCACCACCCAACCTATGAAATAATTAAGCCTATTCAATTTATAAATCATCCAGCCTGATCTATTTATTATAATAATAGAAAACTGACTGAGAAACTGGCAAAAGAGACACTGAAAATATAAATTAAAGATTTTGAGATAGTGAAAATTTTCTCAGTTGGATGAAAGAGTCTGATATAATTAAAATATTACTTAAAATGACACAAAAATAAGAAGAATAAGTCAGAGAAGAAGATGCAGTGATAGATGAAGTTTAGTAGCAAAGCAACTACTTATTTTGAACATCAAGGGCTGGTCCCTCAGACAAGGAATGGGCACAACATCAATACTAGGAATGCCTAAAACCAAATCAAAGACAAATCAATAAAAAAGAAAAAAAGTTTCTCCTCTAGAGCCTCAGAAAAAGAGCCATGTCAATACTTTGACATGTTTAAATTTTAAACTAAAGAAAGTATAATAACGTTGCATTGTTTAATATGTTTGTGATAATACTGAGACATATAGCTAACTGAATTTTCTTCAGCCTAAGTGAAATAAATAGGACACACGTGTAAATACCACATTGGTTTTCTGCTGTGAGAAACTGAAAGTGTAAATGAGGACCAAAATATATAATAGATATTGTGAAATAGGAAAAAAAAATGTTCAAAGGGGAAGGAGAACTAGGAAGAGGAGTGGAAGCATTGAAAGAAGGGAAGGAAAAATGAAAAAAAGAAAGAAAAACAAAATTGTTGTAAATGGGAAAGTTAAAGAGCTTGGAGAGAGGGGAATGGGAAAAAATAATCAAAATATATTATGTACAGATACAAATTCTCAGTGATGAATGTGATCAAGATGTACTCCTGAATTGTACAAATAAACCTAATGAATTTTCAAAAAGCAGAAGGCAATTAATATCTCCTGTCTCAATAGTGATATAAATATCAAATGAGTTAGTGAATTATAATTTTAAAAGTATTCATATATATGTGAGAGACAGTGAGAGATATTAAATATGTAATTTTTCTATGCCCTTCACTATAATCTCATTTTACACAAAATATGTGCTTTAAATTGTGTCGATCATAGCTCTAATTTTGTTGAGCATTGGCCGTTGGAGATACTTCTTAATCTTTCTTCATCTAAATATCCCCCAAGTTAATTTTTTAAATGATACATTCCTACACAGAAGACAATATACAGCAGACAGAACACTTGCGTGGTTTCACATAAGAACACAATAAAATTAGTTTTTTTTATCTATTTTAAAAATTATCACATATACAAGCTGTGTTATAATGCTTATTTTACTACACTACACAAGAAGTTTTCTTATAATTTATCAATTGTATGTATAGTTAAAGAGATGATAAATTCATTTTAAAAGTAACTCTCCTAGGGGGCTGGCGATTTAGCTCTGTGGTTCCACAGCCTGCCTCGCAAGCACATGGAATGGAGTTTGATCTCCGGTAACAACAACAACAACAATAAAAACCTCTCCTAATCATTATATTTATCATATTTTATGCATTCCTGCAAAATTCTTCTAAAATTCATTGTGAAAACTTTTCTAACCTGTTTCTAAAGATAAAAAATAATTCCTATTGACAAAATGATCTAAGAATAGCAATTTCGGTAAAATCAGTTCCTGCATAAAGGGAAAATAATTGCTGAGATTATTTTAAGTGAGTCATGCAGTGATATCAAAACTGAGAAATTAATTATTAAACAAGGAAAGTAGTTTCAGATCTAACACCATCTCAGTTTTAGGGATAATTAAATATAAAAACTTAAATATCAGAATTTTTGTGAAAAGCACAGAAAAGTTACTATAATAAAAATTATAGTTATTCAATAAAAGTTTGGAGCGATCATAGTATCTCAGCACTTATCAATGTAAATATCAAGTTGATTATTATCATTTGTATTTTTCTGGTTTTGGAGATGGGAGTCTAACCATGTACTTCAGCCTGGCCTTGAATTCACCATGTATCCCAGGCTGACCTGGAAGTTTCATTGACCCTTCTGCCTTGGCCTCTGAAGTGCTCGGATTACAGATGTGCTTCACCACACATGGTCCAAGTTGATTATTTTTTATATTAGAACAACTATAAATAAAACATTTTGATGTTTTATCATTGAGAGCTTTTATTTGCTCTTCTTTTACCTCACATCTGAGAAACACTTCAAAAAAAAAAAGCCAACAACATCAAACTATAGTTCAAAGTCACCTACTTTAATCCCTTTCTAGATAGAACTTGAAACTTTCCTTTTTCATAATATTTTTGCTGCATCTATTGCAATAAATTTTTTCCCCATACTCATTAGTACCTATGTGCCATTCGTCACCCTATTCGTATTAAGCTCTGGTCCATGGACTAAAAAGAAACCCCATCCAAAACAAAACAAACAAGAAAATTCAGAAACTAATTTTTTATTTATTTACCCTCTTTGGCCTTTTATTTATCCCCTTAAAGGATAAGAGCCATTTGCATATCTAATTACTATGCTGACCACTGACAAATCAAGTATAAGATCATTTTATGCATAAATTATCTTGCGAGTAGAAAGCAGCATACAGCTACAGAAAAACTATGATTTCTGTACATACGCTTTGTGACATAATACCTCATGGACAAGCCTTGCATTTATCTACTCAGGGAAGAGATTAGTTCCAATATGTACAAAAACAAAAAGCTGAGGACTCTGGATTAGTTGTTTCTATAGTCTTGAAGGCAAATCTGTGGACATGTTTGTATGCTGAACTAACTTGTCCCTGAGGTTTAGCCAGAGACATATGGGAGCCAGATTGTACCTGTCAAAAGTCACTACTGAGAAAGTGTTGATGGGGGGAATGTACTAATGTTCTTGATTGTTAATGTTTGCTTTGTGACCTTCCCATTAGCAGATCTGTGTGCCTCTACTTACTGATACGTTCATCCATCTCTCTAATGGCTCTGCCTCTGTAGCTGCTGTTAGCAAGAGATATTTGTCATTGTGAGTAGAATGTGTTCTACTCTTAATGGGGCCTTTATTGAGTTGAATGTGGTATGAAAAAGTTATGCTTTAGACAAATTTTTCATATTTTTACATTCTGCATGGTTTGATGTTCCTGCAAATCTGAAATTCAGAATCATGCATATCTTCCTTTGGAGCTTGAGGGAAGAGATGCTCTCTGAGCTAAAATATAAAGATTGAAAACAAATTTGCCTTGAGTGACAGATTGTTTAATGTAAAGATATGCTGCTATATGCTTTAAAATAGTGCTTGCTACACTTTACTAGAATTATAATTAAATATAAAAATATAATAGAAATGTAACAGTTTTATTCTTAGTGAATTATATTTGTATGGGAATGTGTAATCTATAGCATGTGATTTTCTCTATTTATTTGACAAATTTCTACTTTCATCTAAGAATTTTTGTTGTATGTCTGTTTCTCACTTGTGTACATTTTCATGATCTATTTAATGTTTTTGGCTTTATTTTATAAAAATTTTATTCAAAAATTCTGAATTTTCTGTAA
>NW_022900926.1:59393810-59427035 GCF_012274545.1 Fukomys damarensis | reverse complement strand
ATATTCTTGTCATTAAATATGCATATAACTGATTGATTCCAGGAAAACTTTTTAGAATATATTCAATTAAGGTCTATCAATTAAGGGCTATATTAAAAACATATAAAAGAATTAAAATTTGAAAATAATGACTATAATATTATTGAGAATAAGCAAAATGATGATCATTATGAACACATGGAAAGTATGAATTTATGTCGTCTTTTTTTTCAGACTCAAAATGTCAGGGCCTAGTACTCATTTCTGAACTAGATTTGATTCACATGGAAAATTCTGTGTCATTGAACGGGGGATTTGCATTGAGATATAGATCTGTGTGGGTCAGAAACACAGTTTAGTATAATGCTTGCCAGTGTTTAAGAGACTGGTGTAGCAGAGAAACATCCAATTAGAAAGTTCTGGGCATAAGAGATTTGAGTACACAGATAATCGTACTGAATAGGTTCTGTGCCATTGGTTTGGAGCAGGGCTTATTCCATTATTTATATGAAGACCTTATTCATAGCAAAGGCACATTAAGGTGGATAGTAAAGCAAATCAGACATCATCAAATAAAAACGTGTACAAAAGGAAAACAGGAAGCTACTTGTGCTAGTGTGGCCAGATTGAAGAGAGGTAAGAAACTTTACATATTTGATCAAATCTAGATGATCTCAGATGAAAAACCTCTGTGTGTATGTGTGGGTATCATAGTGATTGAAGTAAGAGTTAATCCATATTTAGTAATTTTAATAGTTTAAACTAAGTGTTAGTAGGTTATTTACTGTCTTTATCAAGCACTAGCCTTTTATTATATGTATATTTGTGTGTGTGTGTGTGTATGACACATCTATGAATTAAAATACTAACATATTATTTTGTTCATTTTTTCAATACTGTCCTTGACTAGGAAGACTTTTTGGACTTTTTGAAAAAACTACTCTAAAAGGAGACTTTTAAAACAGATGAACCTAAATGCTGCCCAAAACACAGCAATTAAATTTTAGTATCACACAGGTCCTGGGGAGCAGTGATGTGAACCAGAGCTAAGCAGCTGCAGATGGATCCCATCCAAGGCTCTGAACTCATCCCAGAGGCTCAGGCACATCCACCCAAGCAAAAGACCCACCAGTAAAGAGCTTTACAAGTACACAAGGTTCAGCCAGAGGCCCACCCTACCATTGGTAAGTGTGCACAGATCCAGGGAAGCAGCTCTGTTGACCAGAAGAGTGTGGCTGTAGAGCATCTCAGCCAAGGTTCTGCTCTGACCCCAGAGGCTTGGGAATACAGGCCACAGCCAAAGGCCTGCCTGTAAAAATGCTACATGGTTCACAAACAACAGCCAGAGGCTCACCCCAATACCATCAATAAGAGCACAGAGACCCTAGGTAGAACCCTGAACAGACAACAGGAACTGGGGTGTACATCCCACAGATAAAGGCCCTCTCAGACAACAGCTACACAGGGACCTCAGTGAGAGGCATACCTAGATACCATCCAAAGTGTGCACAGGCCCTAGCCAGAAACCCACCAGTCAACAGGTCAGCTCAGGGATGCAAAAAGCCAGCATTCTGAACTCAAGAATTGGTGTACTTATGGGCAGCAGAGAAAGGGCCACTTAGTGACTTGCTGAGAAATGAAGACCACTGGTTGAGCAAAGAGTTGCACCAAAAAAGCCACAGTGGACTCCATCTGTTGCGAAGAGAAGACTCATGAACCAGTCTCCATACCAGAATTCCAGATCTCCTAAGGAAACCCCAGAAAGCAATGAGATGGAACAATCTGATACTCAACCACTTGGACTCCCTGAAATAGCAAAAATGAAATCAGAAATAATTTCTCAGACAATAGAAGGGATTGTGCCCATAGTGCAAGATATGATTAATAGGTCTAGAGCAGACACAGATTTAAAAAATAGAGGAGCTGAGGAACAAGATGGAATCTCAACATAGGAAACAAATGGAAGCCGTAGAACAAATGCAAACAGATTTCCAGATTAACAATTCTATAAAAGATAACACAGCAGAATGAGCCAGTGTGATGACAGAATTTCAGATATAGAAGCTAGGACTGCAATTAGTGACCAGGAAAATTAAACTGTCTTAAAAATAGGAAGGGATAATTAGAAATCAATCCAGCAGCTGCTAGATGATGGAAAGAATAACAAAAGACTGATCAGAGTCAATGAAGAAACAGGAGACAGTGAAGATGACATTAAAAAATAATGTTCACAGAAGTAAAGGCAAAAAACTTTCCAGGTAGGGGAAAAGAAATAGACATACATATAAGTGAGGCTCATAGGAATCCAAATAGTCATGATAAAAATAATCTATACATAGGCATATAATATTTAAGATTCCAGGAACTCAACAGAAGAACAAAATTTATAAGCAGTTATAGAAAATAAACAAATCACATGCAAAAGAAAGTGCAACCAGAATCACAGCAGACTTCTCTATATAAACCCTCAAGGCAAGAAGAGCTTGGAGTGACATAGTTTGAGCCCTAAAGAAAAACAACCTGGATTGATATACCCTGCAAAACTGCCTTTTAAAATTGATAGATAAATAAGATACTTTCATGACAAAGAACACCTTAGGAACTTCATGAATACCAAACAAGCACTACCAAAAAAAAAAAATTGGAACAATATCCTAGGAAAATGCAACAAGGATCACAGCCCCAGATAGCCCAGCAGAATGAATCCATCAAGCATGACAAGAAACTAAACCAAAGGGGGAGAATCTAACAAGAACAAAATGTCATGACGAGGATAAGTCAGAACATATCAGTTATAACCATCAATGAGAATGGTCTCACTTCACTAATCAAAAGAAATAGACTAACCAGGGATTTAGTTCAGTGGTTCTGCTGCCTGCCTCACAAGCACAAGGACCTGAGTTTGATCCCTGGTACGAAAAAAGAAATAAACTGGCGGAATGGGTCAAGAAGAAAGATCCAACAATATACTGCATACAAGAAACACACTTAATTCAAACAGAAACTCATAGACTGAAGATTAAAGGGTGGAAAACAATACTCCATGAAACAGGAACCCCCCAAAAGCATGTTTAGCTATCCTTTTGGCCAGTCAAGAGGATTTCAAACCAACACTAATTAAGAGAGGCAAAGAAGGACACTACATCCCTGTAAAGGAAACAATCCAAGAATAGAGATGACAATTATTAATATATATGCACCAAGTACTAGTGTGTTCAACAATATAAAAAATACTAATGGACACAAAAAAATCAAATAAACACTAATACAATAGTAGTAGGGGAACAGCAATACTCCTCTGTCAAAAATAGATATATTAACTACACAAAAAAATAATCAATGAAAGACTAGAACTCAAATTCTTAAACAAATGAACTTAACAGCTGTTTACTGAGTGTTCCAGCCCACAAAATAAGAAAACACGTCCTTTTCAGCTGTACACTAGTCATTCTACAAAATAGAACACATACTCATTCATAGAACATAATTCAGTAAAGATGAAGGAATTGAAGTTATCCTCTGTATATTATCAGACCATAATGCAATGAAACTGAAGATCAATAGCAAAAGAAATTGTAAGAATTTCACAAACACATGGAAATTGAGCAACACACTTCTGAATAACCAATGGTACCCAGAGGAAATTAAAAAATAAATCAAATACTGCCTACAAATAAATGACAAGGACAATACAAAATATCAGATTCTATGGGTCACAATGAAAGAAATCTTATGAAGAAAATTCATAGCAGTGAATACTCATATTATGAAAACAGAGCAAGCTCAATTATACAACCTGATGCTGAACCTCAAGCTTCTAGAAAAGAATAGCAGGACAAATCCAAAGCTCATACAAGGGAGGAAATTATAAAGATGAGGGCAGAAGTAAATGTAATGAAGACTAAGAGAACATTACAAAAAAAAATGAATGAAGCTAACAGTTTATTCTTTGAAAGAATAAATAAAATTGACAAGCCATTAGCCATTGTTATATAAAAAAAGAAAGAAAAGCCCAGAATCCATGCAATTAGGAATGAAAAGGGTGAAATTACAACAGACCCAGTAGAAATCCAGAGGATCATCTTTGAGAATACTACTTTGAGAATCTAAATACCAATAAGATGGAAAACACAGCAGAAATAGACAGATTCCTAGATATGTGTGAATTATCACAGTAGAAAAAGATGACCTAAATTTTCTTCTTTTATTGAGTTTATTGGTATATTTTAGGAATATAGTACAGTTACATTCATTATTGGGATCTTGTACCTTTACATGATGACAGGTGGTCTTGGATCTCATTTTTTACCCTTGTCCCTGCCCTCCCTTCAAACTCTCTTCCCCTCCTCATACACAAACACTTTATTTACATTGTTTTCATTTTCTCCTATTGTTTTCCCTTATTCCCTTTCCCCTACCCTTCCCACTTCCCCTACACCTTTAGGCCTTTTCTTCCTATTTCACATTGTTAAATATCTCATTAGGATCTTGTGTACTATTATAGTTTTACACACCAGAGAAACTATTTGGTATTTACACATGTGTGACTTATTTATTTCACTTAGGAGTACATCCTCAATATGTATCTATTTTCCTATGAATGAATCTAATTTCTCATTCTTTATGGCGGAGGAGTATCCCATTTTATAGAAAAACCACATCTTTTTTATCCAGTCTCCAACTGATGGGCAAATGGGCTGTTTCCAAGTTTTAGCTATTACAAAGTGTGCTGCTATAAACATGGGTTTGCATATACCACTCTGGTATGATTCTTTTAATTCTTTTGGAAAGATACTCAGCAGAGGGATGGCTAGGTCAAATGGAGCCTCTAGTCCCAGCTCTTTGAGGTATCTCCATTTTGACTTCCATAGTGGTTGCTCCAGACTGCACTCCCACCAAAAATGAAAAGGATTCCTTTCTCCCTGCAACCCCGCCAACATTTTTTTATTGAGTGATTTCTTGATAGCAGCCATTGTTTGTGGGGTGAGGTGGAATCTCAGTGTTGTTTTCATCTGCATCACTCGAATGACCAGTGATGTGGACAATTTTTTTCATATATTTGCTTGCTACTTTTACTTCTTTGTCTGAGAAATGTCTGTTCATTTCAAATGCCCATTTTTGAATTGGGTTTTTATATTGGGGGGCTGATTGTTTTGAGTTATTTATATATTTGTGATAATAGTCCTTTGTCTGAGGAGTACCTGGTAAAAATTTTTCCCACCTTGTAGGTTGTCTCTTAGTTCAGTTGTTGGTTTCTTTTGCAGTGCAGAAGCTTTTTATTAAGATGAGATCCCAGTTGCTGATTCTTTCTGCTAGTTCCATGCTACTAAGGATTTGTTCATAAAGTCTTTTTCTATGCCAATGTCTTCAAGAGTTCTGCCTAACTTTCTTCCAGCAAGTTTAGAGTTTCTGTTTTAATATTTAGATCTTTAATCCATTTGGATTTTAATTTAGTGCATGGTAGAAGATAAAGGTCCAGTTTTAATCTTTGGCAGGTTGAGATCCAGTTTTTCCAACACCACTTATTAAAGAGGCCATCCTTCCTTCAGTGGGTGCAGTCACCTCCTTTGTCAAAGATGAGGTAGCTGAGTACATGTGGAGATGTTTTTGTGTCTTCCACTCTCTTCCACTGATCCTCAGGTTGTTTCTTTGCCAGTACCATGCTGCTCTTTTTTATCACATTGGCTTTGTAGTATAGTTTCAAATTTGGAATTGTTATAACTGCTGCCATGTGTCTGTTGCCTAGGATGGCCTTTGCTATTCTAGGTCTCTTATAGTTCCAAATTAATTTTTGGATTACTTTTTCTAGTTCTGTGAAAAATAGTGTTGGGATTTCAATTGGCATTGCATTGAATCTGTATAGCAATTTTGGTAGTATGGCCATTTTCGCTATGTTTATTCTTCCTACCCAGGAGCAGGAGATGTCTTTCAATTTTCTTATATCCTCTTTGGTATCCTTTTTTTTACAGTGTTGTAGTTTTCAGTGTAGAGGTCTTTTGCTTCTTCTGTTAAATTGATTCCTAGATACTTTATTTTTGGGGGGATGCTACTGTGAAATGAATTGTTTCCCTAATTTCTTTCTCAGGGAGTCTGTTACTTGTGTACAAGAAGGCTATTGATTTTTGGGTATTGACCTTCTATCCAGATACTCTGCTAAAAGTGCCAATTAAGTCTAGAAATTTTTTGGTATAGTGTTTTGGGTCTTCAATGTAGAGTGTAATATCATCAGCAAATAATGACAGTTTAACTTCTTCCTTTCCTATCTTTATTGCTTTAATTTCTTTCTCTTGTCTAATTTCTATGGCTAATGTTTCCAGAACTATGTCAAAGAGGAGTGGTGATAGTGGGAATCCTTGTCTTGTTCCTGATTTTAATGTGAAGGTTTTCAGGTTTTGGCCATTTAATATGATGTTGGCTGTTGGTTTTTTCATAGATAACCTTTATTAAGTTGAGATCTAGCTCATTTATTCCAATTTTTTGCAGGGCTTTTTATTATGAACGGATGTTGAATTTTGTCAAATAATTTTTCTTCATCTATTGAGTATATATGTTTTTTGTCCTTGACTCTGTTAATATAGTTTATTACATTTATTTGTATACATATATTGAACCATCTTTGCATTCCAGAAATAAATCTTACTTGGATGACCTAAAAATTCTAAATGACCCAACATCAATCAGTGAAATTGAAAATAAATTTTAAAAATTTCCAACTAAGAAAAACCCACATCCTGATGGCTTCATGGCTGGATGCTATGAAACATTTAGAGAGGAACTACTATCACTCCTGTTTCATGAAAATGAAAGGGAAGCACTAGACCTGAAATCAATCCTGGAAGCAAGTATTAACTTGATTCCCAAATCACAGAAAGACACAACTGAAAAAGAGAAATACAGGCCAATTTCACTAATGAATATAGATTCAAAAATCCTTAATAAGATACTAACAAATAGAATTCAGAAGATCATCAAGAAGATCAAACAGCCTGACTAAGTTGGATTCATCCCAGGGATGCAGAGATGGTTCAACATACACAAATAAATAAATGTAATACACTATATTAATAAAGCCAAAGACAAAAACAATATGATTATCTCAATAGATGCAGACAAAGCAACTGACAAAATCCAACATGCATTTATGACAAAACCCTCCAAAACACTGGAATAAATCATCCCTAACTCAATCTGGTAAAAGGGTGTCTATGACAACAGACAGTATCATACTAAATGGTCAATAACTGAAACCCTTCACATTAAAATCAGGAACAAGACTAGGATATCCTCTATCACCACTCCTGTTAAATGTAATTTTGGAAACAGTAACCAAAGCAATTAGTCGAGAAGAAATAGGAGGAATGAAAACATGAAATGAAAAAGTGAAATTGTCATTGTTTGCAGATGAAACCATCAACAGTGTGAAGAGACAACCCACAACATGGGAAAAAATTTTACCAGCTGTCCCTCAGAAAGAGGTCTACTATCTAGAATATATAAAAATGGGCCAGGGATTTAGTTTAGTGGTTCTACCACCTGCCTTGAAAGCACAAGGACCAGAGTTTGATCCCTGGTACAAACAAACAAACAAACAACAACAACAACAGAAAGAATATATAAAAAACCTACAAAATCAGGCCTCCCAAATTTAAAAAAAAACAATCCAAAAATGGGTCTCTGAAATTAACAGACATTTCTCAAAGAAGTAGAAATAGCAAATAAACATATGAAAAAATATTCAACATCACTGGTCATTTGAGAGATACAAATGAAAACAAGACTGAGATTCCACCTCAACACAGAAAGGATTGCTGCTATCATAAAATCAACCAGTAAAAAATGCTTGTGGGGCTGTGGGGGAAAGAGGGCCCCTGCTTCACTACTGGTGGGGGTGTAGAATGGTGCAACCACTGTGGATTAATATAGAGATACCTCAAAGAACTAGGATTGAAAATCCCATTGGACCCATCTATTCCCCTGCTCGTAATCTTCTCCAAAGAACTAGAAGAATCATATCACCATGATATATGTGCACCCATGTTCATAAGAGCACAATGAGTGATAGCTAAAGCTTGGAAACAGCCCAATTGCCCATCAACAGTAGACTGGAAAAAGAAAATGAAATGTGTTTTGTTTTCTTTTTTAATAAAATGGTGCACTACTCAGCCATAATGAATTAGAAACTAGAGATATTTATAGCTAAATGGAGACACATAAGGCCAGGGAATTAGCTCAGTGGTTCCTCTGCCTACTTTGCAAGTGCAAGGTCAAAAAATTAATCCCTGGTACCTAAATAATTAAATAAATAAATAAATAAATAGACGCACAGTGAGGTAATTCTCTCAAGTAAAACAAATAACACACACATTTATAAATACCGAATAGTTTTTCTGAAACTGAATAAGGACTAAAACGTACAATAGATTATGTGAAATAGGAAGAAAAGGTGCAAAGGGAAAGAAGTGGGAGGGGCATGGAAGGGAATGGAAATAATATGAAAAAATGAAAAAACTGAAATAAAGTCTTTCTAAATCGGAGAGGGTAGAGGGGGTGAAGGGAGGGCAGGGGAATGGGGAAAAATAAGAACCGAGATAGATTATGTAAAGGTGCAAATTTCCAATGATGAATGTCATCATATTTTATATAAAATGTACCAATAAAAATAATTAATAAAAAATTTTAAAGCTGAGAATATAGCTCAGAGCAAAGGCCCTGGGCTATTAAATTTTTTTTAGTATCATATGTATACTGTACAGTATACATATTTATGTACTGTGGTTTTTGGAGAGCCACAACTTATTATATTATTATAATATCTCAGATTTTTGATTCTTAAAGAACCAGGTTTCACCCAATTCTAAGTAATGTCATACCATTAATAGTACATATAATTATATAAAATTATTGAGTCTACTTTTAAAAACGTTTTCAAATAATGTTTTATTTAAAGCGTTGCAACTTTATGGAGTTGTATATTGTATTTTATTTGCATTCAATAAGGACAATTTGGAGTCCATTATATGGAAAAAACAGAAGATTCCATAAATTTTATTTCCTTTCTTCCACATCATCTGTTTTAGGATCTGCTGAGGTTCTTCTATAAATATTCACGAAGCTGATATTCTGGCTTTCCAGGTTTTACAGTGTAATTTTTTCCAGTCTATATCATTAATTATGCCCAATTCTTCTCAAGCCAAGACATACTAATATAGCTTTTACTGTAAACTGCTTTCTGTTGACCATATCTTCACCTTCATCTACTGGACCATTTTTCTGGTTTTGAAGAACCTCTTTGAGAAACATGCCTATATCACCTTTGTATCCTTTTATTACTTCCATTTTTCTCTCAAATCCACTCCATTTCACTATCAACACATTCTACACAGCAGTTCCAATCCAAGGGGTGAATTCTCAGTTTCATATTGTTTTTGTTTAATTGTGACCTCTAAATAAAAATTGGTAGTGTAAACTCTAGTTTTATCATGCTCTGGTTTGAATATACTCCCATATTTAATTTGCTGGAAAGTTAATTCCCTTTTTCCAGCATTGTTGAGAAGTGAGTCCTTTAATAAGTGATTAAGTATTGAGAGCTATGCCCTCTTGAATGAATCAACCTTGTCATTATCAGGGAGTTTTTATTGGGAAGACAGTGGGTTTTCTCTCTCTCTCTGTCTCTCTATCTCTGACTCTCTCTCTCTCTCTCTCTCTCTCTCTCTCTCTCTCTCACTGTGTTTTACCTTTCATTGTATTAGTATGCAGTGAGAAGACCCTTATCAGATGTGCCTCCTGGAAACTAGATTTCCCCAACTCCAGATAACTGAGTTAATATATTTATGATCTAGGTAAATTAAGCAGTCTCAGATAGTCTTTTTTTATTGAGTTTATTGGTACTTTTTAAGTATACAGTACAGTTACATTCATCACTAGGATCTTTCACTCCTACATGAGAGATCTTGGTTCTCATTTCCCCGCCATACCTCTGCCCTCCCTTTAACCCCTTCACACTCCCCTATTTACAAAGATTTTGTTTCCATTTTTTCCTTTTCTCATATTTTTCCCTTCTTTCCTTTCTCCTACCCTTCCCACTTCCCCTACGCCTTTACCCCTTTTTTTCCTATTTCACATTGTCAGTTATACAACTTGAATCTTATTTACACTTTTAGTTTTTCACACCAAAGAAATGATTCGGTATTTACATAGGTGTGTCTTATTTATTTCACTTAAGATTATGGTATCAGTATGCATCCATTTTCATATTAATTACATCAATAATTAATTGATTAAAGAAATACCTTCACTATAAACTATTTTGGCCTCCCTAGAAATATTAAGCCTCCCTAGAAATAATTTTAATTGGAGCATCAAAATTAACATGTCCAAGCAAAATTTTATATTCCTGCAGCACACCCCCCAATGTTTTCTTATTACAAACAGGGCATTCTGTAAATGATATTTCCACTTTGTTAGTTTCTCAGTTCAAAAATTTAAAGTAACATTATTTTTCACTGAAGTAACATATACAGGATCATATGCAATCCAGTTTCTAGCCTGATAGTAACTCTAATAACTTGCAGTGGAAATTTAAATTCAGCACATGAACCCTTGGATACACATGCAAAAAAATAGCCAAGACATAGCAATTATCAATCACACTAAATTTGTGTAAATGCCAACAATTGAAATATTTCACTGGTTGCACACAAATTATTGACACTATACCCACTTTTGTCACTCTGTTACTTTTTATTTACTGTTTTTAAACTGAACAAAAATACTGCAATATAGGACTGATCATACTAATTTGAATGAAATAATATATTAAAATATGAATTTATTTACCTAGGTTTATCCAACTAATAAATGTGCATACAGAAATTCCAACCTAGGACTATCATTCTTCAGAATCAGTTTTTTCCCTACCACAGCATTTTAATGTGATTTTTATAAAACGGGAGAAGATAAAATAACTTTACAGCATTTTACTTGATATTTCAATATTCATTACGATTTAATACACTCCAGATGTAGTATAGTATGTTTCTTAAGATAATTTGATATTTTACTCTGCTGAAGTTTGTGTAGTTGTAGGTTAACAAACAGTCGATATAATATAGAAGAATATAATTCCAGCTCAATAGATTCCTGTCAATTAACAGTTTCCAAGACCTTAGAGATACTCTGACAGGGCTACTGCCTGTGCAATGTACTGGAATATTATTGAATGAAGTATTTTAAAATAAAGAATATAAATTATAAAGTTTTTGCTATAGGGCCAGGTTGGTGAAACAAGTTAATTTAATAAGTCAGGGAATATCACATTTATGCTGGTATATAAACTTTGCTTGTATACTTGTTTTAACCACTCATGCATGCTTAATGGCTCTTTCTATCCAGTCTAACTGAAGGTTAATGTAATGTGTGTATTAGGTCAATAGATTCTATAACAGAAATATATGCAGATGGGCTATTAAATAATATCAAACTACTCAAGCAAGTAATAGTGGATATTTATTTTTACCTTAATTCCCCTAGACTAAGGGGAAGATCTTGGAAGAGTATATAAAATTGCTAACAGAGAAGGTTGACTTCCAGGAGGTATTCTATTATTTTGTCTCTTTTGTTCCACCAAATAAAAGAGGGCTGTAGCTAATTATAATTATATTAAACATTGGAAATAAAGTTTATGCTGGCATAATCAAATGCTTTCCAAAGTAGAGTTGCCTCCCATCTTATTTGTCTTTGATTCATGCCCTCCACTCGGTCAGGTGTATGTGTATGTCCATATATTAAAGCACTTGGCAAGTCATCAAAGGCAGCAGTACAATAATGAAGTCATAGGTCTACTCTTTAAGGGTCCAGTGATCTTGTGAGTTGGCCAACTGACATTAAGCACAAGAAATGCACTTTTATAGACACATATTTCCTAACACACCGGACATTTGTTGAAGAACTGTTATGTATAAGCACTGTGCTATACAAATACATTGAAATGAGCATGAAAAATCCAGAAATAATATAAAAATGACAACAAAAACCTAAGTATTTTGAGAGTGCACTGGTTCTGGTATTATAAGAAGAGATAAGAAGGGAACTAGTAATCAACGTGGTATAAGAGGGAATTGGAAGTTTGAAAAAGTCTTTCATTTTCTTGCAAACAAGTTCTCAGTTCAATAACCTGGCATGCAAGGACATCTATCTACAAACTAGACTGTGATTAACCTTCTAGTCAGTTGTTATTTGCACCGTGCTTCATCCCACATTTTCATATATGGTAAAGCAAAGGGAAATCACCTGAGGTCTAACAGTTTACCCCAATCCAAATACCCCTGCAAACACAGGTAACATTACTATCATCTGCCTGCCTTTGTGCATATCAACCCCTTTTACTTAATTGTCCCTACTCTTTACATATTGCCTCAGAACTGGGTATCAATTTTAAGTGTATCATTTTAGATCTTCTTTATCTTTTTCAGCTCCCCATTCATAGTTTGTTTTTATTAAATTTAATGCACATCTAAAATTATTTCCCTAAATAGTTCAAGATTCTTTGCTTTCTACACTGAATGGTAAATATTTTACATAAGGAGACTGAATCACATTGTTTTTAACTCCAGAAACAAATGCATTTTGGAATAACAGTACAGATAGCTGACAAAAGTTTCAAAATTGAATCCAGTTAATAATAATTTGAAGGGCTGGGGATTTGGCTCAGTGGCTCTGCTCCCTGAGTCACAAGAGCAAAGGCCAAAGTTCAATCTCTGGTACCCAAAACAAAAGAAAACAAGCAAATAATAATTTGAAAACTTCAAGAATGAGTAGGAGTTAAGCAAAAAGACAAAGACAATAAGAGCATGCTAAGAAGAAGAAAAAATATAAAAGAAAAAGTTAGGAAAAACATTGTTAGGGCTTATAGTATAATTTATAAATGAGTATAATTTTGGAGATCCTGGATTATTACCTTACCCTTATGACACACGTGTAAAAAGGACCTGCAAAAAGTATGCAAAGTTTTTGAACTGGATTTAAGAAATTCAGACAATATTTTTCCCCAATGACCTGTATATATCCTGACATCTAGCGTTGGTAAGTGTGGCAAAGTAACCTGCTTTGGAGAAAAGCATAGAAAGAAAAGATAGAGAGAAAGAAATATCAAAAATACAAACAAGTCATAAATAAAAAAGAGATAGACTTTGTCTGAGCCTGTGGCTGACCTTTAGCTTCAATCTCCCTCCTAATGCCTGAGGTTTTAGTTTTCTGTTCAACATGTTGCACTGATGTATAAACATGTCAGTTCATCCTCAAATCTCTTCTATCTTATTTAATGATTATAGTTAATGACACATGCATTTCTTACTTCATTAATTATCTATTGATATTCTTGATTATATCTTTTAATATACCAGTTGTTCAATGCAATTTAATGAACAAGATAAGCATAATTCCAAACTTGGGGACATTCAGTCTATGTAGTCAAGAACCTTTCAAACTTTCCTAGACCCTTCTTATTATTTCACTTTCCGTATCCACTGATTGGCTCACTAGATTATTTTTATCTTATTTCTTAATCATTTACCTCAACTCTGATTTCTCCCCTTTACAATGAAATGGACCTTGATTTGAACTCAGTCAATTTTCATTAAAAAACTTTTTAATTAGTCTATACAATGGCAAAAAACAAATACTACTATCCACCTCATCTTTGACAAAGGAGTTAAACACCCTCATTGGAGGAAAGATAGCCACTTGAAAAAATTGAGCTAGAAAAATTTGGTTTTAACTTGCCAAATGTTAAAACTAGACCTATATGTCTCACCAGGCACTAAATTAAAATCAAAATGGATTAAAGATCTAAATATTAAAACAGAAACACTAAACCAGCTGGCAGAGAGGTGAGGTAGAACTCTTGAGGACATTGGTGTATGAAAAGATTTTATAAACAAAACTCAGTTGCGTGTGAACTAGCACAAACAATCAACAAGAGAAATGTTGACTTATTAAAAAGCTTCTGCACAGCAAGGGAAACCACCAACAGTATAGAGAGACAACCAATGTGGAAAAAATTTTCACCAGCTGTTCCTCAGACAAAGGTCTACTATCTAAAATATATAAAGAACTTTGAAAAATCAAACCTCAAAAATTTAAAGACCCAACCCAAAAATGGGTATCTGAAATGAATAGATATTTCTCAAAGAAGTAAAAATAGCAATAGAAAATAAACATATGAAAAAATATTCAACATCACTAGACATTTGAGCTATACAGATGAAAACCACACTGAGATTTCACCTCACCCAAGAAAGAGTGGCTGCTATTATGAAATCTACCAACAAGAAATGCTGGTGGGGCTGTGGGGAAAGAGAAATCCTGCTCACTGCTGGTGGGAGTGTAGACTGGTGCAACCACTGTGAATCAGTATGGAAATACCTCAAAGAACTAGGATTGGAAGTCCCATTTGACCCAGCTATTCCCCTGCTGAGTATCTTCCCAGAGAATTAAAGAAATCACATCACAGTGATATATGTGCACCTATCTTCACAGCAACACAATTTGTAATAGATAACACTTGGAAATAGCCCAATTGTCTATCAACTGGTGACTGAATTTTTAAAAAAAATGTGTTTGTTTGCTTTTATAAAATGAAGTTCTACTCAACCATAAAGAGTAATAAATTAGAGATACTTATAGCTAAATTAATGTACATTGAAGTGATACTTTTAAGTGAAATAAACAGGACACATGCTTATGGATACCAAACAGTTTCTCTGGTGTGAAAAACTGAAATTTTAAATAATCAAAATGTATAACACCAAATAAGTAATAGGAAGGAAATTGAATTAATATGAGCAAATGATAAAATGGAAACAAAGTCTTTGAAAATAGGGAGAGGTGGAGGGGTTGAAGGGAGGGCAGGACAATGGGGAAAAGGTAAGAACCAAGATAGATTATGCAAAGGCGTAAATTTCCAATGATGAGTATCATTATATTGTATACCAAAAATGTATCAATAAAATTAATTTAAAAATAAATTCTGCTACCTACCTTTCTTCCTTTACCACAAAACATTTAATTTTGACATTTTCAAGCTAACTCCTGTGACTGTAGGCTCAGGGTGACATACTCTCAAGTATAATTTATGAACCTGCTGCTGATTTAGCTAGGCCAACTATGGTAAGCTCATTTTTATTGTCAATAATAGATTTTGAGATGTGTATGTGACCCCTTTATGGCAAATGTGAATCATTATGTATCTTTTGTAGAGTTTCTTTATCTTTTTTTATTTCTAGGAAATTTTTATAAGAAGATAAGAAACATCTCAATGCAGCACCTGGAACACCTAGATTCACTGTGCTATCACCTAGAGAGGAGGAATATAATCATAATGTATTAAAAACATGTACCAAAATATTTAAAATGTGAGAATGAACCCAAAGCAACTGCAGTGGTGTTTAACTCATATCTTGATATCTCCATCTCAGAAGGCTACCTTAACTCTGGATTTGAACAGTTGGAAAATTCTTTGAGAGAGGGTTCCTCATTGCTACATCTTTCACACAGAAGGCTAGGCTTTTCCTAACCTTGTCCTATTCTAAAAACTTAGCTCTTTTACTTCATAATTTAAGAGTAGGAATGAGTTGAAACACCAAGTGTTACGTCTGGTGAGTCTGCACAGAGGTGGGTGTCAACACCACAGACTGTCAGCTTCAAACCACAAAGCTGCTTGAAAACAGATTGCTGCTCACAGCCACACAGAGGCTGCTTTTTCTAGCCTCTAAAAAGGGCTTGATTCTCTTACCTCTCCTCAGGCATCCCTTCTGTCCCTACATATGGTATGTTGTGCTTCATCAGGAATATTGATAGAATAAAGCTTTTGATTCATTAGTTTTGAGTTATTCTTTGGAGTTTATATTTGGGTTACACAAAGCTACTAATCCATGAATCACACTTTGAATAAACTCTGACTGAATTATCTGTAAGTACTTTTTAAAAAAGGTAAGGGCATAAAAGTGACAAAACCAACACTGAAAATGTGCAAAGTAGGAAATAAACATTTTGTTTTTTATCTTTCTAGTCATATCTTTCTGAAGCACTATATCTGAAGTCAATTTAGGTCTTCAATAGATTGAAAGGCAAAGACCATGGATCATTAATACTTAGCATCAGAATATGCATATTACAATTAGCTCTGTATGTATGTCACACACACACACACACACACACACACACATATATACGCACACAAATATATGCATCTATATGATTTTGTTTTACTGCTATTGCCATGTTTCCTTATTTATAATACTTAGCATCAGAATATGCATATTACAATTAGCTCTGTATGTATGTCACACACACACACACACACACGCACACACACACACACACACACACACACACACATATATATATATACGCACACAAATATATGCATCTATATGATTTTGTTTTACTGGTATTGCCATGTTTCCTTATTTGCTCTGTATGTCTTTTTTAAATTAACTAACAATAATCCAAATTAGGGATTTGAATGTATTTATCCCAAGTTGAGTCATTAACTCCTAAATCCTACACTATTTAGGACTATGTAAAAAAGGATTCCAGAGAAAATTTAAAGCAATATTAATTATTGAAAATTATATCCTGTGGTTAAATAAGCAAATTACCTAAAGTAATTAAAAATGAATACCTACTGTTGTTAGCATAAAATTTTGTTTTGTAAATTACTTTAAAATTGTGATTAGGAGGGTGCTCTTTTAAACTGGAAGTAAAAATTTGAAATATAAAACAAATTAGTCTCTACAGATTTCTGACATTTGGAGCTCTGAAAAATAGTGAGCATTCTGACTTTTAATATGAACTTTTCTCTTAAGTTTGGAAATATAATTACAGATAAAACATCAAAAGGATTATAATAGCAATTGGAATTAAGTCAAGACAAAATGTTATGCAAAAAGTGTAAAGTACAATGATTCATTCCTAGAATAAACATTTAAAAAGATATTTATTTAAAGTCTAATAAAGATGCTAATGCTTTTTATTGCAGGTCACAGTTCTAGAAGTCTTCCAATCTATTTATTGTCTACTTACTTCTTATCAGGAACAACACAAATTTATGAATTTTCCCAAAAATATTCTGCCTAGGGTTCATTTTCCATAAAGAAATAATTAACCACATTAATTTAATTTTTGTTTTAAAGGAAAACATTATGGGTTAATGAGATTATTTGGTCCAATCTGTTTGATCTCAATCAAATATTAGCATGCTTAAAATAATCAAGACATTAGTTTTTTCATACTTAATTCTTCCTCACTTCTCCTTTTCACATTGTAATAAATTAAACTGGGAAGATTTTCTTACAAGAAATCTCTTTAAGTAGAAACATTCAGAAACCCAATAATCAGAGTCACTTGAGATTTGAATAGTAAATTGTTATTCCAATATGACAGAATTGTTTAAGTTATATGTGTTCAGCTATCAGATATATTAATAGTTGTTGGAAAAGGCATTAAACCTATCTCAAATTTTGGAGAACTAGATAAAAAGTAAAAATACTACTATTAATAACAATAAAAATCAACATATTTACAATGTACTGAACAATTCTGGTATTCACAATAGATTTAGTACATTGTTATTCATATTATTATAGTATGAATCATACTAAATTTATTTGGGCAAATTAGTTTCCTAAAATTTCCTTCTTTCAGAAAAACTTCAGACTCCTAATATTCTTAATTTATTCAGAAAATGAAAGTATGCTATCTTGGAACAAGGTCTGTGTGTGTGTGTGTCAAGTATGATAATGTCTTTTTATAATTCAATTGTAAAATACTGGTTTACAATTATGGAGGTGAATTGAAATACGAATGACTCCTTCTAAGATTAGTTACTTACATAAGGATTTTAATGAATTAATTTAATAATTAAAGTAAGTATAATAATGACAATAATGATAGCATACTCTTAATGATAAGTACATTACTATGTGCTAAACTAACAGATTTCATTTCCTTATCTACGTTATTATAATGCACATCTATTCTCATCTAGAACAGGGATTTTCATGAAGCCACAGTTATATAACAATTTTGGTATAAAAATGCTACAATGTGCAAAAATAAAAATTCCAAGTAATTCATTTTTGCCAACTCTAAAAAAGATTAATATGAAAATGAATTTCAGACTGAAAAAAATATGTTTCTTACAAAATGCCCTGAATTTTGAAAGTGTGGTAGTAATTTCAAACTCTGCCTGACACTGAATAAAGAAGCCAGTTGATAAGGAAAGGATCATAGGCTACTATGTTCAAAGCATTATTTGGAAGAATGTTACATGTTTTTCTGATTAAACCTTTTTAACATGTTAAAAATTAAAATTCCATATTATTAAAATAGAAGTTGAAGTTCATCTAAGCAAATGTCATGGTTAAGAGTGCTTTGCTCCTATAAACCTGTACTTTGAAATCAGTTTTGATTATACAAATATGTTCAAGAGATATATACATGGAAATATAAATCAAGCTACCAATAGAAATGTAGATACTGTGTCTAAGGCTTAATATCAGCTAAGATGGAATTTACAAATAAACTTTAACATGCTACTCACATGTCAAGACTCCAAGTTTTTATACTTACATCAGAGAGATATCATGCTATTGCTTGGAGAGGAGAGGAGATGCTCTTGCTGTTTTCCTATGCTCACTGTTCCTTCTTTTGAATTAACTTATTTTATCTTTTTTCCTTTATTTTTTTATTATTTATTTATTTTTTTGGTACCAGGGATTTAACTCAGGACCCTTTACTTGTAAAGCAGGCAGCAGAACCACTGAGCTAAATCCCAACCCTTAGCTTATTTATCTTAACTAACAACTAATACATAGAATGAATTCAGCTTTGGACTATGGCAAAGAAGTTATGTCTTTCGGTGGATCTATTGTTACATATTGTTACATTATTATATGTGTATCTGTCTAATTTTCCCAATATATATAAAGACTTCAAAGTCAGAAACTTTATTAATATTCTTCACCATTACATTCTCACACAATGTGAAAGAATAGGTGATTAACAAGTAAATACTGGGTTAACAGGAACAGTTTATGTGTTACCCTTTCTTATAATTGCTTCTTAAATGCAATTGCTTTTAATAAAATAAGTAAGTTTTGATTAATAAAGAACAAAATAACTCTCTGTGTCTATATACTTGCAGTGTTTGCTTGTTTGTTTTTTGGGTAATGGGAATCCAACTCAGGACCTCACTCTAGCTAAGCCAGGCTTTGTTTCACTGAGCTACATCCCAGGCCCTGCACAGTCATTTTTATATAGTAGATTCTCTCTGTTCATTCTTCTTTTTTTCTATTAAGTTTATTGGTACAATTTAGGTATACAATAAAATTGCATTCATCATTGGGATCTTGTACATTTCAATAATGTATGTTGGTTCTTATTTTTTCCCATTCCACTGCCCTCTCTTCACCCTCTCTACCCTACCTATTTAGGAGGACTTTGTTTCCATGTTTATCCTTTTTCTCATATTTTTTCTTTTCCCTTCCTACCTTTCCCCTATCACTCCCACTTCTCCTACTCCTTTAGAACTTTTCTTCCTTTATATAATATCAATTATACATTTTGATACTTATTTACATTTTTAGATTTTGACACCAGAGAAATTATTCAGTACTTAAACATGCATGTCTTATTAATTTCATTTAAGTGTAGGGCCTCAATGTAAATCTAGTTTTTGAAGACTGACCTATGTACAGCTGAAAATAATATATATTCTGATTTTATGGGGGTGGAACATTCTGTATATCGCTAAGTCCATTTCTTTAAAAACTTGGTTCTGTTCTAATATTTCATTGTTGATTCTTTTTTGTCTAGATGATCTGTCTATTTGTGACAGTGGGGAATTGAGGTCCCCCACTACAATTGTGTTAGTGCAGATTTAGTTTTTCATGTCCTTTAATATTTGTTTTATATAGTTAGGGGCATTAGAATTTGGTGCATATATATTTATGATTATTTCTTCCTCTTGGATTGTTCCCTTTACAGGGATGTAGTGACCTTCTTTGACTCTCTTAATAAGTTTTGGTTTGAATTTTACTTTGTCTGCAAATAAGATAGCTATTCCTGCTTTTTTCTAGGTCTCTAGCTCATGAAAAACTGTTTTCAATATGTTTACTTTCAGTCTATGAGTTACTTTTTGAACTAAGTGCATTTCTTATGTACAGCATATTGTCAGCTTTTGTTTCTTTTTTCTTTCTTTTTATTGAGTTTGTTGGTACATTTTAGGTATACAATACAGTTACATTCATTATTGGTATTTTGTACCTTTACATGACAAGTCTTGGTTCTCATTTTTTTCCCCTTGTCTCTGCCCTCTCATCAACCCTCCTTCCATCCCCATTTACAAACATTTTATTTCTATTTTCTCCTATTTTTTTCTTTCCCTTATTACCTTTGTCCTACTCTTCCCACTTTCCCTACACCTTTATCCCTTTTCTTCTTATTTCACATTGTTAATTATCTCATTAGGATCTTGTATACTATATAGTTTTTCACACCAGAGAAACTATTTGGTATTTACACATGTGTGATTTATGTATTTCACTTAGGAGTATATCCTCAAAATGTATCCATTTTCCTATGAATGAATCTAATTTCTCATTCTTTATGGCTGAGTAGTATTCCATTTTATAGAGAAAAAAAAACATATCTTCTTTATCCAGTTTGCAATTGATGGGAAAATGGGCTTTTTCCAAGTTTTAGCTATTACAAACTGTGCTGCTATAAACATAAGTGTGCATATATCACTGTGGTATGATTATTTTAATTCTTTTGGAAAGATACACAGCAGAGGTGTGACTTGGGAATATTTTACTTCTTAAAGCATTCTGCCAGTCTATTTTAACTGGTGAATTGTGGCCATTAACATTGATGATTATAACAGATATGTAATGACTTATCATCATAATTATCATGTTATTTTCCTGTTATTGTCTCTCTTTTATTTATCCCCCTCTCCCTATAACTTCTTGCCTTGCCTGATGGACTTGCTCTGTGGGCCTCATGGAGTTGTGATCTTCTTTATCTTTTTCTAGGAGTGCTGGTTTGGTATTCATGAAGTTTCTCAGGTGTTCTTTGTCATTGAAGTCTCTTATTTCCCCATCAATTTTGGAAGATAGCACTGCAGGATATATCAGTTAAAGTTGGAGGTTGTTTTCTTTTAGAGCTTGAAATACCTCACTCTAGGCTTTCCTTGATTTGACGGTTTGTGTTGCAAAGTCTACTGTGATTCTGATGGGAGTTTGTTTCTTTCCTCTAACTGCTTGTAATTTCTTTTTTGTTGTTGTTATTCTGTTAGGTTTCTGGGATATTAATTATTATATGTCTATGTGTAGATTTTTTTTATCATGACTAGTTGGAGTCCTATATGACTCACTTATCTGTATCTGAGGACAGGTTTTTATGTGATTGTATTTTCTACTGCTTTTTTTGGACCCCTATCAATCTAATATTATTCTCTTTGTGTCATGTAGGAGCTCATGGCTTGATTTCTCATGGTCCCTTACTATTTCTTAAGAGATCTCTCTTTTCATTGTCATTAACTGCCATCCTGTCTTCTATATCTGATATTCTGTCTTCATATTGGTTCACTCTGCTTTGTATACTTTCAGTAGAGGTTTTAGTCTTTGGATATCAGTTTGAATCTGTTTCATGGATTCCATTTCTTTCCTATGGTGAACATTCATGGCTTCCAACATAGTGCTGAATTCATCTTTTTTTTTTAATCTGTTTCTCTTCTAGAAACTATAATCATGTTTTATTTTCTTCTCACCATCTCTGTAATTATCTGGGAAATTATTTATTTTTTGAATTTTTCTAGAAATTTGTCTCATTTATTTGTTTTGTTACTTCCTTTTGTGTATCAGTTCAGGGTGTATGGGTGGTTGCTTATTAGACTTTTTTACATCAATTTCCCCAGGATTTGACTCTAGTAAACTGGAAGACTGGGTTTGTGCCTTGCTTAAATGTTTTCCATTTCTATTATTCTTGTTGGTATGGTCCTTATTTTAATTCTTGGGTTGAGGGCCTGGGATTTAGCTCAGTGGTTCAGCCACCTGCCTTGCAAGCACAAGGACCCAAGTTTGATCCCTGGTACCAAAAAAAAAAAAAAAGGAAAGTAATTCCTGGGTTGATACTTCAATATTGCCATTGTGAGTATCTCTGTTGCTTACATTTAGAACACTTATGACATCATTGCTTCTTGGAGGTGTCTTCCAGATATACTTGATCTTAAGGTTTTGAGTCTCTAGTGACTCTGGATCAATTTCATTTTCATTAAAGATAACTGATTAGATTAATAACAACACTAGCCCAAATAATATAATCAGCAACTACAATAGAATCAAGCACAGCACAGAAGAGGATATTCTGGAGTAGATATTAATCTATCACCTTTAACCATGTGAAAGAAATTAAAATTGAGTACTAGCCCAAAATACGTTAATAAACTGATCAATATTTTAATTTTAACCTTCAGGATGGGGACTGAGAATGTGTAAGAATCTCTTACTGATCTTTACTTCTGCTATATCTTTAAGACCCCTGCAGATCCAGTGTGGAACCAGGTACAGGCATAGCCAAAAGGCCAGAAGCAGGGGGAGGGGTTAACCTGAGGTGGTGCTGGGGTACCCACATGGATCCAGTGTTTAGCAGTACCCTTGTGGATGGGAGGCCTGAATGGGTGTGGGGTCATGCTGGTAGCTTAGGCACCTCTGGTACTAACCAGTGGGCATCTTGCTATATTAGAAAAATAAGCAAATAACCAAAAGAACATATGTACTTTTTATATACACCCACATTACTAGCTAAAAATAGTACTTATGGGATTTACAACCACGTGTTGTTTATCCTAGTATAATTTAAACTTAATTAATTGATTAATTTCTGAAACTCAGTAGACAAGGTAGGATAAAACTAATTTCCTTATCTGTGCATTATAGATTAGTATTTATCATGAATGACTTAATTTTTCATTTTCAATATATTAGTTTAGGGAGATGCTGGCCACAAGTTTTTCTTAGCAAGTGGTGACTCAAAATCTATTCCTTGTACTTCTGATTGTCGATACTGAGAAACAGCGATTTTTCTGCTTTTCTATATGGTACCTGTCTGCTGCTCTGAAGTGAGGAACAAGTCACTGGTTCAAGTCTCTTTCTTTGGTGATCTACGTTACCTAGAGGATTTATGTTTCTGTATTTCTAGCTGAACAGTGATATGACTCTTTTATTTTTACATTTTAATGATTTTGTGGGACACTATGTTGTCTTCTTTGTCTTTTCTTTTTTCTTTCTCTTCCCTTCCTCTCTCCCTCTCTCCCTCATTCCCTTTCTTTCTTTCCTTTTTTTTTCTTTCTTTCTTTCTTCCTTATGTCCTCCCTCTTTCTTCCTTTTTAATGTCCCATCTGTTTATAAGTGAAAATGAGGTACCAGCCAAGAGTGATATATACGTTTCCATAGGTGAAATATAATTGACCAATGTGTGTTTTAAAACTTGATGAAGAATCGGGATTCATTTCTCTCATTTTGAAATACTTTGGTTTCCTTTCCATATTTTTGTTTCTATTCAGATGTATATTGTCTGTATGCTCTTTATATGTTTCCTAAGAATTCAAATATTTTAAGATTTTTCATCAGGATTTGGCCAATGGTTATTTAACTCAGAACCATAACAGGCTGCATGCCCTGTTTGACATTATTTTAATCATAAATTACCATTATATTTTAGACCATATGGAAAAGGCACCATAACGTATGCCATTATAAAATTTAATTTAAATATATGAATCCATAGGTAATAAAGGGTCCACAGTCAAGAAAATAATGATTCAGATAAGTAATATTTTGACTAGTTCTAGATAGGAGTCATCCATACAAAAAGTCCAATCTGCCACTTCTAACAATAGTAAACCTGTAAGAGAAATGAAGCCCAGTTTATAAGAAATGCCTAATAATTCCTGATCATCCTGGGGCTGGCTAAAATTTGTAACTGTTAAAAACAGAGAGAATTTCTTTTTTGGACTTTGACATTTAGTTCTATCTGGGGCTTGTTAAAGGTCATTCAATTTCTTAGTTGAATTTTCTTTCATTATCATAGAGGATAGTTTGGTGAATTAATTCAATACTGTGAAGATGAAAACTGATTTGTATCAGACCAACTCATTCTTACATAATTTGCTAATTTCAGAAGCATTCATTATTGTTTGTAATGAGGGAGCATGGGATCAAACAGATTTGTAAGAAAAAATAATATCAAGAAATTGGATATTATAATAAAAATATCATTTTCTTGATTAAAATATAAGGTCGTGTTTTCTTTATAACATTTGTAACAGCAAGTGAAAGAAGTAGACGAGTGCTGTGAATTTTTCCATCAAAAATAAAAAGAAAGCATTGAAAATATAAACACTACTAAAACACTATATTCCCACACAAATAAAAATATCAGGGTAGATCAAAAGTATGTGTTCAAATCGAAAGCAATAGCAACAGAAAGCAAGTGGGGAGGGGGGCAAAATTCTCTGTACAAAACCTTATAGTTGCAAATGCAAACAAAACTGGAGTGTAAAATTGATAAGAGAATAGAATGAACAAGATTAAATCAATTCTATTAAAAGCTATGAAAGACAATAAATAATTCAATAGAAGTAATATACATCCAGGTTTGTTCAGTAATCCACTGAAGGTCTTTGTCAAAATCTTTTGACAAGCTAATTAAAATCAGACAGTTATGCAGCATTTGGTGTTTACCTTTGTGAAATGAATCAACTCATCTTCAAGCTCTTATGTTCATATTTTCTCCACTGCCCTGTCATGATGACCTTTATGGGACTATATGATGTATAAACTGCATATTCGTGAAGACAGCCTTGGAGTCACAATGAAAATATACCCTGAACAGATTTTTTAACCAGTATTTAACTCAATGAAAGAAATGCCACAGAACATTGCAGATGTCTTAGGCTTTGTACAAGTGCTGTAGCACACAAATCAAAAGCAAAGTTAATGTCCTTGAGGAATCATGATATAATAAATACCTACAATATATAGGTAATGTCAGGTCATTGGTATATTGTTAAAATATTGTTATGATTTAAAATTTTTCAGGAAAATTGTTATTTTCATAAACTGAATTCCTCTTAGCAATGGAAATTTACAAGTGAATGACACAAAGTTTACTTAAATTAAGAAAGTAGTAGAAAAAAGATTGTGTTTTGTTGCTGCTTTTAATACATATTGTAGAATAACTTAGCAATGGCTGCATAGGATAAGCTGATGTCTTGAGGCTAATTTGATTGATATTTTACCCATTGCCTGGTAAATGTGTAGAAACTGAGATGAAATGTTTGTTCCACCCATTCTGGCCTTTGGGGTCATTTAGACATTAATAAATTTCTCTTATGTGAAGCTTCAAAGTAGGTCATCTTCTCTTCTAGTAATATATCTCAGACTCCATCCTACAACTAGGCCAAGAAACTTGGCCAGGCCAGCTGTTGCCCCCTTTTGAAATTTGTATTGTAAGATTTGGAGTACTTTGGACATTTTTTTGAATTAACACATTTTTAGTAAAATTACAGTGATAATCTGACTACTGTGTTAGAAAATGATTTTAAGGTAGATGTGGGAATTTAATAGGTAACTTATTTATAACACCTGAATATTTTAAATATGGTGAGGATTATGCAAATTACACTGTTTAAAGTAGAGTGATATTCCTGTGTTTTAGGCATTAATTCTTAAATATAGATTTTTAAAAGCAAGCCAGAGTAACATTTGTACAATTCCTTTTGTTTATTCTCTAATACACTACAAGCTAGCACTTACCATTTTCCAGTGCCAATAGAAAGCAGTTTACAAGTGATAAGTTATGGGATACTGTGTAACAGCCACTGAGGCAGATATAGCTAATATTTCTACTTCAAGGTTATGGCCATCAACAGGAAAAGTTAACACATTCAAGTACAACTTAATTCAGATATGGGATTCCAAATGAGGTAGTTTGTCTGGTCTAAACTCTCAACTAATCAAGTTAAGGTTTGGGAAGAAAATTTTGAAACTGAGTAACTTTTTTATGACTCAATTTTACTTTAATCAAAATAATTGTCAATATGTACACAGAAGTATAAGTTTGATAATATTTTCCAGTAGACCTGTGCTCACTATTAAACACCCTGATTCCTACTGAATGAAGCCACCCTTTCTTATTTTCTTTTTCCTGTCTTTTATCTATATAATCTTAAATTATTTTTGTAAAATTTGCTTATAAGTTCTTTATCCCTCATGTATTTTCCTCTTTCGATCCTTTCTTCTTTGTTGTGCCTGGTATTGAAACAAAGGCGTGACACATGCTAGGCAAGCACTATACCGCTGGACTAAACCTCCAGCACTCATTCTGTTCTTTCCTATGTTCACAATATTTTCCACTTGCTACAAAGAGCTGAGTCTGTGCTTCTATACCAAACACACATGCATGCACCCTCTTCTGCCATCGCAATAATGACATTTCATCCTGCTTTTTAAATCAGTATTCATCATAACATCATGCTATGTAAATCTTTTCTTAGTAAGCCACAGAAATTACATTTTTATATTATACAAGTTTTTAAAATTTTTTCTCTGAAATCGCTAATTGCCTTATTCCATTCTCAATATTCCAGGGATAAGTACTATCAATTCAGTCCCAAGTAATCTGACAAACTATAAATTTCCTCACAATTTATTAAAGTTCATAGTGTTTCTATTTCCCTTCTCTGGAGCTCGATTTCTGGGCATCTTTTGCTTTCCTGCATGAATTTGAACTCTTTGGCCTGTTGTCCCAGATCCAATTTTCTGTAGGATTCTTGGCATCTGTCTTCTATCTTGTCGCGATTTGGTCATTTTTCATTATAAAGTCTTTCAGTGATATCTCCAGTTTTCACAACCATCCTGAAAATGACCTTCAGAAGTATCATGTATCACCAAATCTATATCTCATTTAAAAATAACAAGGCAACTAATTAATAATAGATTTGATTCCATCTAACATGCATATTCAAATTCTCAGAAGCTTAGATGACAGATTTCTATCCTCTTTTAAATTAATACAGTATGTATAGTGTGTACAATTTGTGCTCCAGTAAGGGAGAAGCCAGAGGATGCTGTGGGCCTGGGCCTGTGAGTTGAGGAACCCAAGGGCAACAAGGTGTCTCAAATCCACAGAATATAGAAATACAAAGAAAAGAGCTATAGAAAAGTATAATATTGATACAAAAATCAATTTTGTTTATAGATACTATGAAATGAAAGAAAATTGAAAATAATATAATAACTTATGCATCCACTACTACTATCCTACAAATTGGATATATATTATGTAACTAATATAATTTATATAGGAAATATTTTAAGAAGTCTAACCAAAGACATAAAAAGTAGTATACTGACAACTACTAAATTTAAAAAGCCTAAATAAAAGAGTTGTACCCTCTTAATAAGAAAAATCAATATTGCTAAGATGACAAGCCCTCCAAACTGTTTACTATGCTCTAAGTAAATTAAAAAAAAATATATATATATATATATATGTGAGGGGGTAGCAGAGATTGAACTCAGGTCCTTGCACTTGCAAGGCAGGCCACTGAACCGCTGAGTTAAATCCCCGGCACTCTAAGTATATCTTAAATTAAAAATTCATTAGGTTTTAAACAGTTTGTCTTGGTATAAATTGACAAGCTCACAATTCTAGAATTCACTCAGAAATTCAGAGTGTACACTTACCAGAAAATTGTGGAAAAGAATGGGATTGAACTCAGGTCCTTGCACTTGCAAGGCAGGCCACTGAACCGCTGAGTTAAATCCCCGGCACTCTAAGTATATCTTAAATTAAAAATTCATTAGGTTTTAAACAGTTTGTCTTGGTATAAATTGACAAGCTCACAATTCTAGAATTCACTCAGAAATTCAGAGTGTACACTTACCAGAAAATTGTGGAAAAGAATGGAATTGAATAGCTAACAATACTTGATATCAAAATTTCCTATTAAACATATAGGTAACAAAAACAATTTTGACAAAAGCATAGACCTATAGTTCAATGGAATAAAATAGAGAATATAGAAATGGATAAAAACATGTGGAAAAGTAATTATTTTTCTTTTTTCCACTGTTTATTGGTACATTTAAGGTAACCAATGCAGTTACATTGATCTTTCGAATCTTGTACCCTAAGATGATGCATCTTGATTCTTATTGTTTCCCCCCTTCCCCTGCCTTCTCTTCATCCTTCCCCATTTACAAAACATTATTTGCATTTTTCATATTTTTTCTTTTCCCTGTTTCCTTTCCCCTACACTTTCCACTACTACTCCTTTAGCCCTTTTCTTCCTGTTTCACATTATCAATTATAACATTTGAACCTTATTTACACATTTAGTTTTTCACACCAGAAACTTTTTGGTATTTACTCACATGTATCCTATTTATTTCACTTAAAATTATCACCTCAATGTGCATCCATTTAACTATAAATTTCTCTAGATTCTCATTCTTTATGGCTGAGTAGTATTCCATTTTATAGGGGGAAAAAAAAACTTTCTTGATCCCATCTCCAGTTGATGGGCAAATTGGGCTATTACCAGGTTTTAGTTATTACAAACTGTGCCACCATAAACATGGGTACATATATATCATTGTGGTATTATTATTTTAGTTCTTTAGAGAAGATACCCAGCAGAGGATAGTGGGTCAAATGGGACTTCTAATCTTAGTTCTTTTAGGTATCTCCATGTTGATTTCCACAGTGTTTGCACCAGTCTGCACTCCCACCAACAATGAAGAAGGTTTTCTTTCTCCCCACAACCCAGCATTTGTTATTGGTTGATTTCTAGACAGCAGCTATTCTTTCTGGGATGAGATGGAATCTTAGTGTAGTTTTCATCTGCATCTCTCAAATGACAAGGGATATTGAACATTTTTTCATATGTTTATTTGCTGCTAATTCTTGTTTTTCTGAGAAGTGTCTGTTTACCTCATATGCCAATTTTTAATTGGATCTTTTTATATGGGGGGTCTGATTTTTTTAGCTCTTTATATAGTCATGATATTAGACCTTTGTCTGAGGAGCAGCTGGTAAAATATTTTTCCCTCATTGTACATTGTCTCTTAGATCTGTTGGTGATTTCTCTTGCAGTGCAGAAGCTTTTAAATAAAGATGAGGTTCCAGTTGTTAATTCTTTGTGCCAGTTTCTGTGCTACTGAGGATTTGTTCATAAAGACTTTTCCTATGCCAATGTCTTTGAGAGTTCTACCTAACTTATCTTCCAGCAAGTTTAGTGTTTCTATTTTAATATTTAGTTCTTTAATCCACTTGGATTTAATTTAGTGCATGGTGAAAGACAAGGGTCTAGTTTTAATCTTTGGCAGGCAGAAATCCAGTTTTTCCAATACAACTTATTAAAAGGCTATCTTGTCTCCAGTGAGGATGTTTGGCTCCTTTGTCAAAGATGAGATAGCTCAGTATTTCTGGGGTTGTTTCTACCTCTTCCAATCTATTCCACTGATCCTCAGGTCTGTTTCTTTGCCAGTACCATGATGTTTTTCTTTTTCTTTTTTTTTTTCTTTTTTTTTTTTCACCATGGCCTTGTAGTATAGTTTTGAATTGGGGATTGTGATATCCCCTGTCATGTCTCTGTTGCCTAAAAAGATTTTTGCTATTCTAGGTCTCTTCTAGTTCCAAATGAATTTTTGGATTGTTTTTCTAGTTTTGTGAAATATAGTGTTGGGATTTCAATAGGGATTGCATTGAATCTGTATAACAGTTTTGGAGGTATGGCCATTTTCACTATGTTGGTTCTTCCTACCTAGGAGCAAGAGATGTCTTTCCATTTTCTTACATCCTCTTCAATCCCTTTTTTCAGAGTGTTATAGTTTTCAGTGTAGAGGTATTGTGAAGGTTGAGTAATTTTTATAAAACTGTAACAGTAATTAATGGAGTGAAACAATATTTTCAGTGTTGCTGACAGATTTAGATGTATTTATGCAAATATTAACTTTTGTTTATACCTTTTTTAAAATAAAATATTAAAAGAAAGCTAAATTTTAAAAATATAAAATTTGTAGAAAATAACAAAGATGATTAGATTAAACAAATATGTATTCTCCGTAACACCTAAGTATTATCCATAAATGAAGAAATTGATAAAATGGACTGTTATATTTTTAAACTTCTAGTTTTATAAGGCTGTATCAAGAAAATAGCAATAAAAGCTACAGACTGGAATATTAAACAAGCAATCATATTTGTATTAAAATAAATATACTCAAAAGTTACATATGGGGCCAGGGATTTAGCTCAGTGGTTCGGTGGCCTGCTTTGCAAGTGCAAGGACCAGAGTTCAATCCCCGGTACCAAAAACAAAACAAAAAAACAACCAAAAGTTATGTATGATATGCTTCAAAGATATACATATTCATAACATACATGTCATGTGTATGATAGATTTTATAGATAAATGATGGATAAATTAATAAATGTAAGAAAGTATTGGGAGCTGCCCAATCTCTTGACTGAGGGTACAGTGGAGGATGAAGAATAATATAAGACAAAGAACAAAGGACAAAAATTTTTTTATTATAGGGGGGCCAGGACTTGACCTTAGCTCTTTCTGTCTAAGACCATGAGCTGGGTTTGTCAGTATATATTGATTATACAATATAGCAGGGGGTATAAAGGCAGATGGAAGGAATAGCAGGACTAAGGCACTAATGAGCCAGGCTTGTACAAGCTATGATGCTTTCTTGCAAAGGATAGGTCACAATAAACAAGCCACCTGCATTATTTTAGCTAGCTTTTGATCTGAGAGAATGGCTGCACAACACTCATATCCCCAGGTGCAGTTTGATCTTACTGTCAGAGACACCACAGTATCATCAATCACTGAGATCTCAATTTTGACCATTAGCATAGGGAATTCGTTTTCCATATGATAGCAAAAGGTTCTTTTCACAAATTATTTAGGGTTAGGATAGACTCATAATTTTAATTAATAACTAATTATAAGCCAATTCAATAGTATTTTATTGCCTTCCCAGCATGGTTTCAAGAAGGTCTCCTGCAGGAGGGTAGATCTCTCAAAGCTTAATAATAAAACTAGCAATCCAAAATATTGAACCAAAATTTCTTCAAAGAAGATATATGGAAATCAAATAAGCATATTAAGCATGGAAAATAATACTTCACATAATTAATTGTTCAGGAAAATGAAAATGAAAATGGGACACAAAGACTTAATAGAATGTGTTAAATTTAAAAAGTCTGATTATACCTTATGTTCTTAAAATGAGGAATGACTTGAACTCTCATGTACAATTGATGATTAAGGAAAATGATGCAATTACTCTGGACAATAGATTTTAATTTTTTTACATTTTAAACATCTGTTCACCAGATAATTACCATATTATTCCTAGATATCTAGTCAAGAACAATGTAAGTACATATACCATATCAAAGCATTGAGCATTAGTGCTCAATTTTTAAAAATACAAATTTGGAAAAAATTAAATTATCCATCATATATTCAATGAAAATTTGGAGAATGTCTAAACATTGGAAAATTATTGTACTTAGCAATACTAAGAATGAATTATTGAGGACACAATAAATAGGCCAGACTCAGAATAATTATGATAAGTGAAGAAAAGACTAAAAAACATATTTATGGTTCACTTTATAAAAATGCAATTATATAAGGACAGAAAGAAAATCGGTGTTTACTTGGGGGTCAGGATCGGTGTATTGAGCACAAAGAGACAAGGGAGCAAGCTTATAAACACATACAAGTTACTTTTGGTTGATGAATTAATTAAATTATTCAGATTTTTACATGATCCTTGATTGTGTACAGAATTGAAATTATTTCAAACTGTATGCACATTTCTACAAAGACCAATAAACACTAAGGAAAAAAATTATCTTGCTTTTTTACCCTTTAAAAGATCACATCTTTTTAAATTACTTTATTTAGATGGAATTTTTTTCTTTCTTCTTTTCTTTAGAAATATTAAAACTGAGTTGAAATAAGCACTTACATTCAGACATATTTAACCAAAGGCAATATATCTTCTTAGTGCCTAGTTCTTTTTATTTAAAATGTTTAATTGCATGAAATAATGGGACTTTCCAAGATGTTTACAAAAATTTAAAAATTAAAAAAAAACAGTAATTTTCCCACTTTCAACTGCAACCAGCAAAATATGGCCTAGTTTAGTAAGAAATTCTATTCAAGCTGAACAAGGTAACATATACCTGTGATCTCAGCAGCCTAAGAGGCCAAGGAAGAAAAATTGTAAGCTGGAGCCCAATCTGGGCAATTTTGTAACTTAGCAGAAAACCCATATTGTGTATTAAAATGTACCAATAAACTTAATGAACAAAGTATAAAAAAGGGGGTAGCAATGTATTATAGTCTGGAAGTCTTGGGTTCTAAAAAGAAGGATAAAATATTTTTTGATAAAATGGGAAATTTGATGACATATTTATGCTCATGGGCTGCAAATTACTTTCTACTATACCTTCAAAACTTGTAGATATAGTATAAAGTGGGAGTGTGAAAAATTATTTTTTTATTACAAAGCATTGTACATACAAATGCAAAGTAATACTACTTATGCACTAAAGGAAAGATATTAATCAGACCTATGTTATTATGGTCAGACTCAAGCATAATTTTGTATATAAGGCCTTGTTGAAAGATTATTGGGAGAAGGAGTTCAATTTTATAATTATTCCTTGATAAAATGTTTAACAGAACAAAAAGTGACCCTGGGTGCCACTTTGCCCTACCTCTTCAAAATGCTGCCTCTGCAAGATACAATCACCTCTGTATGCACCCAGTAAAAAAGAACCTATCGTGTTCTCTTCCAGCAGTCAGAATATCCTTGTTCAAATCTCATTCCACTATAGAATAAACCCCTACTATCTAGGAAGGAGAACTAAGTGGTTAAAATATGAATTTAGTAATAAGCTGCCCAATGTTGCATCTTGTATCCACCAGTTACCAGTTATACTTTTATATATTAGAACTGTTCACAAGAATTTACTTTTCCTAGGCATGTGTTGGGATTACATTTTCTGCTTTGAACTTGGTGTAATGCTGTGACATGCTTTGACCAAGGATATGTCAGCAGAACAATTATATATATATATATATAT